>NW_027412529.1:25754915-26354915 GCF_025532065.1 Leptinotarsa decemlineata | reverse complement strand
TTTCAGTTAGATGGTTCACCAGTTCACATAGTGGCATAACAAGGGTTTGGTTGAATAGGAATCTACCTATGAAATGGATAGGACCCAATAGCCCTCTCGTAGTATGACCACCACGATCCCCAGATTTAATTCCACTGGATTTTTATTTATGGGGAAACTTGAAAAATAAAGTTTATAAGGATAGGCCAACAAATAAGGAAGATATGCGTGCAAGAATTATACAAGCGTGTAGAGAAATCACACCTAGAGAACTGAGAAGATTTGGAGGAAATAACAGAAGGAGCATAGAAAAATGTGTTCGATTGGAGGGAAATTTCATAGAAGGCACGAAAATATAAAATTGTCAACAGTTAAATTTGAAATTATTTTGTTTTTTACTTGAAAATGTGATTTTGAAAGTAGTACTTCGAACGAATTTTGAACTACATAACATTTTTCGCCACAAAATATCCTTGTTTTTTTTTAAATAATGGGAAAATGAGAATATGAACTAACATAAACCATCCTAAAACCTCACCGATTACATGTTTCCGTTCCTCTTACAAAATCACCATTTTCTCTCTTATTGAGAAGACAACAAAATAAAAAATGAATTATTTATGTGAAAACAAAAGTCGAGTTTCTCTTAAACAATTTCGTTCATGTTTTGATGTCAAAACCAAAAAAAAAATCTACTTCAATTATTACGGAAGATACGAGGGTGTTTCCATGAGAAGTGAAACAAATTCGAATTTTTCAGGACTGAAATTTTTTCAGGAAAAAAGTGTAACCATAGTAAGTTGGTAGTCCTGATCACGAATCTGAAGGAATTTTGAGCCTATTTTGCCCCCTAATATGTTTTACCGTAAAAATGGGGTGTTCCATCGCGAGTGACGGACAGTGTATTTCACTTTGGCCAACCCCATTCAGGTGGTAGGTGCATTTTGAGCATTCCCATCAGCTCAGAGAGTTTCATCGTTTTACCTTGAATATTACCGAAGATACGGGGGTGTTTCCATATATATATATATATATATATATATATATATATATATATATATATATATATATATATATATATATATATACGAATATGAAAGTTATTGAGTGTCTTGATATAGAAACAGAAGTTAATATCGGACATAGCACTCAAGAAAGTGGCAAACCAAGACACGTGTTTCGGGCTTTTGGCCCATCATCAGTATGGTGCAGCCAAGTGTAAGGATGGGCAACACTTGGTTACCAAAAGATAGAAATACAATTGCACGGAGCCACCAGCAGGAGCCAACCGCACATTTGTGGTTTCAGTTGATAGATCTTGTGTTTACAAGAAAACCATCATAATCACCACGGAGGCAGCTATAGCTACCTGCGTGACATCCGGGTCCAGGAAATTATACGAATATGAAAGTTATTGAGTGTTGCCCATCCTTACACTTGGCTGCACCATACTGATGATGGGCCAAAAGCCCGAAACACGTGTCTATGGTTTGCCACTTTCTTGAGTGCTATGTCCGATATTAACTTCTGTTTCTATATCAAGACACCTCTTTTTTTGAGATGCCCCTCCAAGCACTTGTATGACAAATATTCATTTCGGAGGAAATTTGACATGTAGATTTCCCCGGGTTCATGTTTATCTGCAAATTATTAATTTTTATTGAAAAGAACACAATGTCTAACTTACCTCATACATACCTTATTCATCAAATTTTCTTTACTTTCCTGGTTTATTCTGTCTCCGTATTTTTTCCTCGGCTTCTCAAATGAACCAAACTAGGTGAAATTTTGATCCAGTAACATAATTCGATGTGGTTGGCGTCTTTCGGGATACAAGTGACCGCTTTTTCAAACGTTCATTTCTGAATGGCCAGCAATATGACCTCGATTCGCATTCGGGTTTTTCATATGTTTGCGAGTTTTTATTGTCATTAGAAAAACTCGTGAATATATCAAATTCTCCGACACCAATTGAAACCATTACTATAACTATATACAAAAAAAAACTACTTGTCATATGTAAGACGATCTGGGGTTATATTTGGCTTTTTAATACTCCATCAACATCATTAGAAATATCAGCAATAACAGATGAACTACATGGTTCATCGCTCAGTAATGATGGGTTATTCTCGGTGGAAACTTCTATGTTGGGCAAATGACTTTGTATTGTAGTTTTTCTAATTTGATTTGTATACTATTTCCAAGTTTTATTAGGTTCAGGAATTTTAACAATGTATGTACATTTTCCTAGTATTTTTTGTACCACCCCTGTTATCCAAGTAAACTTATTCACTTTGCGATAATTTTTCACAATAACCTCCCTCTCCTATTTCAAACATGCCTCTCGCCCTGCCACCAAAATTTTCAATTTGATTTTTCATGCTTTTCTGTAACATTTTCTCTAACTCTATCCAAAATGTCGGGTTTCAAAGTACTGAATCTTGTTCTAAGATCACGACCAAACATTAATAATGAAGGAGAAACGCCTGTGGTACTATGAGTAGCATTGCGGTAGTCAAAAAGAAAATTGCTCAATGTGGTATTCAAATAATTTTTTTTATTTCTACCTATAGAATTTTTCAAAGCACTTTTTATGTTCTTCACAGCATTTTCCGCGGCTCCGTTTGATTGGGCATTGTACGGTGCAATCGTAACATGCTTTATACCAAATTTTTCCAAAAAAATCTGAAACTCAGAACTAGTGAAATTTCTTGCGTTATCAGAAACAATGTGTTCGGTAAACCATACCTAGCAAATGTAGCATGTAATGCCGATATAGTAAAGTTAGAAGTTATATTTGAAGTTGGAAAAACTTCTACCCATTTGGAATGAGCATCTAAAATAATAAAAAAGAATTTACTGGGCAAGGGTCCTATACTAAAAAATACTTCTCCAGGCCAAGCCCACGGATTGAGATTTGTTTTTGGAGGACCAGTTTTATTAACTGAACAATTTTCACAACTTTTTGCTAAGTTCTCGATATCTTCATTGATTGATTCCTGGCCAGAAAAAATATGTTCTGGCGATACTTTTCAATTTTATGATACCTAAATGAGAAATATGTAATCGATTAAGCAAACGCTCTATCAGCTGTTGTGGTATAACCACTCTGTTGTTCCAAATCAAAACATTATTCTCAATGGTGAGTTCATGTCGAATTTTATAAAATTCAGAAAAATTTTCATAATTTTTAGCATATTTTGGCCATTTTTACTTTACAAATTTGATTACTGTTTGAAGAACATTATCATTCAAAGTAAGTGATTTTATCGTTTGAAAATTTGTAGAAACCAATTCGTTCTCTGCAAAAAAGTTTACATAATCCACATCAACAGATTCCCAAACTTCATTTTCATAATTTTTTACTGGTAAACGATACAAAAAATCTGCTATATTTTTTTCTGATTTCAGATATTCAATTTTATAACAGTAGTTGGACAAAATGACAGCCCACCTTCTGAGTCGATTGGCTGAGTATTGTGGAATTCTTTTTTTTTTCGGACCGAAAATAGCAAGAAGGGGTTTATTATCGGTGACAAGTGTTAACTTTTGATCATATCCAATGCCTCGCGTTCTACTTGTGGATAATTTTTTTCAGCATTCGAAAGAGTACGTGAAGAGCACGCGATTTGGAACTCCTGACCATTTGGTAAAACGTGTGAAAGGACACAGCCAACCTCATACGGACTTGCATCAGTAGTCAGTTTAATCACGTGATCAGGGTTAAAATGAACTAAAACATCAGAAGACATCAGAATATCTTTTACCTTATTGAAAGCATTTTCGCAATTTCTACGCCATACCCATTTAACATTTTTTTTAAATAAATTATATAACGGGTGAAGTAGCGTTGCCAAATTAATAACAAAATTTCCCTAATGATTGATCATACCTAAGACCGATTGAAATACTTTTGAATTTTTTGGAGCGGGTGCATTTTTTTATGGCAAATATTTTTTCATGAAAAAAACTGCATTTTTTCGGCCTAACTTTCATACCAACATTGTACAATCTTTCAATTAACTGCTTTAATCTATCTGAGTGTTTATTTCGATCCTTTCCACATATCAAGATATCATCTAAAAAACACACACACCCCTGAATATCCTGTGTTAGAGAAGACATTATTTTTTGAAATTTTGCAGGAGCGGATGCAATACCATACGGAAATCTTTAATATTGAAAAAGACCCTTATGAGTTGAAATCATAACCAAAACCTTGGACAAAATTGTGCATACGCCTGTGAAAGGTCTATTTTCGAAAAGATAACACCGCCTTGCAATTTTGAAAATAAATATTCAATGCGTGGTAGTCAAAACTGATTCATTTCTGAAACAGGGTTCAAGGTTATTTTGAAATCACCCCAAATTCGAACGGATCCTGATTTTTTAATCACGGGTACGATCGGTGTCGCCCACGGTGAATAATCAACAGGTTTGATTATACCTAACTTTTCTAAATTAGCTAATTTCGCTTCAACTTCATCCCTTATTCCAAAAGGAAGGGGGTGTGCTTTTATGAATTTTGGTGAAATGTCTTGATCTTTTAATTTCAGTACCCTTATTACCCTTATTGAATGCCTCTAAACCGGGAGAAAAAACGTCTTCAAATTTTTGCATTGAATTACTTACTAATATCAGAGTCGTTTGAAACATTTACTTGATCTATACCAAAATCATACAGAGACATATAATCTCTACCGAGAATAGGAGGACCATCCTGTCTTATAACAAAAATATTCAAATCTTTAACAGTATCATTAAAGGAAATACATAGTTAATTTCCATATTCCCAAAGCTAGCATTTTCTCGTCAAGCCGACAAGCTTTTATCTGGGGGTAACAATTGGAAAAATTTTTTTATGAAACGTTTCAGACATAGCTGAAATACTAGCTCCAGTGTTCAGCTGGAAAGCATACATTTTGTCGTCTATACAAATATCAATAATAAATGGAGTTTTCTCTAACTTAAATCTTGCCACAAAAAGAGACTCGGATACCTTAAAATATTTATCGAATATTTCCGTAAGTTCCTTGTACGTTTTGTTTTCAGGTAATCCTGGCAAACATAGATTGTACATCAACTTGCATGAATCTTCATCAAGAGCATTAAGTAAAATTGCTTTCTGCTTGGCATCATCCGTAATAGCGTTCACCAAGTAATAATTATCTAGCCGTCGTTTATATATTCCCCAGTCACTATCTTGAACACTGAATTCTGGTATTTGTCCGTAATAAGATGGATTCTGCATTTTGAAATTTTCAGCAAAATCTTTATTTTAAAAATAATTAGATTTGTGGGTTCTGACACTTATTTTGAAGTGTAACACTACTCGTCGACAGTCGTCATATACTCTGGTTGGGGAAAATAAAACGGTGACCGCTTTCTTCAAACGTTTATTTCTGAATGGCCAGCAATATGACCTTGATTCGCATTCGGGTTTTTCATACTTCGGTATGCGAGTTTTTATTGTCATTAGAAAAACTCGTGAATATATCACATTTCTCAACGGCATATTGTTAGATAAATGAGCAACTTTACCCCAATTTAACCATAGTTTCCGAGATCCCAATGGTGTGGATCGAATTTGAAACACCCTGTATGCCTCCTCTCAATTTTTTCCAATGAGATGAGGTTGCATTGTATGAATACCATTTTTAGAGTTTGGATAGATATAATTTTTTGTTTTACATAGAAAATTATATCAGTTAGGTTTTACCTAAATCTATTATAGATACTGAGATCTAAATTCATAAAGAAAATAATGAGACTTTTTTGTTGTATTATAGATAATTTAAGTTGAAAAAAAAATATCAATAGAACTTTCATAATATAAATCTAAAAAGCTTGCAATAACATCGTCTGTCAAAAGGAACTTTGATGTCTTGATATCTCATAAGCCGTTTGTAGCATAATCATTATGTCTAAAAATTGTTTTAGATTGTTGTAGAACGAGGACCTACAGATTGTAACTACAATGGTTATCAATTTGTCCAAGCAATGAATCAGTATTTTCCACATAGATTAAGGGTTTTCTGGGTTTATCTATGAATGGGCTCATTCAGGCTAATTTAGTTTTTTATTAAAAATTATATATTATAAAAGTAAATTATCTCCCAAGTATCCCAGAAAATTTTCCGGTTTATATGTCACTTAACAACTAAGCAAGAGCAATTGAAAATGTGAGATCGCCCGCGGTACATCTTGACGTCACACCAGGCAAACAAGCTTCGAGTGGTGGCAACCAGGCCTGTAGTTGGAGATTATGAATCGCTGCTATCGTCAATTCAATTTAATTTTCTTCAAAGTAATGTATATATCAATACTGGGTAACTGACATTTTTGAGACAAAAGTTCTATAATAAATAAAGAGTACCTTGGGATTCCAAGACATAATTTCGGATTTTTTTCTATGACGTAAATAGTTATTCACTCAATTTTGTTTTCAGAATTCCAGTTTTCAACTAATCTTCCAGACAAAGTAGAATCTGATGATGTATCAACAGAAGTCATGTCTGATGAACTCAAACTCTCACTGTCCTCGGGGGAACTTAGTAGTTATTTTTTTCCAATACTTTCTGTATTTTTGAGTTCTTTAGAACGATTTCTTTTTCGGTGGTATATAATATTTACGATCTGTTTAGCTTTTGATCTTCGAAAAACCAGTTTATTGACTTGAATTCCAACATCAAAGGTCTTTTCCTGTGTACCTGCTTAATCAGACATGATTTGATTTTCAGAGATATCTTCGTTACAAGTATTCAACAATTTTTTTTTCCTTTTTTTGAACAAATGGGCTTTAGATGTATGGGCCGTCGGTCTATCAATCTGGCAATCAAATTTTTTTTATTAATCGTTATCATCCATACTTAATTAAAATGATCTTCGCAACAAAAATGCGTCCCCTTGGCAGCTACAAAGTCGGCCCTCCGCATAGCGAGCTGCCATTACTTTCGTAACAGTGAAATGAAAATTTTGTCTGGTGCAGTTACCAAAGAATTCTTACATTTAGGAACGATGCAATACTTGTAACGTCATTTTTTATCATTATTCATATTCATGCAGTTGACACTCTGCAAAAAACAACACCCAACTTGCTTTCTACGGCTTTAGCACACGTATTCCGCCAGCCAGCACTCCCTTGTCGCCGAGTCGACTGATGTGACGTCAAGCTTGACCACGCCCCGTTTTGGTGAACGCCACATTCAACAATTAATTTAAGGGGGAAGATAAAGAGTGAAAATTCAGATTTTTCGCAGATGTACTATTTGAAACATAAACTTTCAAATTATGAAATGAAAAAAAATTGTTAAAGGAGCCCATTGTGTATTATGAAATGACATTTCATTGATTATTTCTTACAAAAGTTTCGACTTCTGTGGGTTGTCATGAGTATGGCGATGACAACTCCTCAATGGGAAACTCGTTTTTTCATTATGAAATTCTCTTAAAGTGAAAATACCAATTTTTACTACTAAGTTACTCGTGAAGTAAAAATGACCCAAAATAAATCAATAAATGAAGTACCTGGTGCTTATTTATAAAAATGATAATTATTTCAGGTGGTGTCACTTGCTGTGGTATCGTCTATACACTTCTTCCCATTCGAACGTCCACTTACTTCAGAGATGATGATAGATGTCTTTTAGATGCATTTGATGACAATTTGGACACTTTCCATAGCCCCACACCTCCTCCTCCGTACTGCTTACCGCCTCCTCCGTATACTCCTTGATGGGGATTTACAGTTGTGTTATGTTAAGTACCAAAGTTTAGGTTAGGAAGGTACAGTAGATTGTTGTATAGAATCTCATAAATCTCTTAATTTATACCTAATATTGTTGTACCTGAAGAAAATACCAGTCATTGTATATTTTTATTATTTTTAATTCTTTCTAGAGGTCAAATTCAAATCAACATCAAACTACAACAGCACAATAGCTGTGTTGACTCAGTGAAATGCCCAGGATTCACTCAAGATATTTCAAAGTTTTTTTGTTATTCAAATTATTCAGTATACAATAATTTGTTATTGTTCTTTCATTCTATTGTACCACTTTATGTTCATATAGAATTCTAGAGTGTATATTTTGCTAATACAGAGAAATATAATATATGTATATTTAGCTTATGAAGAAATGTAAAGAAATAATCGTGATAGATGGTTATAATCTAGTCCTTATTGAATAAACATATGAGAAACGTTCATATTACCTATTGCCAGAAAGCCTTCATTCTTTATGCAATCTCTATTTGAACAAAATATATATTTTCTGGAATTGAACAAAATCATTCATGAAATCTACATTTGTTTCAAATGTGTGAACTGAATGAACAACATTATAATGAAATTTGAAGTTTTTTTTCGGAAGTGTGCTTGAACTATTTATGTTCATTTTTTGATTATTTTACTGCGCTTGCAATATGTTGAAATTTCTTGATTTACTGGATGAGAGAGAAATGGTGGAAACAAGTGAATATGAAAATTTTCAAGAGCACTTTGAAATGAATAGGGGCTGCAAAAAAATATGTTTTCAATTTTACATTTCAATATCAGAAGTGTAAACAAAAATTTTGATCGATCATGTCGATATGATAGTTTTGTCCAAAACCTGAAATACTGAAAATATTGGTAATGTTAAAACATGGTATTCAAACATGAATCGAAATGATGGTCCCATTGTCTATGTGAAAAAAAAGTGAGTTCATATGCAACCATTAATAGTTTAAGAGAAACAAATCTATCAATTACAGTACAGTATTGGAGTAAAGGCATCACTTTCAGTCGATACCCAAACTTATTTAAATAATTTGCAATGTTACTTTTCGAATCTAAAAAATAAAAACAATAAAAATAATAATTGTCTTTATTCATCAACATAATAAGAATAAAATAAAAAAATCAGAACGATAATTAAGTGTCGACGAACAGGTGGAGTGTCAGCCTAGGCTGCTTTTCAACTTAACCTTGCAAAAAAAATAAATCAGGGAAAATTATGCAAGCAATATTTGAGAAATAGCGTATATATGATCAAAAATACTCAAAAACACTCAATCTACTTATTTTAGAACAATTTATACTAGTGTAAATATAAAGTATAAAAATTAAATTGATGCTTAAATTTTTCAAAGATATTTTCCACCTTATTTATAACCATAGCGTAAATAATTATCATATACAGGTCCGTCTTAAAAACAAATCTATAGCGACTGAAGTATAATTTTCATCTGTTGAAATTATACAGAGAGAAGTTCCAAAACTCCTTGGGAAGAGTGTTATAAAATTTGGATGCTGAATGTGTAAAAGAAAATTGGTATAGTGCACTTGAGTGTTTGGGAACAACTAGCATATTAGTTTTTCTTGTGTTCACCTTATTGAGATTTTTAAACATAAGTTTATTAAGGAGGTACGTAGATTTGCCAGATGTTAAAACTTTGTGCGTCACAGTAAGTCAATGGAGTTTTCGGAAGTTATCTAATTTGAGCCACCCTATTTCTTTATATTTCATACTAATATGAACAAATTTCCGTATTCCATGAGAAAAACGTAAGCAGGAATTTTGAATTTTTTCATAATCTAGCTGCATCAGCCTGTAGAAGTGCTGAACTATATATACTATCGCAAAAGGATAATGTGAGCTCTGTCAAAGCTGCATACACATGACTGATAAATCAGGAATAGAGTTTTATTTCGTGTAAATAATTTATTTGTAAATTGCAAATTCGTGTAAATTATTTACACGAAATACAGCTCTATTCCTTATTTAATTTAGAAATCACCAACGATTTGCACAACTCAAGTTTCATTTTAGTAGATAACAAATCATGACTAGGATACAACTGTCTCAGAATATTGAACGAGCTCTGGTAGAGGTAGCTGATGTGCTTGGTAAATCTTAGGTCAACATCAAACTACAGATCTAGGTTTTTGATTACACTTACAAGGGTCAACGGCATTCGTGCTAACCTTGAGTTAGCTGATAACGTTTTGATTTAATCCGAGAAACATCACTACTGACTTCAATGGATTGAGTGTGAGAATATGTGTGGTTGAGATATTGTAAAGAGATAATGTCTTCTTCAATTTTCGAAGTTGCTGAAAGGATTGAATTGCTTGTAAAGTCTAGGTATAATTGATATCGTCGGCATAGTGGTGGATAGTACAGAACTTCAGACACTCATGAAAATCTTAAATATAGATAGAAAAAAGAGTAGGTTCCAAGATTGATCCTTGAGACACTCCGAAATTCACTGGGCATCTGACTTTAATGAACCAACTACTACCTACTGACATCATTCCCATAAATATGTATTTACGAATAAGCGCACAAGCTTCCTGAAAAAAAACATAATATAGAAGTTCATCACATAAAACATTACGATCAGTGATGGTGAACACCTACTATAATCTAGTAGAGTCAAGTAAACTAGTTGGCCCTTATCAATTGAAGTGAGAGTGTCATTGGTAATATTTAGTAAAGTTGTAGTGATGCTATGAAATTTTCGAAAACCTGATTGAACCGAAGTTATAATTTTTTTTTAACAAAATGCAATATTTGATCTAGATATTTTCATAGGCGACATGAATATTAATTCAATGGATGAATCTTCCAACTCTGTTAATATAATTATATCTGTTTAAAATCTGTTTTTCCGTTTACCAGCTGTCGCACCCCTACGAGCGACAACCCTCAGAAACTTTTGCGAGCTAACTAACGAGGTTAGTTAGCTCGCACAAATCCAACACGGCTTGGACGATAACAAGTTAAAATCGATCGTTTAGCCTGGGGAACCACTTACCCAGACGGTGGTCGATTTGAGTGAGTGAACAAAGCACCCACGTCGAAACGACCGGATACCGACCGACCATAGTATATGAATATACTAATGGAACAAGGACACTCCTCTTGTATTAATAAGCCACAAAGTTTATTGTTAGAATTGTATCTAACAAACATAGTTTTTTGGTGTATTATTTTGTGTTGGTCGCGCCATCTAATGTAAAACTGGCAACGCCACATATTGTACCAGACAGTTGTAGATGAGTTTAATAAAACGTCATAGGCGTGTTAATGTGTTCAGGTTATTATTTCCACTTTCCATCGTTATTTCAACAGGTTATGGGCCCAGGACGCAATAACTAGGTCCCATTACGCGAGCTCAGTGTATTTTTTCTCCGCCATCAGCAGAAAAGAGGAGCAGTTGACCGTAAAAATCGAAAGACAGTACAGTTGTGCAGTACCGTGTTTTTTTGAGGTACAAAAGGGCCGCCAGTTATTTATCGACGATTCCAAAGCTAAGAGGACGTGAAAATTATGAAGAATGAGGTATGCAATGGAAAACTTCCTTATTTTAGAAGGCACAGATACTGATACGGTGCAGTGTTCTAAGACTAAGGCGAAGATAGTGTTATCCCTGGAGCCATCCTTGTTTGTCCACGTCAAGGAAGAGGAAACAGCTAACGATGTCTGGGATAGACTGAATGACCTGTATGAAAACAAGGGTTTTTCAAGAAAAATTGGCTTGCTACGTGTTCTAATTTCCTTGAGGTTGGAAAATTGCTCATCCATGGAAGAATATGTGAATCAAGTGATCGAGACATCACAGAAACTTGATCGAACAGGACTTAAGTTGGATACATCACTTGTTGGTAGTTTGTTGTTAGCTGGTTTGCCGGAACGTTATTCACCAATGTTAATGGCGTTAGAGCACAGCGGAATCGATATAACAGCTGACCAAATTAAAACCAAGTTGCTCGATATGTCACAGGATGGCAGCACACCTTCCGGTGCGTTTGTCAGTAGATATAGCAATAGCAGTGGGAGCAATAGTGGCAGTCGTCACAGTCAGAGCTGCCAGTGTCAGGGCTGTCAAAGTAAAAAACGACAGCAGAATCTAAATAGATCGCAGAATGTAAACAACAAAGACAAAAGTGCAATAATTTGTTATAAATGCAAGAAATCGGGCCATTATATGTCTAGATGTCCTCAGAAATCAGACAAGAGCGGTGAAAACAACAAAGCTAGGAGTGCATTTAGTGCTGTTTTCTTGAGCTCACAGTTTGACAATGGAGATTGGTACATAGATTCTGGTGCGAGTTTTCACTTAACATGCAGGGATGATTGGTTAATCAACCAGAGATATTCTTTAACGAAAGAAATTGTGGTTGCAAACAACACAAAACTCCCAGTGCACAGTGGTGGTGAAGTCGAAGTTTACACCAAGAGAAACTTTGAGATTGAAATCAGAAATGTTCAATATGTTCCTGATCTCACTACCAATTTACTGTCAGTGAGTAAATTGCTCGAAAATGGAAACATGGTAAATTTTGAGAAGGATTGTAAGATCTAAAATGTGACAATGTGCTGGTGGCTGAATCAATCATGACAAATGGTGTGTACAAAATGGAATTTTTGAAAAAGGCTAGTTTCGCTGGACAAGCAAAAGCTGTATCTGGTGGAAGTTTGGCACAAAAGAATGGGCCATATTAACTCGACCTACTTAAACAAAATGAGAGATGGGTTAGTTGATGGTGTGAACTACAGTGGACAGGTAAACATTGAAAAAACTTACTGTGAAGTGTGTTGTGAGGGGAAGCAGACTCGTCAACCCTTCAATCACAGTGGAACCAGAGCATCTGGACTTTAAGATGTAATTCACAGCGAATTAGCAGGACCAATGGAGACAACATCCATAGGTGGGTCTAAATACTTTCTAACGATGCAGGATGATTTTAGCAGAATGTTCTTTGTTTATTTTTTGAAGTCTAAGGATGAAACCTCTCAAAAATTCAAGGAATTCAAATGCATGGTGGAAAATCAGCTCAATAGGAAGATCAAAGTTTTTCGTACCGATAATGGCAAGGAATATGTGAATGCTGAGTTCCAGCCGTACCTGAAAAAAAAAGGCATTATTCATCAGACTACAAACATCTACACTCCGCAGCAGAATGGGCTTTCTGAAAGACTCAACAGAACGTTGGTTGAAAAAGCCAGATGTCTACTTTATGAAACTGGCTTGGAGAAAATTTTTTGGGCAGAAGCGGTAAATACAGTCTGTTATCTACGAAACAGATCTGTGGTAAGCAGCTTGCAAAAAACTCCATATGAAACGTTTCACGGTAAAAAGCCTGATTTGAGTCACATCAGAATTTTTGGAAGTCCAGCCAGGACGCATGTACCCAAAGAGAAAAGACCGAAATGGGATAAGAAGTCAAAAAAGCTAATTCTAGTTGGTTTTTCGGAAACTACGAAGGGCTACATTATGATCCAGAAACCAGATAGGTCTCCACAAGCAGAGATGTTCATATTTTTGAAAAAGATGTAAAGCGTGAGATTAGTTTTCCGAAAGAAGGGGAGAAAACTCAGTTTGAATCAAGCCAGAGTCAAGAGTTTAAGTGGGAGACGGATAAATGTAGTCGAACTGATGAAAGTAAAATAGTAGATGACAAAGACTTAGACAGGATTGAAGAAGATAGTGCTTCAGTGGTCAGGCGATCTCAAAGAACAAAGAAACCAAAGCAGTTTGATGATTATGTGATTGACTTCACTGCAAAGGCAGCTGCGTCATCAATTGGAGTGGGAGATCCAGTATCTGTGACAGAGGCTCTCTCGGGTCCAAATCGTGATCAGTGGAAGTGCGCCATGGAAAAAGAAATGCAGAGTTTTCGTGAAAATGGTGCGTGGGATATTGTCGATGAATTACCAGAAGATTGTAAACCTGTAAAGTGTAAGTGGGTTTTCAAAAGAAAATTATACTATCTTGGTAATATAATTTATAGGGCGAGTTTAGTGGCTAAGGGGTTCAGTCAGCGTCCAGGCATTGATTTTGACAAAACTTTTTCTCCAGTTGTTCGTCATTCAACATTAAGATTGTTGTTAGCTTTCTGTTCAGTTGAACTTAGAGACCTGTCATTTAGATGTTGAAACAGCCTTTTTGAATGGGAAATTGGAAAAAAAGGTTTTTATGGAAATGCCAGAAGGTTTTGTATTAATATTGTAAATGGGATGGATTCTTATTATTTAATCGTTTCAAAAATAGGTTTTGACTTTTCTCCAAATGACTTTTATTAATATTTTTTAACAACTGAACTCAACTCTATACAATAGTTATCAAAAACATAAAACAAAATTATTCATATAGGGAGATGAAATATTAACATCGATATATTATAATAAACAATTCCAACATTCTCCCCCCATTTTGAAATCTAATTGCAAAATCATTCCAACCCAAAACGCTTCGGTATCTTCACTCTTCTTCCAGATCTTGTTATTACTTGTGATGAAGCCGTCGCATCTTGGTGTCTTCTTTCGTATCTATTTTCTCCCTCTTCATCTTCTCCTTGCTGTGTTACCTTTCCATTGTAAATGCTATTGTTTTCTCCGTTTCAATTTTCTGGTATCTCGTTAGTATCCCCTTCTCTAGTCTTTTTTTATTGGTTCGCCGTGTCTGCCTCAATTTCCAATGGAAACAATCGCTGCAGAGGACGAATTAATTCCCCTCGTTCTGTTTTAACACGTGCTACTCTTTCTATTCCATCTCTTCCTGGAAAAAGTTGTAACATTTTCCCCAATGGCCAGTTTACTCGTTTTTTGTTGTCACTTCCAATGAGTACAATATCTCCAATTTTGAGTGAAGTTACCCTTTTTTGACCAGTATGGACTAATTCTGCCAGATATTCCTTCCTAAATCGACTACGAAGGCCCTCTCGAAGTTTTTGCAGATACTTGTACCTTTTCAGTAGATGGCCTCTATCAACATTATCCAACTCTGGAGTATCGGTGCTTGAGTTTGAACTGATAAACATCAAAGGCGTTAATGGAATCAGATCCTCTTCGCTACTTGAGATACATGTGAGAGGTCGAGCATTAATATTTGCTTCACAGTCACACAAAACAGTCATGAGTTCTTCGTAATTTAACGATGATTTTCCCAAATTACGACGCAATAGTTCATTTATAATTCTGACTATTCGCTCCCACCATCCTCCCCACCAAGGAGCAGTTGGAGCATTGAAAATCCATTTAATTTTTCTAGTTGTCGAATATTCTTCAATATCTTCCCACGAAATTTTCTGCAGCAAATTCCAAGTACCTACAAAATTCCCACCGTTATCCAAATAGATTACAGAAATATTTCCTCTTCTCGCCACGAATCGTCTGAGTGCCATCAAGAAATCCTCAGTAGACAGGGATCGCACTAATTCAAAATCTACTGCCCTGTATATCGCACACGTGAAGATAACAATTCAAGATTTCTCGCCTCCTTTAAGAAAAAGCGGTCCTGCCAAATCCACACCTGTTACTTGGAATGGTGAAGACTGTTTGATTCTATTCTAAGGTAACGGTGCATAAGGTGTATCTGCGGGGTTTTTCTTATGTTTCATACAAATCAAACATTTTGCCACAACATCCTTGACAAACTTCCTTCCTTTCAGTATCCAAAATTTTTCTCTCAATAATCCTAGAAGAGTTTGAACTCCTATATGACAATGTATTCGATGTTGTTGTCTAATCATTCTTTCTACAAGTTCGTGGTTGTATGGCAATATAATAGGATATTTGAAATCAAATGAATCATCACTTAGGATTATTTTAGTTTTTACCCTCAACAGACCATCTTCTGAACGAAACAAATTAATATTTTGAAGAACGTCCATATTTTCAGAAAAACTTTCATTCTGTATTGCTCTGAATAAACAAATTTCAGCATGTTCTATTTCATCGAAAGTTAATGGACCTGATTTTCTATGATTCTCTTTATTCGCATTATAACAAAATCTGAATAGCCAAGCAATCATCCTAGTAATTTTCGTGAACACAGAAAAATATTTGAATATTTGTGTAAACCACTGGTTTCGATTACTGACACAAGAAGTTACAGTCTTTTTTCTTTCTTTATCAACTTCATCATTCGTACAGTAAATCTCTACGTTTGGCCAGTGTTTTGGATCACTCTTCAACCACTCTGGTCCCTTCCACCATTGTTTCTCAACCAAAATCTTACTCGAGCAACCTCTTGAAGCAACGTCTGCCGGATTTAAGTGACCAGGTACATGTCGCCAATCATTAACATTGCTCACTGAAGTTATTTCTTTCACTCTTTTACCTACGAAAGTATTCCAGTGACCTTGTGTTTTAATCCATGTGAGAGCAACCATTGAATCACTCCGGAAGTACGTTCTCAGAACACTCAGTTCATTCACACTTTTTACAGTTTTCCAAAGTCTGACCCCTATAACAGTGGCTAACAATTCCAACCTAGGTAGGGTTATATTTTTAGGAGCTATTCTTGATTTGGCCTCAACAAGTTCAACAAACACTCTTCCTTCCACTACGTTTCTTAGAAATATGCAGCAAGCATAAGCACATTTATTAGCATCCGAAAACACATGAATCGTTGCATGGTCATAATCAACTCTTTGGCCACTACTGAGTGATTTTGGAATGTTACACAGACTGAGAAAATGTATTTGTTTCAACCACATATCGAAAGGTTTTACAATATCATTTGGCAAAACTTCATCCCAAGCAACTTTTAGATTCCAAGTTTCTTTTAATAATAATTTTGGAATAAGTGTTACTGGGCAAGTAAAACCTATCGGATCAAATACTCTATGTGCTGCTGATAGTATTCCTCTTTTCGTTCTTGGAGTGTTTTCTAATTGAATGAGTGCGTTTACATCACACGAAAGTTCATCATTATGAACATTCCAAATCAATCCCAAAACATATATATTTTCATTTTGAGCTACTTCATCTTTCATGCCTGAATTGGAATTGGAAGTCCAATCTCTAAGATTGAAGCCTCCCAAAGACATTAATTGTTTGGATTCAATAATAAATTTATTCATATCTTTCTCAGAATCAAAACTACATAAACAGTTATCTACATAAAACGATTTCTTCAACAAATAAGCTGTGTCTTGGAATTCTGGAGGTGATCTAGATAAATGGTAGTTGATAGTTGCAGCTAAAAGGAATGGACTACATTTCAAACCAAAAACTACTCGACGATGCCTAAAAAATTTTATTTTTTCATATGAATTATCTTGCCACCAAAGAAATCTTAGAAAATCCCGATCCTTTTCAGTAACACTGATCTGTAAAAATGCTTTCTCAATGTCAGCTGTTACTCCTATCTTTCCTAATCTGAATTCTAAAAGTGATGGGATTAAATCAATTATATTTGGACCTTTTTCTAGACACCCATTCAAAGATACACCTCTCTTATCAGTTGCCGAAGCATCAAAAACCGGCCTCACCTTTGTGGTTATACTGACTTCTTTAATGACAGCGTGATGTGGTAAATAGTGTACTTTTTTGTTCTCAGCTTGTTTTGCTTCCTCAATAATTGCCAGTGTTTCCCAGTCATGAAGAATTTTTTCGTATTCTTGTAATTTACCTGTATTTCTTAACTTTTTTGTAGTAGACATCAACCAAGAATTGGCCATTTCATCATTTCTCAATATTTCTAGATGACCTTCAATCCAAGGTAGATGAACTTCATATATGTTCTCCTTCCAAGCTATCGTTTGATTAAACTTCTTTGAAACTTCTTTTTCATGTTCATCTTTGGTTTTGAAATGTGCAACATCTTTTATTCCTATCACATCCAAATTCCATAGATCTGCAATGGAAAACTCAGTAAAACCGGCAAATATAGTAGAATATGTCGAACATTCACTTACTCTCTGACCCATTATTGTCCAACCTAAATAAGTTTCGAGAGCAACGTAGCCATTCATCAAATTTTCGATTTTCCCTGTCAAAAGCTTACTAAAAACATCGGCTCCTAATAATAATTGTATTTCATTTGAAACATCAAAGTTTCTAGTATCACTCAAAATTATATTTCTATGTTTCAAATAGTCTATAACGGATAAATCAGTCAAACGAGGTAGGTTGTTACATATTTTCACTTGTTCCACCACATTCACTTCTGTTTCAAACGTATTATTGGGATTTTGAATAATAATATTATACACATCATGTATTTTTGGTTCTGACTGAAACCCACCAAAAACACCTTGTACAATATTTTCCTGACGAACACTATCCAATCGTAAATCAGCTGCACATTGTTGGGAAATACATTATCAAGTAACGTTGTAATATATTTCTGTTTGTCATTATTGATAATTTTGACAACAACCGTTTGCAATAAAGCTTCGTTCGAAAAATTGTTAGTTGAAGTATTTTCAACCTTATTGTTTGGATTTTTATCATCTTGATCAGTGATACCTTTCTTCACATGCAAATTAGGACATAAAATGGGGTAATGTTTCTTTGAACATATCAAACACCTAATTACAGCTCGACAATTCTTACTAATGTAATTCAATTTTAAACAAGAAAAACATCGACGTTTTTTCATTATTCTAGATTTTCTTCCATCAATTGAAATACTTTAAGCTTTCAAACAATCCTTACTTGCATGTGAATTCAAATCGCAGAATAAACAATTATTTTGCTTATCTTTTAATTAATCTTTGGGATTAGCTGTGTACAAAGCAGCTGCTGTATATAATTCGGGCTCACCTTGTTTTGGAAAATATTCATCCTTACTATCATGATATTTGTTGTGCTCGTGTCCTTTTCCAAATCCTTTTTGTGCCAAATTCATCCGTTGTTCTGACTCAAACTCCATTTTCAAAAAACCGAATAACATATTCAAATAATTAGTACCTTTAGAATTTTCATTATCATCCTTCTCATTTCGTTGATCAAAATTACGATGTCTTTCCCAAGTTCTTAAAACTTCTGCAGGCAAAGCCGATTCTACAAGAGGGAAAAGCATAGCCGCATATTTTTCGCTAGTAACTCCTAGAGATTCCAAAGGTCTCAACTGGGTTTCAAGTTTATCATACAGATTGGAAAGAGACATGCCTGTTTGAGCTTTTGAAGATTGTTGCAGTACAAGTTGTAATAGTTCCCTTACGTAAACTTCGATTAGGAATTCGTCCCTGGCAAAACGAGCCTTCAACTGGTCAATGGCTTTAATGTAATTGGGCCCAGACGGGGGGGTAACTTTCTACTAAATCTCGAGCAACTGAACCACTTTCCGTCGCTTGTAAAAGATACTGAAACTTGTCTTCATTATCTATTTCTGGGTCGTTGTGAATCTTCTTGAATTGTCCCCAGAACCCAATCCAGTTCTTCACGTTCCCATCGAATTTCTTCAGTTTTATTCTTGGTAAATGAAATTTTCTCTGAATTTTCTCCGTTATAGAGAAATTGGAACAGCTCAAACGATCTTTTTGGGTCTTCGTAATCTCGTTCAATCGGAATTCGCATTTGGATTTATATTTTATCAGTTCGTCTCTGTAATATTCTACCTCATCGTACTCCTCTTCTCTAATGACAATTTTTCTTTAACTCCTTCATCTGCCTCGAATAATCTGCTACTCTTATCCTTCAATTGTCTCAGTAGAAACAGTAAATCCTCTTTAGTCGAATCTCTCAGCTTCAAAGCTCCATCAAGCGCTTCGACAGATTTTTTGAAAAGTCTCCTCAACTGCTGCCTATTTTTCTTCAAACTATCCATCTTTTATGTCCTGTCACGGTCGCCAAATATTGTAAATGGGATGGATTCTTATTATTTAATCGTTTCAAAAATAGGTTTTGACTTTTCCCCAAATGACTTTTAATTAATATTTTTCAACAACTGAGAATCTACTTACTAGTTTGAGGTATAAGAAATGTGACAGTGAACCTTGCGTTTTTGTAAAACACGACAATAGTTTTCTTACTATCATAGCAATTTATGTTGATGACTTCTTTATTTTATTTAATTCAACCCAGAAAACACAGATTATGAAAGAGCAGTTACCTAATAAATTTAAGATAAAAGATTTAGGTGAAATTCAACAGTGTTTGGGGATGAAAGTTAGAAAAAGTAAAGATGGAAAAGAGATTTTACTGGATCAAGAACAGTATGTAAATCAAATTTTGGAAAAATTTGAAATGAGTGATTGTAAAACATTAAGCACACCCATAAAAAAGGGTATTTGCTTTGATAAGAAGGATAATTCCAGTTTGTGTTTATTGGTAGACTTATGTATCTGTCAGCATTAACTAGACCAGATGTCACTTTCGCGGTCAATTTTTTGAGCCAGTTCAACAATTGCTATACTGAGCAGCATTGGAAGTGTGCAAAAGGAATTTTGAAATATTTGCAGGACACTAAGAATTATTGTTTGAGGTATAAAAAGGGTGACGATAATCTGATAGGTTATGTGGATGCAGATTTTGTTAATTATCTAGTTGACAGAAGGTCATATACCTACTGGCTTCATTTTTACATTGTCAGGAGGTGTAATCTCATGGGAATGTAATAAACAGCGAACTGTAGCTTTAAGCAGTACTGAAGCTGAATACATGGCTATCACAGAAGCTTCAAAGGAGGCTATACATTTTAGGAGTTTATTGTCTGAACTTCTAGGCAAATTTGAGTGTATCACAATTTTTAATGACAGTCAAAGTGCCCAGAAGTTAGTTGTCAATCCAGTTTTTCATAAACGGTCTAAGCATATAGACGCACGCTATCATTTTATCCGGGAGGTAGTAGCTGATAAAATAGTAGAGTTGAAGTTCTTGCCTACTGATAAAATGTTAGCAGACGTTTTGACCAAAGCTCTATGTCCTAGCAAACATATGAAGTTTGTGTCAGATATGGATATTTGTTAGATAAGTGGGAGTGTTAGAATTGTATCTAACAAATATAGTTGTTTGGTGTATTATTTTGTGTTGGTCGCGCCATCTAATGTAAAACTGGCAACGCCACATATTGTAACAGACAGTTGTAGATGCGTTAAATAAAACGTCATAGTCGTGTTAATGTGTTCCGGTTATTATTTCCACTTTCCATCGTTATTTCAACAGTTATGCATTAGTAAATAGGCAAGGCGGATTCAAGGACAAAATCCCATGCTTTTTCTTATGAAGCTTAATTTCGGAAATTCACGTCCATTCCAAGGCCATTCGAACTGGTTGGCAAGAAAGGTATCCAGACATCAAGACGAAGTGAGTGAAGATCGTTTGGGTGGTCGTATTAAATGGAATCGAACTCACAGATGAGGATTGAATATTGAAAATAATAATAATAATAATTCTGAAACATGAAAAAAATGAACACAACCTGAAACGACTGGTAAATCATTATTCGGCGCGGGAGGAAATTATATTGGGATTTGGAGTAGGTATTTATACCGAGAGCTGACATGTCAGAAAGGCACTGAATCGCATCTTGAGGTACAGGACATCTAATGAATGGGAAATGAAAGAAGAATGTATCGAGAGGTTAGTAAAAAAATATAAACTTCATCAAGAAATGTTGTAGTTGTGCGATTTATGAATTGAATGAACATTCTGCGCTGGAAAGAGAAGTTCAAGTACATTATATTTCAAAAATATTATAATTATTGTAATGACTAATCTTTTATGCTCTACTGATTTACTGTATAATGTTTTTATTGAATGAAAAAAGTACAGATGACCAAGATATGGAACCCGAAATATCAGGATGGACATCTCGGTAGATTTTTGATACGCTATTGTACAACGACCCAGATGGGGGGGTACCCCATTGCATACATCCCAGCCCATAGCCAAGAGAATGTTTGAGTATTGCCAAGATTCGGTCACATATCCTCAAAAATTCAAAGTATTTTGAAGTTGTATGTTCTAACAGAGCTTCCTGATATGACATCAATTTAATTACATTGGAAAGTTACCCGAGTTCAAGTAGAATGTTTGAATAATAGTATTTTATCATTCTACGGCTTAGAAGAATGAAATATTGGGTTGAATTTATTTTTATAGTTCACTAATAGGTTATAGTATAATTTTCGTTTGAAAACACAGACTATCAGTGGATTATGAAGTTATTTAAAATTTTAAAAAATGAAGAGACGTGCGCTCAGGAAGCTCACTTTGTTATGAAAATGGAAACAGGTACATATTAGATGAACAACATTATTCAATAATGATTAAATATGGAATGTATTTTATTCGATAATATAATGCGATGAAGCAATCATTTAGGCACTTCATTTGCACCGAAAAAAACGCTTTTTTCAAGCCCAATTTTTTTCAAAAACCCATATGATTTGCAATGTAACGTGTCATGAAAAATGGTGTGAAAATAAGCACATCTTCATCTCATTACGTGTCAGTTTGAAGAAATAACCGTCCACAGATGTTAAAAATTTTAATTCAGTCGAACAAATGGAATTGAAATAATAAAAAACCTTTTCTGTAAAGAATAGAGATTTTCCTCTTAGGATATTGGGGAAAATTGGAAATCAGTCCACTTTGGTTGAATCATAATGATTTGTAACAGCATCACCACGTGAAGTAGCAATATTTTTAACTTTCGAATAGATAAATATTGCTTGTAGACTATAATTACAGCCATGTTAGTTATGAGTTAAGGGTTAGTAGAATCGAAAAGGGGATGGGTTTGAAGTTTCTAACGTAGGAGGAAATTATTCACGAATATAAAAAATACTAGATAATATTCATGGATATCTAATTATTTCATTAATATGTTCACAATTACATTTTTCAAACAAGTGTTTTGAAATTATACTTTTACAGAATGCTGTAAATTGAATTCCATGTTTCTTCAAATGTTCTATCAATTTCGTTGCATAGCCTTCGCGTCGATTCTCCGGTAGAGTAAAAATATAATTGATTATTTTGGGGTTTCTATACATTTTAAAGGGATCATAATCCATTTGTGATAGAAGAACAAATGATGCTATTTTTCCGCCAACACTCAGTAAGTAGCATGATATTTCATTATCTTCGAACCATTGATTGATAAACGTATCTCGCATACATAATTTTCTGATTTTGCTCCGGGCTTCTTCGTTATGATAAAATTGTATTTCTTTCATCGCTGTCGATGATTTGAAAGAATAAAATATCGAATTGTACGTTTCTATGTAATTTATCGATACTGATGCATTTTCGTTTAACATTATATTTTTAGAGACTAATTCAATTTGTGACACTAATTCAGTTTTCAAAAATTTTAAAGAATACCTCATATATTATAGCTGATAATTTCATTTCAGTCTACATCCATTTCCTCAAGATCAGATTTATGATTTCTATGGGTTGAATAGTGCCCTCAAGGTAAAGTGTAATTGGCGCCAAGCACTAAATATCTTTTACCATCATCAGAAGATAGTGCAATTTTTTTTTAACTAACGAGTGTACTTGATGTTTTCAGACCTGATGAGATTCTGAGAGACAATCTTTGAAGATGAGTTTTCGAGGCATTCTACATAGTCTTCGAAAGTTATTTTAGTTTTAACAACATGCAACTTAACTCCTTTGACCTTTTTTACCACCCCAAAGTTTCTGATAATAATCTCGATTTCATCCTTCTCGTATTCTTCTTTCGATAACTTCTGATATAATTTTCCAAAATCATTGTCATCTGTTAGAACTTTGATTGCATATAATTTTGATCTGAGTCCGACGAAATCAGTCGTTCGTACTCCATTATTCTCATCCTTCATCATTCCAATTACTTTCTTATCCACTTGCGGAATACTATTTTTCGGGGTAGTCGGAAGTATCGAAGTATTCCTGACAATCTTGTGAAATGAAATCATATGGGTTCTGATCAACAATTTCATAAATCAAAATGTCCGTATCTGTATAGAGGACTGAACAGTTATTGAAATGAGAGAGCATATATTCATAATGGAATCCATATATTGTAGTCTTTGCCAGGTCTAATATGCTCATTCCCACATACATAGGTTTATTCAAGTACAACTGTAGCTTGTTTAGCTCCATCGCTACAAGATTCTCATAGAAGATGGTGCAATTTTTAAACTCAGGCTTTGAAATATATGCCTCAGCACCATATCTTCCGAACCAGTTTCTCACTAGTTTCACTTTCACTCTCTTTCTAATATTTTCCATCGTTTTACCTGCAAAAGTGATTTATGAGAACAAAATTCACATTTTCATAAAATAAACTCACCAAAAACTGCATTGTTCATTAACATGAACAGATTTTTCTCGAATTCATTTTTCGCTGCTTTCTGTAAATTGGTGTTCAAATCTATATATGGTTTAAACAAAGCCTGATTGATTGGATTTCAAAACACGATGCAGTTTTGTTATGATCAATCCATGTTTCAATACCTGTTTCAGAGCTCTATAATGAATTACATATTTATCCTAAGAATAGAGAGTAGCCATCAATTTTGTCATTTCATCAGCTTTCTTAGGTGGCTTCAGTGTCTTGGGATTCAAATGTTTTGGGCAGAAAGGTAAGTCCTTATGCAGATCATGTAAATACTGAGGGTATTTCAAATCTTCCTCCAAGAAATATCCTATATCAGCATCATCCGGAATCATTTTCACATCTATATTAGTATCTGTCCATTGGAAACCTCCATATGGTAGATGTTGACTCATGGATGTGGTGAAGGCTGTGACGTAACGCATCGCTCTATCCCCAGCAGCAACCATTCAACGGTAGGAGAGCTAGATGTGCACTCCACGGCGTTTGGCTGAGTAATGCATATTCATCGATGTGCCTTCACCTCTCTCGAAGTGGAGAAGGCTGTGACGTAACGCATCGCTCTAGCCTCGCTATCGATTGTGACACGCAGGTGGCCGAGGACTGTGCTAACGTCTGCCCTCTCCGAGAGCACAACGACCACTGCCTGTTCGTATCGGCATCTGTTATCGCATCCAGTTGGGAGGTGGATTTGGCTGTGAAGTCAGGCATCTCTAGTGGGTAGCAACTAGCAATGTGAACCTTTCACGGTTTCATAGTGGGGGTGACTCGCGCTGTTCAACATAAAAGAAATGCCTGGCACACTATGAAATCAGTGGACGAATATATCTCCAGCAGTTAGCAATTGGTAGAGTGTTATTCAGTTCGTAATAGAAGGAAGACGGTGAGTGTATTTGTCTTTTGGAAATTGTTTATATTTTCATACATATTTTCATCATGTCCGTTTCAAAAGTAGATTTGAATAAAATTAATAATTTGATTGTATAGGAGGTTGAAATACTAGAGCAAAAGGCCAATTGATGAAGTGTACATCATTAAAAATATGTCAACTTATTCTACACGATTTGGTAAATCAATTTTATTAACTTTGGAAGATGTGAGCAATGATGAATTGTTTAAAACATGGCTACCAAAACGTATTTCGTTGCAATTCAGTGATGATGATATAAGTTGTATCAATTCATCGGGTGGTAAATATACGATGATTGAATAATAATTGTAATTATTTACAGTGAATTTCTTTAGGTCATAGCCCACAAAGTTTTGCTGGTATGGAAACGTGAACTCTAGTCAAACTCAATATGATTGAATAATAATAGTAATTATAGTGAATTTCTTTTTGTTTTAATAATATACATATATTAGATGATAATTATATGAAAATATAAACATTACTAACTTAGTTGAATACACTCACTTTGTAACTACAAGTAAAATGGGAATGTGAGTATTATATCATGGAAACAAGTAGGAGGTTGCTTATTGTTTTTTTTATTAGATTTCAGTTCCACCGTTCAAAGATGTGGATGCAGTATGCAAGTCAAGGTTGGATCGATGATGTAGATCTTAAATCATCGGTTCAACATTTGTCGTCTAAATTGAAGGTGTTGGGTGATGGAGCCGAACATGCAAGCGTTTATGATATAAGAGTATGCTATGATGAAAAACAAATTGAATTATGTCTTCGTGATGCTGAGAACTATCGGAGTGGTGCAGAAGTTTGTAACAAATTTTTGGATAATGAATTGGAACTGTGGCAACTTTTTGAGGTTATGATTGAACTGAACCTGAGAAGATTCCTGTATAGCCTCCAACCATATTCGCCATAATGGATTATTCATCACTTTGAATTGAATGACGAAAATCGAGAGGAAATTGAAGATGGTCGCGAAAATGATGACTATGAGGAAGAAGTTATTTTAGATAGTCTGTATGTTCCTGTAAATCATCAATAATGTCAAATAAAGAATTTTGTATTATTTTTATGTTTTATTTATTTAAATCCTATTATATAATATAAAAAATGATTACAAAACAATAAATATGATATATATATATATATATATATATATATATATATATATATATATATATATATATATATATATATATATATATAAGTCAGTTACAAATGAAAAAAAAATCATAAAACAGTACATGATAGAGTGGAAAAATGAAATAGTATCAATATTTTAAAGAGTGTCAATATCTGCTGTGAAATGAACCATCCAATGCATTGTATGTTAAAACTGTATCATGCAAAATCAATGCATATACTTTAGTGTTGTCTGGAAACTTGGTCTTCCTCGTCTCAAACTCAATCTTTATATCAATAGTTGATGATTTTGTTGCATTCGGTTGATGGGAGCAATCGATGACGAATAGTGGATTCTCTCTAAATTGTCCAATGTCCATCAGAGGTTCACTCATATCTTTATCATAATAACTCCGCTGGAAACTCTCAAAAGCATAATAATCAGGAGCATCAAGTTTTTTATCGAAATTCAAATTCCAACGCTCATATGGATAAACTTCAGAATTCAAGTATGCTCGAATACTATTGATATCAGCAGTTGTGAATTGAATAATATCCTGTGTTCTATTTTCAGATGTGGTAGTACTTTGGAATGCGATGATGACAAAACGGGGAGTTTCCAGAGCGTTAGTTGTTTTGACGGCCCATATGTCTGAAGAAGTCACACAACTTGATTTTGGCATTCAGACTGCTTTTGTTTATTCTACTCAAAAGTTTGAGCTTGTGTTTATCATCTGGTACAATATGTCTTATTTTCCATTCGATTTTATTTATTTCCAAATCAGCATCAACCTCACCTTTATATGAGTTTTTGAATGATCGAGCGATAATCAAAATCAATTTCTGTTTGGCATTCAAGATACTTTTGTTGTAATCTTCAGCAAAACCCATCAAATATTTCAGTGGTAGTTTTCCACTAAAAACATGACTGTTCGTATCCAAGATATCTTGTTTCAATTGTGAAAGTCCCCAGCCAGATGTCAATAATGTGTTAGCATATTGATTGTCCAAATGATATCATGGTTTTCATTGTAGATGTTATCCCAGGTTTTCTAACAACAGCTACTTGTTCACCACCCATTTCGTAACGAATTTCTTCAAAGAGAAATGCAATTGCATTATTCGAGAGATAGCATGTTTTCGCTACATCTTTCGAGGTGAA
Organism: Leptinotarsa decemlineata; assembly: GCF_025532065.1. NCBI lineage: Eukaryota > Metazoa > Arthropoda > Insecta > Coleoptera > Chrysomelidae > Leptinotarsa > Leptinotarsa decemlineata. The sequence continues at coordinate 26,327,685 of NW_027412529.1, read as the reverse complement.
TTTACCTTCTATGTGAATGAAGCTCTCGGCAATATCTAGTTTAATATCTTGATTATTGATTGCAATTCTGATTTCATCAGAATTCCTGAATAGCGGTGATCCGTAGGGCTTATATATGTGCTCATATAAACTAATGAGAGAATGATCGAGCTCTGGTTCATCGAATATATTCAACTTTTCACTGTCTGTTTCGAGCACCATTGTTATTTTCTCACTTTCATTCCAATCGATTTCAAAAATTCAAAATCACTCACAGACAGAGCGTTATGTGCTAACTGTTTAGCATACACTTGTGGAATGAGCTTCTTTTTATGCACACTTCTCTTTTTATGCACACTTTTCTTTTTGATAGTGCAGCTCGTTTTGGTTTTGGATTATTCAATACGATTTTGTCTATTGTAAATGAAACCCATAACAACAGTTAATCGATTTTCTTCAATTCCAAAATAATGAAAATCTCTTCTTCACTTCCAAAATCGATAAGGTTATTTTTTTCATCCAAAGTACGCACTGTAATGTTGTGAATCAATTGACGACCTTGTGGACTGACAGGCACATATATATATAATACTGTGTGGTTCTTTAGTGAGATTGTATCCAGGTTCAACATCAATATCGAATGGGAAAAGAATGTGCGATTCTTCACCATTTATATATGAACCAGATATTATATTGCAATCTTAGCGGATAAGTCTCACAGTTGTAATGTTTATTGGTAATGAGGATTCATGTATCTGATTTGGTGGAAATATGCCATGAGCGAACCCCATCATTTCTGCTATAGAATTTGGATGTGTCAGATAAATTTCATATTTGGATAGCATTTCACATTAGAATGTATTATTATTGGCGTGTAGATAGAAAATATCATCTGCAACGATATCAATTGGTTTTTTATCATGAAACAATCTGAACATGATATGTTTCTGTATGACTGCATTGATCTTTTCTATTTCGTAAGCACCACATGGAATTTTAATTGTAAACTTTTGGACTATCGATGAGTTGTCATTACTGATTCTGAAACTCACTAAATTATTAGCTTAAGTTATATTATTGATTGTATTGCTTCCATAGAATCCCAAAAGTCCTAATCCATAACGGTTGTTCCTATCCAATTCAACTGGTGGAAAAAAATCCGCACTCAAGACACTTGTCCCGACAGCTTGTAGCTCGAACTTTCGTGACATGACTGATGAATATTTTGAAACACATTTCAATTCATTGTTGTGCACAGCAACAGCATATTTGAGACAATTTACACTTTTTCAAAGGTGTTGCATTGTAATAAATATCATTTTTATTGATACCGATATTCACATCCCCTATATTACAAATACAACACATAGATTTTCGAGGTATAGGACCATTATTAACATCTGAATCTAAATTTTCATCGAGGTGGTGTTCATAAAAATATCTATGTTTCATTATATCGATGTCATCTTGTAGATGTTTGGGTAACTTTTCCCAAACATTTGCCATCTCATGTGCTACACATGCAATTATCACTTCCTTGGGCATATTTGCAAGCATCACTTTATCCATTTTTTTCAAGGTACCATATTTTGAAAATATTCCCTTGATAGTCTCCCAATCCAGTTTTGGTGTTGTATCCATTTTTATTTGGAAAATTATTCAGAGAGAAACTGTAAGCACAAGTGACCACAGAGAACTGTATTAAATTTCTGTTGACGATCATAGTTATATTTGATTTTTACATTCGAACATTTTCGAAAGAATCGAGTCAATTCCAATGGTGGGGGTAGATCTCCAAAACTATCGAGATATGCGACTTCTTTCCCGCATTTTTCATATGCCATCCAATGTGTTCCTGGTCCACTTATTCCATGTAAATTAACAATAGCTGTTTCGTTTTGTCTTGGACCTGAAGAGGGTAATCTGTCACGCATAAAAACACCACGAAAATGTGAAATTTCCATTTTTTGTGCATAATGACTGAGATCCAGATCAGTAAGAGGCCTCTGAGGTAGAGGTTCAATTAGTTTTTCATTTTGTTTGCGGCTTTGTATGGTTTCAAATGAAGTCCTAAACCTTTACGGTACGGTTTGAGGTATATTCCACTTCCGCGTTTGCCCAATGCTACAGCCTCTATGGTTTTATTGTGGCGATTGGCTTCCATTAAAGCCGCTCTGCTGGCTTTTGCTGAATTCACGGCCTTGGTAATACCAGCAGCGGCTCCCGCTAAACTGCCTAGTGCGGATAGTCCAGCAAAAACTGGTATCAATGGCAAAAGTCCACCGATCTTGGGAACAGGAATTATGCACAAATTGATCCCCACCAGCTTTCTTCAATACATTTCGCACTTTATGGACTATCCCAGCGCCAAATGCAACTTTTCTATTTTTAATTTTCTTCGTTTGTTTCCTCTTACTTTTTTCTTACTGCTGCTGCAACCCATGCCCATATGTCTTTTTGTTTTTATAATGTTGGTGACAAGTAATGCAGCTGCTCTTTCCCCAATACTCGCGTCCTTCGATTTAATCCTATCCCAAGCGCTGTATTCAAGTTCTTTGTCGGCTTAATGTCTTGCTGCAAGATCGGATGGATGCTTAGAATATTGAAAATCGTGTTTTTTGCATTCAATATATAATTTATTGATTCCAGGATCGTTGCGAGCTAAACGCTGTTTCAGTTTTGTACCCGGTCCACAGTATTGATAACCTCCGGGTACATGTAATTCGAAAGGAAGTTTGTTTATTAAATCATTAACAAAACCACAACCTCTTTTAATTTTATGATCTCTTTCAATACGTCCTTATCGTTTGATAGTACACATTGAAATGAATAAGCTAATAACATTTAAATAGTCTCCAACCACGGCACGATGCGCATTGTAAAACAGAAAGAAAAGTTTGCTGTAGATAATATAGATGAGAAATTCAGGTGTGGATTGGCTATATCTATAACATGGGTTGTCCATACATAACACCTCCCCTCGTTGTTTAGAAATTAGGGTTGATTTATCAAACCTGATTTCTAATCCTAAGATCTTCAATCGGTATGCACCGATTTTCTGTATCGGGATCCTGTCTGGTTCTTCTAGGTGGTCCAAGTTTCTTCATTAGTTGAACTGAGATCAGGTATGTTGCGAGACAGATCATAACGATGTACAGGAATATTGTCCACAATCTAATACCTGACGAAACGATGGGTTCTACCTCTTGAAGTTTGTCCCGTACATGGTCCATTTGATTTTGGATACTCTTCAAGTCGTCAAGATTCAGTGATTCGAGTCGAAATGGAGGTGTTTCTTCAATGTTTTTCAACAGGTTCTCTTCGGGTTTGATATCCAGATGAGGTACTTTTAAAACTTTTGTTTCAATATAAGGGTTTATGTGGGTTTGTAGAATGGTGGTGTCTACTTTTAGTTTACAGGTTTCTGGAATTTCGATCACATAGGTCCCTTTGAGAGATGACGTTTCTTCTTCGTTGTTACACTCTGACGAGGCCGTTGTTTCATTTGGAAATATTGCGATCCACTGGTTGGAATTTATTTTTTGAATTTTTTTTGTCACGTAGTTTTATGGGCTCTGGATGACAATTTTCATATGTTTGCGTGAATCAGATAAGATGCACTTCGCATGGAGATTGTGCGTCCGCTGGGTTTGCCTCTGGTGAGGTACATAAAGCTTCACCTGGAATGGCTTCTTGACATGGTTCGTTAGAAAATATATAGTGGTGCTCATTGAGAAAAAGGAATTTGTTTTCTGGGATAATTTGGTATAGATTTGGTTTGGTTTCAATAGGAAGAGAGTACAGGTGATAATAGGTATAGTCGTTCGGTTCGGCGACTGGAACTTCCAAAATGAATACTAGTTTTGTTTCTTTCTGGTATGCTTTGATAGTTGTTATTTTTTCGAAAATGATTATGTTTTCTCTGTTTGGAATATACGGAAGAACAGCTTCATTCAAATGGTGGGAGATATTTTGCAGTTCTTCGAGAAAATCATCGGCTTCTATAATGGATGGGTGTAGAACCGCTATTTTGGCAAAGGTAGTGGCAGTTTCTAGATCTTCCAGTATCCTCAGGATCATGTTAGTGGTAGCTATCAATTGTGTGAATACTGCATTCATATTCATTCGTTTATATGTTTCAGCATACGATGTTATTTGTTTCCGGATTGCGCCTTCTAGTTGTTCAAGTTTCAGTTGGATTGTTAGTTGATTTCTCGCTAATGTATGTATTGTGGAATTGAATTTTTCGATTGCTTTTGTGGTTAAAGAAATCTGTTCATCTAGTAACATTTTTTGTTTATTTTGTTGACCTTGGATTTTTTGAATCGCATCTTCACAGCGTTGTCCATCTTCCGCATCTAAATTACCGGTTATCACTTTTACGAAACTACCGAGAACATTGATTAGTCCTCGTTTTATCCGAGTCAATATTAGTGTGGGGAACAATTGCGTCAATTTATCTTCGATTTCATGTAGTTGCTGATCCATTATGTGAAGGTAGTTTTTCATATCCTTGCTAGAATTAGGACCATGCTTTGGAAAACCGGAGTTTATATGACTGGTAATATCCTTTATTAATTGAAATTTTTGAATCAGGTCCTGCAGGTCAAATACTCTGATGAAGGTCCAAAAATCTATGATATTTTAGGCTGTGCCAAGTTTTTGAGGCAGTAGTCCCGGATTTTCGTTTATTTTTGTTGTGGTTATTGTTGAGGGTTCAACTGTCCCAAGGGTCCAGCAGATTGTTCTGGAACAATAGGGTGTCTTAAGTTATCAAAATGTACTCTGCGTTTTTGGTTGTTACTATTCATTATAATGCAGGTGTTATCTGAATTGATTTGGTCGATAGTAAAAGGTCCTAAGTACCGGGCTTTCGATTTGTTTCTTTCGCTTTCTGGGTTTCTTTCAAATACTTGATCTCCTACTTTGAAAATATTTTGATCCTTTTGGTTGAAACAATACGTATTTTATCATTTTGAAGTTTTTCCTTAACCTTTTCGTATGTTAGTGATATTTTCTTGCGATGGTCTTCGACATATTGTTGGTAATATTGACGCTCATAAAATATGTCGTATGGATTTCTGGAAGCTGTGTGTCCATAAACCAGTTCCAAGGGTGTGTATCCTGTCGCAGAATGGATTGAGTTGTTGTATCCTATGATGGCGTATGACATGAGTCTTGATGGGGTATCAGATGATTGTTGTTTCACAATACGATAATGTTCAGTTAAGGTAGTCTTTCAATCAATCCATTTGATTGAGGGTGTTGGGGTGTAATAAAATGAATGTTGATTTTATGAAGTTTCAAGAGGGATGAAACTGTTTCATTTTCGAATTCGGATCCTGAGTCGAAAGTTATGGATTCTGGCGTTCCGAAATGTTGAAAAAAATGAATAAGTTTATCCGAAATTTCTATCGCATTTTTACTTTTCACTGGGTATGCCTGACCTAATTTGGAAAATTCATCCACTACAGTGAAAAATGTTTGACCTTCTATTGTGAATAGGTCCGCATTCAGTTTTTCAAATGGTTTAGTTGCTGTTTCCGTTATTCTCAAGGGAATGACGGGCCTGTGTCTCTCATATTTGTTCTTTTTGCAAACTAGGCAAGAGTTGATGAAGTTTTCTATCGTTTGCTTCATGTTAGGCCAGAAGTATTTTCTGTTGATTGCTTTATAAGTTTCGTTGATGCCTCGATGATTGGTTTTTCCTTCGTGATAGTTCTTTATGAGTTCTTCTTGTTCCGAAGGTATTTCTACAACTATTGTTCTGGTCTCACACCTCACCAAAATTGGATGGTCTTTATTGAAGGTGGTACAAAAAGTTTTACAAAAATCTCGATACATTTCTTCCTTGTCAAAGTAGCAGAAGTATTTCTTTCTTGGTTCGCAGAATTGAATGAGTAAAAGCTTTGATTTCCTCTTCATTGTTACCTTGGGAAACTTGAGCATGGACTATGGTTTGTTTACCTCGTTTTATTACTTTTGGTGGAAGGGGATTGTTCAAAACAGTAGTTATTATAAACTGTTTCTCCTTCTTGTCGATTGCATCTGGTATAATCGATATACTATCTGGTGGTTCTGCTTCTTGTCTGGAATTTAGAGTAGTTTCCGAAATATCGGGCATTGGTGATGGTTCGGGTGGTATCGTATTTTCAACAATCATTGGTTCCGGAATAATCGGTGGCGAATCAGGTGCACGAAAAATTTCTTCTTGTCGTATTCCCGTGTCCATAGGTTCTGGGGTGATCAATCGGTTTCGACTATCTTCTTCCATCCGTATGAGATCATCTAGGAGTTGGTCTAATTCGGGGTCGTTCTCGACTTGGGTGGATCTAGCATCAATTTCCATTGGATTAATTTGTATCCTTGAGAGAACGTCAGCATTGGTGTTGTGTTTTCCCTTTTTGTATACGACTTTGTAGTCATATTCCTCGAGGCGAAGTCTCCATTTTACTAATTTTGAGTTGGGCTCTTTCAACGAAAAGAGTCACTGTAGTGGTCGGTGATCCGTATAGATAGTGAACTTCCTTCCGTAGAGGTACGGGCGAAAATACTTCGTCGCCCAAACGATCGCCAAGAGTTCTTTTTCTGTTGTCGAGTACTTTTGTTCTGTGTCGTTCAAGGTTCTTGACGCATAGGCGATTGGCTTGTCCTCTCCGATTTGTCCTTGGGATAGTATAGCTCCTAGTGCGAAATTGCTCGCATCGGTGGTCAAAATGAAGGGCTTACTAAAGTCTGGATATTTCAGTATAGGGTCATTAATAAGAATTTTCTTGTAATTTTCAAAACTTTCTATAAAGTCGGCTGAATGCACGACTTTGGCATTCTTCTTTAAGCATTTGGTCAAGGGTTTGGTCAGCTTGGCAAAGTCCTTTATGAATCTTCTGTAATACCCTAGTAGTCCAAGGAATGCTTCAATTTCCTTCTGATTTTTTGGTATCGGAAATTTTTGAATGGCACTAACTTTGTCTGGAGATGGTTTCACTCCATCTGGAGTTATTATATGTCCGAGGTAAGCTACTTCTTTTCGCAGAAATTCACTTTTGTCCAACTGGATTTTGAAGTTGGATGTCCTCAGTCGTTCAAAAACTTCTCTGAGGTGTTCCAGATGTTCCTGCAAGGATGTGGAGAAAATTATGATGTCGTCTAGATACACAAGACATTTCTAATTCTGTATACCTCTAAGGATGTTATCCATGACGCGTTGAAACGTCGCTGGAGCATTTTTGAGCCCAAATGGCATCCTCTTGTACTCGTAGTGACCATTCTCCGTGCTGAAGGCTGTTTTTTCGATATCTCGTTTGTCCATCTGAACTTGGTGGAACCCTGAAGCGAGATCCAAAGTGGTAAAATATTGACTTCGGCCTAACTTGTCCAAGATATCGGTGATATTAGGTAGTGGATATTTATCATCCACTGTCTTTTGATTGAGTTTCCTATAGTCAATTACAAGCCTCCACTTCTTCTTTCCTGTCGCGTCCGGTTTTTTCGGTACGATCCACAATGGTGAACTCCAAGGTGATGTTGACGGCTGTATGATTCCTTGCTGTAGCATTGATTTTATTTGGTTGCGAACTTCCTGCTGGTGAACTTGAGGATATCTGTATGATTTGGTGAATATAGGAGTGTCTTCTGTTAGCTTGATGGTATGCTTTATTTTATTATTGAACGTTAGAGGGATCTGCTCACAGTGAAAAATATCTTTGAATTCGGAACAAAGTTTTCGAATTTCCCTTCTCTCTTCTTTATTCATGTGATCTAGCCGTAAATTTTTTAAATTTATATTTCGTAGTTCTTCATAAGATTCTTCATTTCCTGTGAAATTTGAGTCCTTAAAATTGGTCACTTCGTAAATGTCGATAGGCTCGATGTTAATTGGTTCAAATAGATCTATTATCAATTTCTCATTTGTTGGGTTTATTATTGTTGTTAAAGCCTTTCCGTCATCAACTGCAACGTATGCTGCTGGCATTTCCAAATCTTGAAATTTGTTGTAGCTTAAAATCCCTTATTTTAGTGGTTTGTTGACCGGTATCTCCACAATATGTTCAGTTCGGGGAAGAAGTTCCATATGAAAAATGGATGTTTTCGACTTTTTGTGTTTTCTTTGGTTCTCTTCTCCTTCGAAATGAAGTGGAATGGTTGTTTCTTTTGTTAGCAGCTCGTTACTGTCTAAGTTAATTGATGCTCCAATGTTTCGTAGCAAGTCGATTCCAATGAGTCCGTCGTATTTAGGATTGAAATCGAAAATGAAGAACTTTTGGCAAAGATTGGGTCTTTTGAAAATTTTTGATAGAGGTATAGTTATGCTATAGTTGTGCGTGGAAATATTGTGAGCTGATTGTATCTGGAAATGATCCTCTTGAATATGCTGTGGGTAATATGTGTAAGCCGAATTTGTACTAATGAGAGTTTTTGTTGAACCAGTGTCTATCATGAATTTTGAATTAGTTTCAGGAAAAATAATGTACGGTAGTTTGGAAATAGATGTAGCGTTAATCTCAACAAAGTCATTGATTTGTCCTGTTGGGTAATACGAAAATTTTGGCATTCTTCCGGTTCATGTCCAGGAATTAGTTGTTTCTGTGAAATTTTCGTACAACTGATAGTTTTCTTCTTCTTGTTGATCGAGTGAGTGGTACTGATTGTATCCATAATCCATATTTTCATTGGCATAGTCTGTCTCTTCTGAGAAATATAATTCTCCAGACACGAATGTTGGTTTAGGTTTAGGCTGTGTGTTTTTTGAAAAATTTCCTAATGACGTATCCATTGGTGTTGGTCTGGATGCTTGACGGAATGGATTTGGTTGAAAAACGTTCCTCTGGGTAGGTCTGCTTTGTTGGCTACTCTGCATTGTAGATGAATTCCAGGCAGGTGGTTGCCTGAAGGGTGGTCTTTGGAATGTCACTTGATTTTGTGGTATGAAGGGTCCAATTGGTCTCTGACCAATAATCTGGCGGTTTTGCGAAAATCCTGGAGTTGGACGAATTACTGGATTTCTTGGTTGTGAGCTAGTGAACGGTAATGTGTGAGTATCTCTCCTTTGGTTATGCACTTGTATCACAGTATTGGTTTTGTTTCGCGCATATGAAATATTTTCTTCACTTAAAACTTGAGATAAATCTGTTTCAATATTTTGGGGGCCTCTTGAACTAATGATTGATCCTGATGGTTCCTTCAATCCTGTGAGAAAAGCTTTCAATGTGAGACTATCATATAAGCTGGTTTTGACAACTCGAACTTGTGCATCAGGTTCGTTGCAGGCAAGGTTTGAAAGAAGAAGGTTTCTTATATCTTGACATCGAGAACCATATTGTTGTGGTGACTCGCTATTTCCTTGTCTCAAAAGCATAAGGTCTCGAAGCAGTGAATTTTCGTCTCTTTGATCGGCAAAATTTCGTTGAAGTAAGTTGCGAAGGTCTGCCCAAGACGTTATTTCCCTTGCTCCGGTTATAGTTTTTGCTCTCCCTGTAAGTTTGTTTTTCATGCAGGTTATCAAAAACTTATTGATGAAGGCTGCCGGGTCCTCTCTTTTGGAAAACTGGTTCACTATGAGGTCACATGCTTCAATAAAATCTGCCAGCTCTGCTGGTTCACCTTCAAATCTTGGGATGGCATCCAAATAACTTGTTTGAAAAGCGGTCATTTCGTCGGGTTGTTCTTGGGTATTGTTTTCAGATAATTCGTTATGAAGATCGATATTTGAAATCAAATTTGTGAGATAATCAATTTCAGACATATAAAGGGAATATAAATGGTATCACTGTTAAGGATTAAATTGGGATAAATGAGCAATCACTTACAATAATTTTTGTAGTATCCTCATTGGTCCAAATGGTCCTGAAGTGGTAACCCAAAAATTGTCAGTGGGAGACTGACCCAGAATCGCTTCCACTTAACTACTGCTACTGGAGATGAAATTAATTGAGTGTTCCTGGTATTTCAGCAGGTTGATAGTCCACTGATAATCCAATAAAGTGATTGGCACAGATAATCCAATAAATTGCTTGGCACTGATAATCCAGAGTTTTCTTATCACCATGTTCAAATTTTTTCACTTGAATGTTCGATGTTTGTTCAGTTCTTAAAAATAATTGGAAATAACTTCGACGATTTTGTTCCAAATCTTCCGGTTCGAGGATATAGCAATGGATTAGTGTCGATTTTCAGATCACTACGGGCCACTACTATCCTACCACGACTGCGCCAATTAAGTTTGGGAGCTTCCGAAATTGATTTTTAAAAATAAAACTTTTCCGAAAAACTCAAAGTTGTGTTACAATTATATTTTATTAGCAATGTTGAAGCCAAAGGTACAATTATAACTAACTGAAACAAAGAAAAACTCGTATTTATAATATCGGGTGAGCTTGGGTAGAATTGCAGCGTCTATTGAATTCCTGGTATCCAGCGTGAGATACTTGATGTAAATGCACTCCGGGAATTGGCCTTGGCTATATCTATAACATGGGTTGTCCATACATAACACGCACAGACATATTCACGGGTACCCAAACAATTAGTGCGTGACAATACCAATTTAATCATAATGTTCAAACAAGATGAGACGAATTTACATCATATTTATTCAGATCATGTATCACCCGATGTAACATTCAAACAATTCCTATTGATGTGTGTTAAAAGCTGGGAGGACCAATATGGATTTCTAGTCATTGATAAGGACAAAAAAATAGATGAAGGTAGATATCGCAAAGGATTCGATAGTTTTATATATCCATGATCTTGTTATTCAAACTTATTCGATCACTGAATATTGTAGTGGTCACTTCATCAGCGAATTGAGCTATAATTTAAAAAGAGCATTATGAATACGAAAAATGATTCTGAAAATAAAAACAGTGAAATGAATTTGATACGTCAACTAGTAGAGACAACAGAAGCTGTCAGGCAGAAATTGAACTCTATCAAGTATGATAATATTGAAAATCGTACGACACTTGAAAAATTGTATGAGCCCATAACGAAACCATTGAATGTTTTATCATCAAACGCTACTTCGAAATCATTAATGTTTTCGTCAAACCATGGCAATGTTCAATCTACTTCAAATTATCCCATGAGTACTCCAATAGGAAGAAAACAATCTTTTGGTAGTGTATCATCTGTGAATAGTGACACGAGCACACTTCAAGACGATATGAGAACAACTCTATTCGAAACACCATCATCGTCCCTTATCGATTCCTCGGATCATGACTCCTCACCTAATATGAATGAAAGTCGTGATGATGTTTTGGCGAAACATTTGAATAATGTAAAATCTAGAAATCCAGCATATGATGGAACATTTGGTGTACGTATGGATCCTATTACACAAAAGCTGAAAATGGGAAGTCTAGTGGTACATTTCAAAGATGGAAACATTTCATTTTGGGATGCTAATAAAGTGAAAAAATATGAATGCGCAGGTACTCCAGACTTGTTTGATATGATCTTTTTGAAGAATCCGCAAGATGTTGATAATGAAGAAACTCGTCAAGTATATTTCAAAATATTGAAAATAACGAATGCTCCATATAAACAATATCATCTGAAGAATGGTTTTAAAAACACAAATTCTAAAAAAATTCGTGAAGTTATCAAACCTCTATTTGACTCACGACAATATCCAATAAGAAGTAGAAGTAAAATTGGTGGAGCACTCAAACGAAAGAAAATGGAGAAAACATATAATTCTAAACCTATGAATTATGTGTACTGGAATTCACCAAAAGAGTTAGTTGCTCGTCTACGACTATTAGTAGCTTCAAAGTCAGCTGGGCATACTGGACATGACAATGAAATAATTTCAATAATTGAAGAATTACGTGAAGAAGGTATAATATATTGATATATCCACAAGTAATGATCACTATCATATCATCATTCAATGCAGTAACAATATCAACTTTTCCCTTTAATCATTTTGAAATAGAATGACAAATGAAATAAGTGATGTCAAATGACAAGTTGTTAATGAATTACATAGACCTGCAAGACGTAATTTTCGTAGGAGAATAACCACCATCAAAGGTTTTGCAAATCTATGGTAAATAGATCTAGCTGAACTACAACCTTATGCAAAAAGTAATAAAGGATACCGATATATACTTGTAGTGATTGACTGTTACTCAAAATATTTGTGGACTGTAGCAGTTAAAGATAAAACAGGTAGTACAATAACTAATGCAATGAAACATGTACTAAAGGAAGCCAAATTTTCTCCCAAACATATACAAAGCGATCAAGGGAAAGAATTTTTTAATAGAAGCTTCTTTCTCATCTCTCATGCGAGAATATAATATCAATCATTATTCAACATTTGGCACAAAGAAGGCGGCTATAGCAGAAAGAGTGATTCGTACAATAAAGGCATAGCTCTACAAGGAATTTTCGATGAGAGGTCACCACAAATGGCTTGATATTCTTCCAACTATAACTAGTAGATATAACAATAAAGTTCAGCGTACAATAGGTATGGCACCCATCAATGTTGATTCAACAACAAAATTGAAATTCAAAGGTATCAAAGGAGTTGGAGGGAAACAAAGTAAACCCAAATTCCAATTGAATGATATTGTACGTATAAGCAAGTACAAAAATATTTTTGAAAAGTCTTACACTGCGAACTTTACCACGGAGCTCTTCAAGATTGTTAAAATTAATGAAACCACCCCCACGACCTATAATCTTGAAGATATGAATGAACAACCTATTAGAGGATGTTTTTACGAAGAAGAGTTATTACGGACCAAAAATCCTGACGTATATCTGATTGAGAAGGTGTTGAAGAAAAGAAAAAATAAAGTATATGTAAAGTGGTTAGGCCCTCCTAGCGAACAAAATTCTTGGATTGATGAATCAAATATGGTTTTAATGTATCTACTATTGTATTTATGAATAAAGTAATGTTGAAGTTCATTATTGTTTTCATTTCAATTATAAGTATGTGAATTGAAAAATATTGCAGCGGTAAACGTTGCCCCAACCATTCGCCAATATAATTGTATACTCCATTCCCGCTTATATTTTTCAACTCACGATATTGAAAACACATTATCATTCCTAAAACTAATCGCCGTCACTTTAAAATGCACTCTTCAACTCTTTTTGCCAATTATCTCTCACTGATAATGCCGTATCATAAAGTTGAGTCGGCTCCTCAAGCTCTGCCTGAGCTTGCATTCTCGAACGTTGATTGAATTGATTATCTTTAACAATTTTTGAACGGAGTTCATCTGCATCCGTACACATTTTAGCCAATTCAACCTTCGATAATGCAATCTTAGCATCTAATGCTTGAAGAGTTTCCTTATCAGCATTAATAGTCCGCTCACTCTTTTCAAGTTCAGCAATAGCCATCTGCGTCTTCACGAGGCGGCATTTTGCTTTCTTTTTCACTTCTCCAAATCGATGTAGAGGACTGAAAGAAGATAGCGATTCACCTTTCAAATCACCCTTCATTTCTTTAGGTGAACCTTTTGACTTCCTCTTCGATCTGTCACTTTTCGTTGTGGGTTTTTTCTCTCGCACAACACTTTTCGATTGTTTCTTTTCTCTGAAGTCAGTGACAGTCGATGAAGATGCATTAGTAACCTTCCTCTTGATTGTTCTAGATTTCTTATCAACACCAAGAGGAAGGGTAGATGAAGGGTGGTATTTCAGTGGTGATGATTGCGAAACGATTGGATTTTCAATAACAATTTGCTCATTTGGTTCCGGCACATTTGCAAAGTTAACAAAGTCGTTAATATCAAAATCATTTATCGAATTTCGACTGGATAAATGTAATACTGGAATATTTTCAAAATCAGTGTGATCGATATCAACAAGTGGTGAACCATCTTCAGCAATCAACAACGGCATAGAGCTCATGATAATGATTATTTAGGTCTGAGGAATGATATGTGATAGCAATAGAATGTGAATAGGAAAGGTGATGATGTTACTGATACTTCACCTTTTATAGAAGAAAATAAACTAACGCATGCACTCTTCCATCAACTAGCCCACTCTTTCATTGACTAGCACATGCGCTCTTTCACTAAACTGTTCACGCATGTGACGATCTTTGTCATTCAAGAGGAACGCTTTGTTGCATGCATTTCAAAATGTGAGAAAATAACACAAATTGATTCAAAATAATATATTTATTAATAACAGAAGACAATGACATTAATAAAACAAAAAAATTAAAAGGGTTGATGTGTTTCTGTCGTTGTAGAATGTTCTTTGATTTTTCTCCTGAATATTTGTTGATCATGTGTCAGACAGCAACATTGAAGGAAATGAATTCTCCTATTGGGGTAGAGTTGACCAACCTTCTCACACAGATCCCAAGTACTTCTACATGAAGTGCATACATGATTCCAACAATTCGGTGTGTATGTATCACAACGCAAACAACGTAGCAGCGGAGCTGGAATAGCAGCACAGGTAGCACAAATATTTCTACAAATACCCATATTATTTGATATTATAGGTTCGGAACACTTCAGGCACTGTAACTGTTGCTGACGATATTCTATTTTTGGCCGCTTCGGTGGATGAGATGGAGGCGACAGCTGAATCCGCGACACACAATCATTGCACATACCAGTGCAAGGATTAATTTTTTCCTTTGGTCTACTCAATTGGCAAAAGTAGCACACAATAGCCCTCACTATCATCATTGTGTAGACACACACTTTTGGTTTTTCATCCCACTTTTGGAAATGGCATTTTACTAATTCGATTGGAAATAATAAGAGATGATTTATAGAAACTCTGACTGCTCTCTCTTACAACGACATTCTTGATTTATACAAATTCACATCATGTGAAAGTATAGTGGGGAAACTTATCCTTCTCTCCCACGCAAAACGAGTCAAGTGGTAGATGGGAGTCGTACCACTTCCACTTCCTATTCAATCATATAAGTCGACTTACCATCCTGAAGTTCATTCATTCACTCTACAACTATGAGCAAACAAGTGTGAGCAAACAACAAGATGAATTCTGAAAAAATAGCTGCTGCATTAAATAGCATATCTGCTATTGATGAAAATAATTGGATAGACGATTCAGATGATGAGGATGCCAACATTCCACTAGAGGAAGTGATAGTTGAAGAAGAAGAAGATATTGGAGTCGATGAAGACGTGATAGATGAAGTTGAAAATGAGTCCAATGAAGACGATGACGTGGTGGAGTTTGAGGGGGTTGTGGATGGAGAAGAAGACGATGAAGGGATTGTAGCTGGTGATGATGGTGTGATGCTTGCGAGATGCCCCTAACAAATTTCACCCGAGTGTCGACATGCAATATATGTAAAAATGTCAAACCTGTGGCACAATAACCGTGGACCTACTTGTCAAAATAAAAACAACAGCCCTTTTCAGGGCTACATAATTCACACAAACAGTAAAATTCACAGATTATGTGACAAATTACTACTTTAAAAAAGTCGAAGTTGGGAATTTATATATATATATATATATATATATATATATATATATTTATTTATATATTTATATATATATATATATATATATATATATATATATATATATATATATATATATATATATATATATATATATTTATATATTTATTTATATATATATATATATATATATATATATATATATATATATATATATATATATATATATATATATATACCGGGTGTCCCACATTTTATGTGACAGACAATATCTGGTTTGTTGAAGGAGATACACAAAAATGTTTCATACAAAAGTTTTAGGAGTTCATGAGAGCTATATTTTGATAAAATTTTTAAATATACAGGGTGTTTGGTGTAGGTGCTACAGACCAAAATTCCATTTTGTAAAATAGAACGCCGTGTATATTATTACATATTCAGATGCTACGTTAAATTCTGATATCATTTCATGTTTGGTTTTTGAAATTCGGTTACGGCGTTGTTGAGTTATTGCTCAAAATGTAAAGTCTTGAGAACGACTATTATTTTTAAAAATATCTCATACAATTATTCTCTCTGCATCAGATCACATGAAAATTAGTCAAAATTTATATTTTATATATATATATATATATATATATATATATATATATATATATATATATATATATATATATATATATACCGAGTGTCCCACATTTTATGTGACAGACAATATCTGGTTTGTTGAAGGAGATACACAAAAATGTTTCATACAAAAGTTTTAGGAGTTCATGAGAGCTATATTTTGATAAAATTTTTAAATATACAGGGTGTTTGGTGTAGGTGCTACAGACCAAAATTCCATTTTGTAAAATAGAACGCCGTGTATATTATTACATATTCAGATGCTACGTTAAATTCTGATATCATTTCATGTTTGGTTTTTGAAATTCGGTTACGGCGTTGTTGAGTTATTGCTTAAAATGTAAAGTCTTGAGAACGACTATTATTTTTAAAAATATCTCATACAATTATTCTCTCTGCATCAGATCACATGAAAATTAGTCAAAATTTTGGTTGTTCGAAGTAATGGTTTCAATTTTGAGTTGTGGAATTCAGTCAGGAATCATTTTGAATATGAAACAATTGCGAAATTGAAAGAGGTGTATTCGAAAACAAAGCTTTAATTAATAACAATGTAAATAATATAACTTGATAAATCATTTCATAAGAATGGTAAGTACCTAGAAATAAGTCATAAAAATTGTTCAAAGTGATGCCCATTAGATATTATACAGGCTTCGAAACGTCGAATCACTTCTCTCGTACAAGTCGCTCTTATAATATCAGGCGTAATATCATTGCACGCTAGTCGAATTTTCATTTTCAAATCATCCACATTAGTAGATGTTTACAGCTGATTCTCGGCCTCCCCCCACCACTATGACGTATTAATTGCTTATTTTTGTTGGTTTAGTGAAATCAAGGTGATGTGATCTTGAAGTGTCTGGTGCATGGACCATTCAGAATTTTTTCAAGATTTTGTGTGTGTGTGTGTGTATGTGTGACGTAATGACATAATTGCTTGTGGTTGTTGGGGCATATTTTAAAGATCATCCAAGTAATGAATGTTCCATCGGTGTGAGTCCACCAAGAGGTGTGACGTCACAGCAGGCAAGGTACAGGGTTTATCATGTGCATGTTTGTATACAAACATATGTCTGCATACTTCAAAGATCCTCCAAGTAATGAATGTTCCATGAGTGTGAGCCCACCAAGTTAGTGGTGTGACAGCTGCAACCGTTCAGCAGTAGGAGAGCGAGATGTGCACTCCACGGCGTATGGCTGAGTAATGCGTATTCATCGGTATGTCCTCACCTCTGTCTCGACATCTGTCCTGTACGCAACGCGCAACGCTGTCTGTTCGTATCGGCATCCGGTAATGTGTCCAATTTAGAGATTGCGTTGGTGCATGTAACTGAGAGGTGGGGATGGCTATGTCGTCTTGACGGATACGATCAGAGTGTATTTAAGAAGCGGACCAGTGTAGGTTATGTTAGTTTACATCAAGTAAGTTAGTGAGAACGTATCATAGAAAATGTATTCCTGTGATTGTGGTAAATCTTTCACTCGTAGTGATAATCTTCGTCAGCATCAGCTCCAGAGTTGCCAAGGAGGGCCTGCAGTGAAACGGGTGAGAGTGGATAATGCAACACCTATGTATACGTGCAATTGTTGTAATGTGACAATTCCTATGACCCAAGTGAATTCTCACCGAAGAACCATGAGTCATAAAAATAATGCATGTGTTCAATTGTCTGACGGTGTTCAAATTATAACGAATGCATTCAATTGCCGCATTGCTACATACAGGGTGGAGAGTTCGATTGTAACCAGTGACTACATGTCATTTTTCAATGAGATTAGGCAGAAGGTCATGGAATTACTGGAATCGGCCATCAGGATCCATAAAAGCATCAAAGTGAATATGGAAGTTTTTGGGAATTATATTCTTCAGACTCAAGATTCGAGGGACACGAAGTCATTTAATTCCCAAAATAAAATAGTGGACCAATCTTCAGATTTGAATGCTGTTTTTGATGGATTCCGTGATGTAATTGTGGCTCAAACGACTGAATTCCAGGAACGTGACCCAGGTATTTATTTTTTAAAAATTTCAATAAGATTGAATAGTATATTTTTTTTTATAATTCAGTTTGGACTTGTGAAAAAATATTGTTTCTCGAGGGCAACATTAATAAATACAGTCCACTGGAAGGACGTTCATATGTGCCTCAATGTATTCAATGGAAGAAAGCTGTTGTGAATGTTCGTAATGAAGATCAATATTGTTTTGCTTGGGCTATAACATCAGCATTATATCCTGCAGATAGTCGAGTGTCCGAACTTACGTCATATCCACATGTTTCCACTGTTTTAGATGTCACAGGTATGGATTTTCCGGTTAAAGTTAATAATAAGAGTATTGAAAGATTCGAAGATAGGAATGATATTTCAATTAATGTTTACGGTTTAGAGAGTACATTTGAGAAGGGTAAAATGAAGTATGAAGTGATTGGTCCATTGCGATACTCACAGAGAAGACTCCGGAGACATGTCAATTTGTTGTTTATAACTGATGACTCCAGTAATGGTCACTATTGTTGGATCAAAGATCTTTCAAGATTAGTTTCTAATCAACTCATAGACAGAAAAAATATTTTTGTGACGGTTGTTTGATATATTTTTCTGATGAGAGATTGCTTTTACGTCATAATATGTATGATTGTAATCACATTAGTATCACAACACCAACTACTAATTTAAAGATCAATAAATATGGTAGAATGGTTGCGGAAAATAAACTAATGTTTGAAAACTTTGAGAGACAAATGAGGGTGCCATTTGTAGTGTATGCTGATTTTGAATTAGTGCTTAAACCGATTCATGTAAATGAGCCAAATCCTGAAAGTTCATACACGATTAAAACATTCAAACATGCCCCATATTCATTTGCTTATTTGATAAAGTGTTCATATAATGATGATTTGTCAAAATTTGTAACATATAGGGGTGTAGATGCAGCTCAGAAATTTGTGAGTAGCATTGAAGATGATTTGAAAGAGATACATGAAAATCATCTCAGAAACCCTAAACCAATGGATACACAAACTGTCGAAGAAGAAGAACAGTTTGCTGCAGCCAGAACTTGTGGTATATGTAATAAAGCATTTACTGATGGTGAAGTCAAAGTAAGAGATCATTGTCATGTCACAGGAAAGAAAAGATCACATGCCGCTCACTCGAAATGTAATTTAAATTTCAAAATACCAAACTTCATACCTATCATTTATCATAATTTAAGTGGTTATGATTGTCATTTATTCATAAAAGAATTGTATAGGAATAAAGAGATAGTTGATGTTATCCCGCAAACTAAAGAGAAATATATATATATTTCACGAAGCATCTCTTTACACACAGCTATACCGATAAAGATGGTGTGGTTAGGAAGAATTATCTCAAAATGAGATTTATCGATAGTTAAAAACAAATGAAAAAAGAAGTGAAATAAAGGGTGTACATTGTTTTGGTTTGGTACACATTGAACAATGCGATGGTTGGAGCATTTTTCTTCACTTCGTCTCTTCATTATTTTTTTTTTCAATTTCAATTCCAAGTTCTTTCATCCCCACTCCTCCCCACTCCCTTTCAAAAGTATAAAAGTAGGAATTATCTGTTGGAATATTCAGTTGATCAGCCACCTCCAACATGGAACCTGATTCAACTACTGAGCCCTATAGTGTCCCGGAGCCTCAGATGCCTTACTATGCATATATACAGGAAGGATTCGTGGACTCAACAACGGCACCTCATGACATTCCATACGAATTCAGGAATCATGACTACAGGGTGCAGGTTCAGCATGTCACTGGGATTGATGAAGCTGACCTATCGGACGGGGATTATCCGGATCCCAACCAATGGGATGACGAATGGGGTGACCCACCGCCTGGAGATACCACAGATGAGGATGACGACGACGACGACGATGACGCTGGCGACATCAGACTTCCACCATCCCCAATCCTTATCGAGGACAGTCCTCCGCCATCTCCCATCCTAATTGATGACGATGATGTCCTAAATTCCGACGACGATATGTAATCGTTTCCCTGTTTCTCCCACCCTTTCCTTTCCTTTCCTTTCCTTTCCTTCCACGGAGTACACACTTTTTTGGTTGGTGTACACGAGGCACTGCGAGGCTGGGGCAGTGTCTTCCTCCCTCTCTCTTATTAGTTTTTCATAATAATCACTTAGAATTTCTCATAATAATCGCTCAGAGTTTCATGAAGATCGTCATTTTTAATGTTTTCGAATCTCAAACATTTACACTTCACCCCCTCCGTTTTATTTCTTCCAATATAAATATAGTATCAATCCCAGTTCTACATCATTCTTTCACAATGTCGATTGCTGATTCCACCACCGAACCGATGAGTGTACCAGAGTCTTCTATGATGAGTACAGGACCCATCCAGGTACATGAAATAGATTCTACGTTTGATCATTTCAGTACAACCTTCGCAGAAATGCTGCAACGCATCTACGATCTTCCTGATGATTTCCCGGAACGTATGCAAGAGGAAGTAGATGAGTTAGACGATCTACAGGATAACGAGCTAGATGATCATGCGGACGACATAATTAGTATATTATCTGATTCAGATGAATCTGATGAATATGAGGACGACATTATCAGTATATCATCAGATACAGATGATTCAGATGATGACACCATCATGATTGTTTCTGATGATGAAGAGCGTTAGTCCATACCATTGTATGGATTGATAGGAAAAACAGCCCTTTTAAGGGCTACAATTAAAGACAATAAACAACTATTTTCAGAGCTATCATTATACTTTCAATCAGAAATAGGTTAACACTATAGTCAAAACTTATGTGAAAGTATCATCATCCAACTCTGTAGTACTCATCATGAGAAATTACCAACTTCGACTTTTCAGTCAAAGTAGTACTCATCATATGCACAGATATTCGATGATAAACCAAATCCTAACTTCGACTTTTTTAGTCAAAGTAGTCATTTATAACATAATCTGTGAATTCTACTACTACCGTTTGTGTGAATAATGTAGCCCTGAAAAGGGCTGTTGTTTTTTTTTTTGACCAGTAGGTCCATGGTTATTGTGCCACAGGTTGGACATTATTACATATTTATAATACATGTAGATACTCGGGTGAAGTTTGTTAGTGGCCTCTCGCAAGCTTCACACCAATTTTGTCCCATTTCCATAATTGAGACAGTGTTGTGGGTGTTGACATGGGCATACCACCCTCCATTATTGTTTCTATGCGAATAAAACCGAAAGCAGCACCAGCATAGTTTTTTGTTCTCTCCATCTATTGTGCTGATCAATACGTATGCATCCATTGCACAATACAAATCCAAGGGATCTTCCAATGTCCCACTGACATTGAGCGTTCGCATACCGATCCTCAAAGCACCATCGCCTTCAGTTGTGTCAGCTTCTATCCCTTCATCATCTCCTTCTTCATCCATGACCCTCTCAAACTCCATCACGTCATCATCTTCGTCGCTTTGGTTGGCCTCGTTTTCAACTTCGTCTATCTCATCTTCATCGACTCCAACATCTTCTGCTTCAACTATCACTTCCTCTAGCGGAACATTGACATCCTTATCATCTGATTCGTCTATCCAATTGTTTTCATCAACAGCAGATATTCTATTTAATGCAGCATTTATTTTTGCAGAATTCATCTTGTTGTTGTTTGCTCACAGTTGTAGAGAGTGAATGAATGAACTTCAGGATCGCAAGTCGACTTATACGATTGAATAGGAAACGGAAGTGGTACGACTCCCACCTATCACTTGACTCGTTTTAAGTGGGAGAGAAGGATATGGCATCTCTAGTCGATGAAAGAGTGGGCTAGTTGACGAAAGAGCGCATGCGCAAGTTTATTTTCTTCTATAAAAGGTGAAGTATCAGTAACATCATCACCTTTCCTATCCACATTCTATTGCTATCACATATCATTCCTCCAAACCTAAATAATCATTATCATGAGCTCCATGCCACTATTGATTGCTAAAGATGGTTCACCACTTGTTGATATCGATCACACTAATTTTGAAAATATTCCAGTATTACATTTACAGTCTCAAGACTCGATAAGTGATTTTGATATTAACGACTTCGTTAACTTCGCAGATGTGTCGGAACCAATTCAACAAATTATCGTTGAAACTCCAATCATTTCACAAGCATCACCATCATCCACACCCTTCATCTACCCCCCCTCTTGGTGTTGATAAGAAATCCAGAACTATCAAAAGGAAGGTTAATAATGCATCTTCATCGATTGTCACTGAGTTGAAAGAAAAAAAACAATCGAAAAGTGGTTTGCGGGAGAAAAAGCCCACAACGAAAAGTGACAGATCGAAGAGGAAGACAAAATGTGAACCCAAAGAAATGAAGGGTGATTTGATGACTGAATCGCTATCTTCTTTCACTCCATTACTTCGGTTTGGAGATATGAAAAAGAAAGCGAAATGCCGTCTTGTAAAGGCGCAAATGGCTATTGCTGAACATGAAAAGAGTGAGCAAGCTATTAGTGTCAATAAGGACACTCTTCAAGCATTAGATGCTAAGATTGCATTAGCGAAAATTGAATTGGCTAACATGAGCAAAGAAGCAGATGAACTACGTTCAAAAATCATGAAAGATGACAAATTCAATCAACGTTCGAGAATGCAAGCACAGGCAGAGCTTGAGGAGTCGACTCGACTTCATGAGATGGCATTATAAAGCAATTCACCCTCAAGTTAGTCACATTCTCAAGAATTTCAATATTATATTCAACTGATATCGATATCGTATCGTAGAGGTGAGAATAATGGTTTGTATTCACTAGTAGTCTAGTTCAATTTAATAAAAGATATAGACTGGATTCGTGTTCGAGTAAATAAGTTTTTTTGAAACTTTATATTTAAGGAAAAGTGCAATAACTCAACAACGCCGTAACCGAATTTCAAAAACCAAACATGAAATGATATCAGAATTTAACGTAGCATCTGAATATGTAATGATATATAGGGCGTTCTATTTTAAAAAATGTAATTTTGGTCTGTAGCTCCTACACCAAACACCCTGTATATTTAAAGATTATATCAAAATATAGCTGTCATGAACTCCTAAAACTTTTGTATGAAACATTTTTGTGTATCTCCTTCAACAAACCAGATATTGCCTGTCACATAAAATGTGGGACACCCGATATATATATATATATATATATATATATATATATATATATATATATATATATATATATATATATATATATATATATATATATATATATTCATATGAATATAATGATAAGTACTACAGAGTGGGATGATGATACTTCCACACAAGTTTTGACTATAATGTTGATCTATTTCTGTTTGAAAGTATAATGATAGCTCTGAAAATGGTTGTTTGTTGTCTATAAATGTAGCCCTGAAAAGGGCTGTTTTTTTCCTATCAATCCATACAATGGTATGGACTAGCGCTCCTCATCATCAGAAACAATGATGATGGTGTCATCATCTGAATCGTCTGTATCTGATGATATACTGATGATGTCGTCCTCATATTCATCTGAATCAGATGATATACTAATTATATCATCCGCATGATCGTATAGCTCGTTATCCTCTCGATCGTCTAACTCTACATCTACTTCCTCTTGCATACGTTCTTCTACGCGTTCTGGGAAATTATCAGGAAGATCATAGATGAGTTGCAGAAATTCTGCGAAGCTTGTATTGGAATGAGTAAGTGTTGAATCTATTTCATGTACTTGGATGGGTCCTGTACTTGATATAGAATACTCTGATACACTCATCGGTTCGGTAGTGGAATCAGCACTCGACATTGTGAAAGAATGACGTAGAACTGGGATTGATGCTATATTTATATCAAAAAAAAGTGGAGGGGTGAAGTGTAGATGTAGAACAATTTAGTGTTTGAAATTCTAAAGCAACAAGAATGACAATCTTCATGGAACTCTGAGTGATAATTAAGAAAAAACTAATGAGGGAGAGGGAAAGGACACTGCCCCAACCACGCAGTGTCTCGTGTACACCAACCAAAAAAGTGTGTACTCCAAGGAAGGAAAGGATTAAGGGTGGGAGAGAGAGAGAGAAACAAGGAAACGATCACAAGTCGTCATCAGAATTCAATATTTCCCAATTGTGCATGAGAGCTCGCCTTTCTAACCAAATTTCAGCAGATACTGAATCAGGGGCCATATTAGGGTCTCGATACTCCAAGTATGACTCCCTTTCCCTACCATCAGTGCTTGTAACATGAAGCACTTGAATTCGGGAATCGAAGTTCTCCAACGTTGAAGGACATCTATGTGGTTCTGTTGTGGAATCGACTTCCATGACCTTGTCCACATCCGAATCATTGTCGTTGTCTTCGAAGTTGGGATCTCTAGGTATCGACTCGGGTTCCAACTGGGGTCTGGTCGTGGAATCAGGTTCCTGAGTTGTCGACATGCTGGCGATAACTACTCAACTGAATATTAGATTGAGGAACTCCTACATTTATACTATTCAAATGTAGGTGGGGATAGGTGGGGGCTATGCAATGTTGTAAAACTAATAAAGGAAAGGGAGAGGGAGAGACACTGCCCCAACCTCGCAATATCTTGTGTACACCAACCAACAGTATGTGTACTCCTAGGAAAGGATTAGGGATTGATTAGGGGGTTGATTAGGGGTAAGGGAATTACTCTATTAGGATAGGAGATGGTGGAGGACTATCCTCGATGAGGATAGGCGGGTCAGGAAGATCTTCCTCATCGGACTCGTAGGAGTCGCCCCACTCATCGAGCTCGTCAACCCCGTACCAGTTCCAGAACTCATGATGAATCTCAGCGGATTGGGAAGGATCCGGGTACTCACTGTCCGAAAGGTCTGCTTGGTCGGTCCCGATGACGTGTAACACTTGCACCCTGTAATCATGATCCGGGAAGTCGGGCTCAAGCGAGTGAGGTGACGTGGTGGAAGTAACAAATCCTTCCTGGTAGTTCTCCCAGTAATTAAACTGATACCCCGGGTAGCTGTATGGTTCGCTAGTTGAATCAAGTTCCATCTCGAAGCTAGCTGATCAACTGAATGTTTCATCAGATGATTCCTACTTTTATACTTTTGAGAGGGAGTGGGGGATGAGTGGGGATTAAGTGGGGGTGAATTGCAAAGTGACATAAGACATATTCAATGAAAGAGATACTTAAATGGATAAAATACAAATCAAATATACTTGTTGATTTCATTGAGAAACATGTCTTTTTTTCTTCTCAAGAGAATATTCACATGAGACTAGAGAACATAAAATGGTTGTGAGAGATTTGTCTAGAAGAGCATGGAATTGAAATGAAAAACAAATGATAATAAGACGAAGTGAAGAACAATGCCCCAACCATTGCATTGTTCAATGTGTACCAAACCAAACCAATGTCCACCCTTTATTTCATTTCTTTTTTATTTTTATTTTTTTTCCTAAAATTATATATATGGCCCCCCCTGAGAGTGGGGGGCCACGAAGCGCGTCGGCGCAGTGGCCCTACTATGCTCGCGCCGGCGCAAGCGTAGCGAATCGGGCGGAGGGCGGCCCACTTTCTTTCCACTATTGCTCGCCCCGCCCACTTCCCACCATTGCTCGCCACACCTCATTCCCACCATTGCGCATGCACGCCCCCACCTCATTCCCTCCACTCCCAACGATGTTGATACCCGGAGACGGTTGCGCTCCGCGCGGTCCCGGCGACAGTTGCGCTACGCGCGGTCCCGCCGCCCCGATTCGCTACGCCACAATTCACCATGTAGGTTCAATTGATACGTCATCTGTTGGTTTTGGTTTTGGTTCTAAAACTCTGACATTTGGGTTTATGTCCATTCCTGGATACCATAGTACTGGTCCACCTCTCGAAATACCATTATATTTTTTCTCCAAAACTACAACTCTCTGCTTCAAAGCGTCATATTTTTTCACTGTAGATGCTGTTACATCGGAAATTTTCATTTCTACATCACTTTTAACACTATCATATTTACGTGCAAGAGTTATCCGAGCCTCTGCAATTTTATCATCGAATGCTTGACGTGCATTGCGAGCAACATTACCTATTGTGGATTGTACTGCAGCTTGTAGGGCTAGAAGTATGACCTCCTTTGCTCCATTAATTTCCCCCTCAGGATATGATACAGTTACACAATCACTTTTGTCAATTGGTTCGCTTGTATTTTTCAATATTTTTCTTTGCATGTCATAATGACCATCTTTTGTTGATTTAAATCAATTCCCGGGAGAACCTCGAATGACATTACCACCCCACTTTCTTTTTCTACCAAACTTATCTATCGTTTTAGACATTGTGCACCCTACGATGATTCTTTTCAAACTGTTTTATTTATGAATACCTACAATAATTGAAATAGAATTTCAATTATTGATCTCGGCAGACAATAAATTGATTAGCTGATCCAGTGGACTCTCCTGAGTTTGTGATTCTTGAATAATATTAGTTATCCACCGAATGTTATCATTCGGATCGTTTTGATAAAATTCAATATCATTATGACCCCAAGGAAGAGTGTGGGTAGTATTCGGAATGATAAATCGTTTATCGTCGTTATATGATAATGCAACTTTATTCTTCAATTCAGTATGCATATCATGCAACACGCTTCTAAATGAATTTATCTTTCTGAATATCATACCACCATGTTCCACGATTTTTTGATAATCTTCACATGTCAATTCATTCTTTATAACCGATCGTTTCACCCCTTCAGCTTTCTTGAATTCACCATCAACAGATTTCACATAATATGCTTTTGCACCTGTACCATAAAAGCTCATGATTGTATCATTCGGAAATTCGTCTTTGAAGTTACCCAAGATTGAACTTGTTACTGGAATATTGAATTGGTTAACTATACTGTAATTGGATGTATCAAATCCACTTATGTTAGTTTTCATGAATTCATAAAACTTTTCTGTATTTACTTTCAAAATGAGTGATTCGGTATCTGTGTACAGTAAAGAGAAATTTTCACCAAAGTGTTGTTTGATGCATCCATAGAAAATGTCGTACATGACTGTTTTTGATAATTCTAATATAGAAAATCCCAAATATAATGGTTTATCATAATGGACTTTAACTTTACCCAATTGAATGGCAACGAAATTTTCTGTGAAAATTGAACAATTTTTGAAATTTGGTCTGGATATGAGAGTGCCGGCACCTATATTTTTCTTCATATTTTCCCAATGTGTAACGAGTCTAACATCAATTCTGTTATCTACATTCTCCATTGTCTTTCCATATACCGCATTATTCATTAGTTCATAGAAATCTTCAACAGATTTTTTGTTAGACCTATTACGCATTTCAGTAATAAGATTTATATAGGGTTTCATCCAACGTGATTGTTTGAATTTCAATACTCTATGTGTATTCATTACAATCAATCCATTTTTGACAGCTTGCTGTAGATTCCTATAATGAACAATATATTTTCTTTTATCATTCAAATTTGGAATTAATTTGGGAATTTTCGATTGTGTACGAGGTGGTATTAATTTTTCAACTAAAAATGGAAGATCAGAATGTTCATCATGCAACTCTTGTGGATCATGAATGTCCACTTCAGACACATACCCATACGGACTATCAGAACTCACATTCATCACATCAAGGTTAAGAATTTCATTAGGTGTCAACCATGTAAATTCACTTGTTGGTAGAGGTTGTGACATGCTATGAACGTATAGATTCGTTGCATCTAAATATGTAATGAATGTGGAAGGTTCATTGGGACTATAATTTGGTAAAAATTTCTTATTTGCTATATGTTTCCTCTCACTACACTGACTAATTCGACCTCGTATACCTTTTTGAAAAAAGTGAATCATATCGATGTCAGTTAGTAATTCCAATTCAATATTCGTATGCTTCAACATAGCATCCCAAGATAATCCAGGTGCAGTGTAATAATGTGCTGGATCTAAGTTATAAATCTCCAAACTTGTGGTGCGATAGTTTTCAAAAATATCACATAATAGCAATACATCCGACTTCAAATACAAATCAGAGTATCCACCCAAATTCTGACACTCGAATAAATTCCACACATTTCTAGCCCAATCATAATCATTTTCTGATATATGTTCACAAATGAGTTTGTCATAAAACTGATTTTTTGTTGGAAGTGATGGATAATTCAATTTGTCAATGTCATCAACGAAGCTATATGGAAATACACCTTTCTGCCTCATCAAATTGAATTTCTCAATTTGTGGGAAATGTTTATGCATCTTCAAACATTGATCAGAGGTCAAGTTAGCACCCAACTTCTCCAACGAATTAGTCATAAATTTATAACTATCGATAGATCTCATTTTGAGATATTTCTTCTTAACCTTACCATTTTTATCGATATAGGTGTGTGTGAAGAGATGCTTAGTGAAAGATATGTATTTCTGATTTGAAAGGGTTATATTTTTAGGAGTGTATATCAACAAATGTTCGATATACAAACTGAATAGAGAAAAGTATCTTCTGTATAATTCAGTGTTCATGTAGAAGTATTTGTTTCGAAATAATTTTTTTCTTTCGTGTAATTCAATGTTTATATGAAAGTAGCTGTTTCAGGAGGACTTTCTTTCAGTTTGTGTCTGAAAGTTACTTCTTTGCATGATCTACACATCCATGTATAGAGTTACTTATTTTCAAATTGATTACTTCCTTCCTTTCTTTGGAAGATTCTCTCATCCATTTTTTTGTATCAGATGGAGTAGTAGAAAGCCAAAAACTTTCTTTCCCAAAAATATGTATTTCTCTTTTGTCTGTGGGATGACATCAACTTTCTCTTTATTCCTATACAATTCTTTTATGAATAAATGGCAATCATAGCCGCTTAAATTGTGGAAAATAATAGGTACAAAGTTAGGGATTTTGAAATTCAAATTACATTTGGAATGAGCGGCATGTAATCTTTTTTTTCCTGTAACATGACAATGATCTCTAACTTTGACTTCACCATCAATAAATGGTTCATTACATATACCACAAGTTCCGGCTGCAGCAAATTGTTCCTCTTCTTCGAGGGTTTGTGCATCCATTGGTATAGGGTATCTGAGATGATTTTCATATATCTTTTTTAAATCATCTTCAATGCTACTAACAAATTTCTGAGCTGCATCTACACCCCTATATGTAACAAATTTTGACAAATCATTATATTAACATTTTATCAGGGAAGCAAATGAATATGGAGAGCATGTTTGAATGTTTAATCGTGTATGAACTTTCTGGATTTGGCTCATTCACGTGAATCGGTTCAAGTACTGATTCAAAATCAGCATATACTACAAATGGTACCCTCATTTGTTTCTCAACATTTTGAAACATTAATTTATTTTGCGCAACCATCCGACCATATTTATTGATCTTAAAATTGGTGGTTAGTGTTGTTGTACTAACGAGATTACAATCATTCATCTTATGACGTAAAAGCAATCTCTAGCTGGAAAAATATATCAAACATCCATCACAAAAATATTTTTTGTGATCATGAGCTGATAGTTGACTAAGAACTAATTTTGAAAGATCTTTGATCCAACAATAGTGACTATTACCGGAGTCATCAGTTATAAGTAACAAATTGATATGTCTCCGGAGTCTTCTCTGTGAGTATCGCAATAGACCAATCACATCATACTCTATGTTACCCTTATCAAATTCACTCTCTGAACCGTAAACATTAATTGAAATATCATTCTTATCTTCAAATCTTTCAATACGCTTATTATTAACTTTAACCGGAAAATCCATACCTGTGACATCTAAAACATTGGAAAAATGTGGATATGGCGTAACTTCGGACACTCTACCATTTGCAGGATATAATGCTGATGTTATAGCCCAAGCAAAACAGTGTTGATCTTCGTTACGAACATTCACGACAGCTTTCCCCCATTCAATGTATTCAGGCAGCTTCACATATGAATGTCCTCCCAGTGGACTGTATTTATTAATATTGACTTCGAGAAATAGTATTTTTCCACAAGTCCAATGTAAATTACAAAAAAAATAAATATTACTACTCAATCTCGTTGGAATTTACAAAAAAATCAATACCTGAGTCACGTTCCTGGAATTCAGTCGTTTGAGCCACAATTACATCACGGAATCCATCAAAAACAGCATTCAAATCTGAAGATTGGTCCACTATTTCATTTTGGGAATTAAATGACTTCGTGTCCCTCGAATTTTGAGTCTGAAGAATATAATTCCCAAAAACTTCCATATTCACCTTGATGCTTTTATGGATCCTGATGGCCGATTCCAGTAATTCAATGACCTTCTGCCTAATCTCATTGAAAAATGACATGTAGTCAGTTGATACAATCGAACTCTCAACCCTGTACGTAGCAATGCGGCAATTGAATGCATTCGTTATAATTTGAACACCTTCAGACAATTGAACACATGCATTATTTTTATGACTCATGGTTCTTCGGTGAGAGTTCACTTGCGTCATAGGAATTGTCACATTATAGCAATTGCAAGTATACATTGATGTTGCATTGTCCACTCTCGTTCGTTTCACTGAACGCTCTCCTTGGCAACTCTGGAGCTGATGCCGACGAAGATTATCACTATGAGTGAAAGATTTACCACAGTCACAGGAATACATTTTATATAATATTTCTCACTAACTCACTTGATGTAAACTGACATAACCAACACTTGTCTGCTTCTTAAATACAGTCTGATCGGGCCCGTCAAGACGTCATAGCCGACCCCACCTCTCAACTACATGCGCCAAGCCCACCTCTCAACTGAATGCGATAACAGATGTCGATACGAACAGGCAGTGGTCGTTGCGCTCTCGTAGAAGGTAGACGTTAGGCAGACAGTCCTCGGCCGCCTGCGTGTCACCATCGATAGCGGGGCTAGAGCGATGCGTTACGTCACAGCTTTCATCGCATCGAGAGAGGTGAGGACAGACCGATGAATATGCATTACTCAGCCACAC
Organism: Leptinotarsa decemlineata; assembly: GCF_025532065.1. Classification (NCBI taxonomy): domain Eukaryota; kingdom Metazoa; phylum Arthropoda; class Insecta; order Coleoptera; family Chrysomelidae; genus Leptinotarsa; species Leptinotarsa decemlineata. The sequence continues at coordinate 26,296,645 of NW_027412529.1, read as the reverse complement.
GTCGTGGAGTGAATATCTTGCTCTCTTACCGTTGGACGGATGCTGCTGTGACGTCACACCACTACTAACTTGCTGGGCTCACACCGATGGAACATTCATTACTTGAAGGATCTTCGAAGTATGCAGATGTTTGTTTACACATAGAGTTACTGTACCGTGCATTCTTACACACACACCAATCAAATGTAATTACGTCACTATGTCACACACACACAAAATCTCATATGAAAAAAATTCTGAAGGGCACCAGACCCTTCAAGGTCACATTGCCTTGATGTAACTAAACAACAACAAAAAAAAACAATTGATACGTCATAGTGGTGGGGGGAGGCCCAGAACCGACTGTAATCTGCTACTCTTTTCACTGAGTTTGCGTCGGTGAGATGTCGAGAACATAGATAATTATTTGAAATTAGATATAGATAGTATAGTTATCATAAGGCGTCTAAATAAAATATTGAAAAAATCAGATGAAAATGAACAGTTATGAAGTTTTCAAGCTTTCATACTATTGGATATGGTATTCTGAAAGTAACACATGAATGACTTTAATAGCCGCCACAAAACTATATGTAATAACAAATTTGTAAATATTTCTTATAGCTTTGTTTGGATAATGAATTGAGGATGCTCTGAAAGTTTCATTTTGAGGATTTGAAATTATTATAACTTTTATTACTAGAAGTGAATTAATGTAGAAACTGAAATTATAGTATTCGAAACATGTTATTTTCATTGAAAATTGGAGTACATTTTAGTTTAGAAATATCACATATATTCTTTCTCTCTCTTAAATTTTTAATGATTCATGGTTCAAAATAAAAATTAAACATTTTTCCAAATTTCTTATTAAAGCCTTGGTGTCTCTTCAGTACTGAAGTCAGTAATAATAATAATAGTAAAAAGAGAATTAATTTGTATTGAATATTATATATTGCAGAATGAAAACGTAGTTTTCATCATATCATATGATGACCGGGGTTTGACAAATGTAAGCTGGTAAATATAACGTTATTTTTCAAATATCCTTCTTCTATTTGTCAGTGAAGATTTGCCTATACCTTTAATAACCAATTTTTGTTGATGGTATTGATAACACCGTATTGCTTATATCTTCCACAGTGAATTTTTCGTAAACCGTGTCAGAGTGTGATATCTATTAATCCCAAAATCACTTCTCTTGCAGCACGCAGTATCACTGTGTGCAATTCTAGATTATACTTTCTCATATGATGCCATGACATACCTATGATTTTCTTCAAAACAAACAAAACTGTATGTAGCAGAAGCTCAAAAGCCAACAAAAAATGCAGCATAAATAAATGGTGTTGGTTGTCAAATGTGACTATCAGCCCCCTTAAGTTGAGACAACTAACCCTCATATCACATTTTAAAACATAATCCCTGAAATAACTAAGAAAATTCAAGTATACTTATGAGACTATACACAAATGTACAAAAATTCACTTTTATCGTACGAAAAAAACAATTGTACGTATCTCCCTTACACAGTACGAATTGAACTGAAGTGGCGTTAGAATGGGGATATCGCTATTGCGATCCTTCAATTTTGTTGGATAAACTTTTTCGTTCGTTCAATTTTCCAATATGACCGCTATGACAACCAGCCCGTGAGACAACAATACCCGGTCTCCCCTACTACCTAACAGGTATATCAAATTGCAATAAACAATGAAAAAAAAATTAATAAATCTTCCTGATGAATTCAAAAGAATGTGTGCGGAATTTTGAAGCCACCAAAATTCAATCGTAGTGTTTTCGATACGAATGCTGGGCCTTTTTGGTAAGGATTCAGCAACTATATAAGCATATACTGGGTGTGATATTGTATAACAAGTTGAACCATTTCCAATATCCAATATCTCAAAACAAATCATCAAAGTAATTTCGGGTATAGCGAAATATGCTATCAAGGAAATCGATAGGAAATAAAATGTATCAACGAAATGAAATAGCTATCAGTTATGATGACTTCCAAAGACTTCATCTCATCGGCGAACTACCTAACGAATTAGCTAGAATTATCCTCAACGTCATACTATCATCACCTATATTTGAATAATATATAATATTGAAGGATTTGATAGCTTGGAAACGAAAACGATGACGGCATCAGTCAATCGATAAATAATATTTTTAATCTGATTCCAATTTTGAATGGCTCATTTTCCATAACATATAAAATACGCTACAAATGTTCGCTAGGCAAATAATGATTACGGTATTAAACTAGGTATAGATATCAAACTAATAACATTACTATGTTGATTTCATCGAGAGTAGTATCATCACCTATTGAATTTCAGACTACTTTGTTTCTCAACTGTGAAGTTCATGATATTTCAGTTCAAATTCTAACTGGGATTTTTTTTGATCACTGAACCTCAACTTGAAGAAGCATGCTCGTTTTTTAGAAATTTGTTAGAAATGAATGAGGTTCCATTGCCAATTTCAAATTTGTTTGTAGCTACTTCTAACAATAATATTTTTTTATGCCCAACCGCTTGATTCTTCAGAAAATTCTGACAGTTTAATTCAGATGTAATCAATGGTAACTAGATACGTCCCTGATCTGAAACTACATTTGGTGTTACAAAATATTTTTGACGTATTATTTCCCATGCACTTGAATGTTTCACAAAATCACTCCATTCACTTTGAGAAATGGCATTGTCTTTGTTAATGATTTTTTTGAACAAAATAAATCCGTCAGCCAAAAATGCTTTTATTTCTTTATGTTTCACATTGATGATGACACCCGTTTTTACTTTGTTATCTTCTTCCCAGCAAACCACACACCCCCTTCTTCCAACTTATATTTTTATTTTTCATCATAAATAAACATTTCAATCGTTTAAATTGACCTATTTTCGTTATGATTTTACTTTTCTGACCTTCTCTGGAACAAAATTAAAGTTACGCTGGAGAGCGATCCTGTTATGACCCTGAGAGTTATTAGGTAGTCCCTCCTTATCGCGTCTGAGTTGAGAAAATGTTTTATTACTTTTATTTCATTGTTCGCATTAGTTTGGCGGTGTTTGGCTATTTTTCGCAAGGAATTATTTTATTATCTCAAAATGGCTTCAACATAAAAAGGATGAAAAAGATATAGCTGTGCGTGATTTCAATGTTGCTTGGGAAGAACAATTTAATTTACGAATCAAAATACCTAGTTCTAAGCCGGTATGCTCAATTTGCGGTGCTTTTGTGGATGTTCCAAAGAAATTCAACTTGGAGCGGCATTTTATCCAAATGGATGTTCCTTTTAATTCCAAATATGCCGTGGACTTAAAATTACGAACAGATTTCATAAGTAAGAAGAAACGATCATTAGCAGGGTAGTAGTCATTTTTTGATAAAAGGAACAACGAGATGGAATCGATGTTAAGAGCCTCATACGAAATTTCCTTTATATTGGTTAAAAAAGAAGCCGTATTCTGATGGTGAAGAAATAATAAAACCGAGTTTATTAATATTAGCAAAGCATGCAGGTGATCCAAAAATTACCAGAATGGTAGACAAATAGCTCTCTCCCGAAGTACAGTTATGAGACGGATAGATGATAGGGTTACTTCTGTTAAGAAACAAATTATTTCTGAAGTGATCTTTCGCAAATATTTTTCTTTGGCTTTGAATGAGAGTAAACTGACGAAGCCCAATTGAATATTTTTGTTCGATACGTAAATAATAATTTGACATGACAGAAGAACTTCTCGACCTGCGACAACTATGCACCACAAGGGGGGGGGAGTTATTTTCAATGAAATAAAAAGTGTTGTAGAGATCAACAATTTGGATTGGACGAAACTTGACAGTATTTATACAAATGGGGCCGCGGGAATGACTGGAAAGATAAAAGGAGTCGTGGCGTTGTTTGAAAATTGTTTGGGTGGAAAACTTTTCAAGTTTCATTATATAATACACCAAGAAAGTCTTTCTGCCGAAGATTTGGACTATTCTTCTGTCATTAACTCGGTAGTGGACTGTATTAACAAAATTCGACCGCATGTCTTGAATCGAAGACAATTTCGAAGTGTGTTTCCTGGTGAAACTGAACAAACTGGTGAACTTCTTCTTCATTGTGATGAGCGTTGGCTTTCCAAAGCCTTTGATATGTTTTTGAATCTTATAGAGGATGTTTTTAAGTATTTAGAAGCCAATACTTAGCTCCATAATGAGTGCTCACGTTTGAAAAGCAAAGATTGGTTTTGGAATCTTACGTTTCTGACAGGCATTATGCGATAATAATTTAAATTCACAACTTCAGCGCAGAAATTGTATTTTTCCTAGATTTATTCCACACATTTCCTCTTTTGTTACCAAACTGGTGCCTTTTGAAAATGATTTCGAACAAGAAAGATCAACTCATTTTCGCCGCATGCAAGAACAAAATTCAATAAAACACAAAAATATGACTTATTTAAAAATTTCATAAACATCTTGCGTAATTAATTTGATAATAGATTTAGTAACTTTTACAAGGATAAAAAACCCGTTAAGCATTTCTCTACAGGAAATCGAAGAATATTTAGCTGAAATTCAAACTGAGGTAATTTGCAAAATGACTCAGTTTTAAAAGGCAAAAACAAGGAAATTATTTTAAGTGCGGTAAGCAATCAAGACTATATCGAGTTTTGGAAATGTATACCTGTTGCAGATTTTCCAACATTGAAAATTGTCTAAACTCGACTTTTTCGAAAATGTTGACATTGGCGGTGGTGATATTATTTCTTATTTCTCTCCCCGAACAACCACAAAAACCCCACTACTCAGAACATATTCCACATCTGAATTGAGTCTACAAACAATGGTAATATAGTGTAATACATGTAATTAAATTTTAAACTTACGTGAAATCAATTTCTTCATCTGAAGATGACAAAAAATAATCTTCATTTTTATATCTGCGAAAGTAATGTTCAATTCAAATGAAATTAAAATAAAAATGAAAAGAATTACTTACAAATTTTCTTTTTGTCTCATGATCTATAGAAAAAGAAAAATCGATTCATTGAGATTATTATTATACACCCTGTATATATATATATATACAGGGTGTCCCTGGACTTCCTCTTTTCCTCTCGGGAATGTATAGATGGGGTCAAAATATCACCAGTACTTCATATAACTTTTTTTCCTAAAAGTCTTCGTAACCAAGTTACGGGCCCTCGAAGTTACAAAATGAAAAATGTTTTTCTTTGATAACTTTTCAAGTGAATATTCAAAATCATCCAAATTTCGGTAATTGACTAAACAAATGAATTCCGTCGATGAGCTTTCATGCAGGAGTCAGTTGTTTTGCTACAAAGTCAGGAACGGACTACTCCCGATGGTCCACACCCCAAAACTTTGAAATGACCGATATTTTTCAACAAAATAAGGTTACTTGGACAATTTTATGAATAAAAGTACTCGTGTGGAAAGTCGATTGGAGCAACGAGTCTTGATAAAAATGTAGTTCTACTCGACGACATCAAACCCGCTCATCCACCATTATTTGAAATGAATAATTATCAAAGTAGAAATAATAATGATAACGTTAATTCAACAACATTTATAACAGGAATAATACAAAGTATGCTAAAATGAAGTCGTAAACAAAAAGTACAGTACCTATATGGAAGTTTAAGTCACAATTGTGATAGCAGATATTTTTTCAAAAGAAATATCAAGTTCTGTAGATTCGTGGTGTTTTTAAACTAACAAGCTACTCTACTATGAAATATCGAATTCATTCCATATTTTGTATGTACATAATACATGTGGAATAATCACGTTTCGTGTTAATCAGTTATCTGAATCTCATGAAACTCAACATTCGAATGTTTCAAATTCTTCTTCACAGCTAAACTGTTGAGGAGTTTCACTGATAATTATAATTTTATGGGAGAAATTCTTTAACACGAATCTAAATTTAGCTGAAAAAACGCACATCGGAAAAAATATTTACTATACTAATAAAAAGCAAACGAATGAACTACAAAAACGGCTGCACATGATCAGGTGAAAAATATCCAGGGAATAATTATGTTCCATTTCTTTCACAGATGTTGACAAAAAAACCTTTTAGAAAGTTTTGATAAAAAATGAGAAACTGGAATGCGATTTTGTTTTGTTGAGTGGTGCGTTGTCATATGACTATCATTGTATTGTCAATATTCTATAGGATATTTTGAATTTTTTTGATATGGCCGAACAGTTTACATTCAATGAATATGCAGATATGCATGTATTTTATGGACGAGCATTTTGTAATGCTGCAGAAGCTCGTCGTCTGTATTCCGAGCATTTTCCCAATCGAACGGTACCGTCAAGAGAAACATTCGAGCGTGTCGATCGCAGCTTGAGGGAGACAGGTATGTAATAATTGATAATTAATTTGAGCACGTTGTTTTATTTCGATATTATTGTAGGTACAGTTTTGCCAAAACGAGGTGGTGAGGGCGCTCCTAGGACTGTACGTACCATTGTATTGGAGGAAAATATTTTGGAAGCCGTCGCTGATGGTCCTTCAATGAGCATCAGAAATCTATCAGAACAGTTCCATACATCCAAGTCCACTATTCATAGAATAATTAGGGAACAACTGCTCCACCCATTTCACATCCAGAAGGTACATGCCATGACACCTCAAGATTTTCCATCACGACTGGAATATGCCAATTGGTTCATGGATAGGCAAAGAGATGATATGACTTTTATTAATCGAGTTTTATTCACTGATGAAGCAGGTTTCAGTAGAGATGGAGTTATCAACTCTCATAATCTCCATATATGGGCCGAAGAAAATCCCCATGGGATATTGCAAACCAAACACCAACGGAAATTCAACGTGAATGTTAGGGCTGGTATCATAGGAAACCATCTTATAGGACCATTCGTTCTACAGGACCGATTGAATGGAGAACGTTATTTGGAGTTCATTCAGAACGATTTGAATGGACTTTTGGAACATGTTCCATTGCAAACCCGAAGAGATATGTGGTTTATGCATGATGGCGCTCCTCCTCATTTTAGTTTGATTGTGCGTGACCATCTGAACCATATTTTCCACAATAGATGGATTGGTAGAGGTGGGCCATATTCATGGCCATCGCGGTCTCCGGATTTAAATCCATTGGATTTCTTTCTGTGGGGGCATCTAAAAAGCCTTGTTTACGCTACACCTATTCACACAAGAGATGCATTGTTGAATAGAATAACATTACATTGTGAAGCCATACGAAACGACCCTGGAATGCTATTTCAAGTACAGAGAGGGTGTCTTCGCAGACTAAGAAAATGTATAGAGAGAGAAGGTGGTCATATCGAGCAGTTTCTGTAGCGGATTTTTCATTTCTGTTTGCTCTTGAGGCTCTTGAGTTTCGTTAGTTAAACGTGTTTGCATTATAAAAATTCGTTATGAACATTTTACCTATCATTTCCATTTTCCTTAAAAACTAATATTTTCGAATAATGGTAGACATCTCAGGATAAATGTTGTTGAATTAACGTTATCATTATTATTTCTGCTTTGATAATTATTCATTTCAAATAATGGTGGACGAGCGGGTTTGAGTAGTTGTTTACAGCTGATTCTCGGCCTCCCCCCACCACTATGACGTATTAATTGCTTTTTTTATTGGTTGTTGTTTGGTGAAGTTTTTTTGTTGTGCAGTGAAGTCAAGGCGTTGTGACCTTGAAGTGTCTGGTGCATGGATCGTTCAGATTTTTTTTTCATATGAGATTTTGTGTGTTTATGTGTGTGTGTGTGTGTGTGTGTAGGAGAATGCACGGTACAGGGTTTCATCATGTGCTTGTTTGTCTATGTACAAACATACGTCTGCATACTTCGAAGATCCTCCAAGTAATAAATGCTCCATCGGTGTTAGGGCACCAAGTTAGTAGTGGAGTGACGTCACAGCAATAACCGTTCAACGGCTAGAGAGCGACATGTTCACTCCACGACGTGTGGCAGAGTAATGCGTATTCATCGGTCTGCCCTCACCTCTCCCGAAGCGATGAAGGTTCGCTCTAGCCCCGCTATCGATGGTGACACAACGGCAGCCGAGGACCGTCTGCCTAGCGTCTACCCTCTCCGAGACCGCAACGACCATTGCTTGCTCGTACCGGCAACTGTTATCGCATCAAGTTGGGAGATGGGCTTGGCTGTGACGTCAGGCATCTCTAGTGGATAGCAACTAGCAATGTGAATCTTTCACGGTTTCATGGTGGGGGTGACTCACACTGTTTAATATAAAAGAAATGCCTGGCACACTATGAAATCAGTAGACGAATATATCTGCAGCAGTTAGCAATTGGTAGAGTGTTATTCAGTTCGTAATAGAAGGAAGACGGTGAGTGTATTTGTCTGTTGGAAATTGTTTATATTTTCATATATATTTTCATCATGTCCGTTTCAAAAGTAGACTTGAATAAAATTAATAATTTGATTGTACAGGAGGTTGAAATACTAGAGCAAAAGGCCTTATCATCATTGCCAATTGATGAAGTGTACATAATTAAAAATATGTCAACTTATTCTACACGATTTGGTAAATCAATTTTATTAACTTTGCAAGATGTGAGCAATGATAAATTATTTAAAACATGGCTACCAAAACGTATTTCGTTGCAATTCAGTGATGACGATATATCTTGTATCAACTCATCAGGTGGTAAATATACGATGATGTATTTAGGACAGAGCCAACAAAGTTTTGCTGGCATGAAAACGCGATCTCTAGTCAAATTCAATATGATTGAATAATAGTAATAATTTATAGTGAATTTCTTTAGGTCATAGCTTACAAAGTTTTTTTGGTGTGAAAACGATAACTCTAGTCAAATTCAATATGATTGAATAATAATAGTAATTATAATGAATTTCTTATTGTTTTATTAATATTCATATATTAGATGATAATTATATGGAAATATAAACATTACTAACTTAGTTGAATACACTCACTTTGTAACTACAAGTAAAATGGGAATGTGAGTATTATATCACTGAAAAATTGGAGGTTGCTTATTGTTTTTTTTATTCGATTTCAGTTCCACCATTTAAAGATGTGGATGCAGTACGCAAGTCAAGATTGGGTCGATATTGTAGATCTCAAATCATCGGTTCAACATTTGTCGTCTAAATTGAAGGTGTTGGGTGATGGAGCCGAACATGCAAGCGTTTATGATATGAGTGTATGCTATGATGAAAAACAAATCGAATTATGCCTTCGTGATGCTGAGAACTATTGGAGTGGTGCAGAAGTTTGCAACAAATTTTTGGATAATGAATTGGAATTGTGGCAACTTTGTGAGGTTATGATTGAGCTGAACCTAAGAAGATTCCTGTATAGCCTCCAACCATACTTGCCAGAATGGATTATTCATCACTTTGAATTGAATGATGAAAATCGAGAGGAAATTGAAGATGGTCGCGAAAATGATGATTATGAGGAAGAAGTTATTTTAGATAGTCTGTATGTTCCTGTAAATCATAAATAATGTCAAATAAAAAACTTTGTATTATTTTCATGTTTTATTTATTTAAATCTGATGAAATACAATAGAAAATGATTACAAAACAATAAATATGATATAAAATACAATACATGATATAAGTCAGTTACAAATAAAAAAAAAAAAGATCATAAAACAGTACATGATAGAGTGAAAAAAAAGTGTCAATATCTGCTATGAACTGAACCATCCAATGCATTGTATGTTAAAACTGTATCATGCAAAATTAATGCATATACTTTAGTGTTGTCTGGAAACTTGGTCTTCCTCGTCTCAAACTCAATCTTTATATCAATAGTTGATGATTTTGTTGCATTCGGTTGATGGGAACAATCGATGACGAATAGTGGATTCTCTCTAAATTGTCCAATGTCCATCAGAGGTTCACTCATATCTTTATCATAATAACTTCGCTGGAAACTCTCAAAAGCATAATAAGCAGGAGCATCAAGTTTTTTATCGAAATTCAAATTCCAACGCTCATATGGATAAACTTCAGAATTCAAGTATACTCGAATATTATTGATATCAGCAGTTGTGAATTTTGTAATATCTTGTGTTCTATCTTCAGATGTGGTAGTACTTTGGAATGCGATGATGACAAAACGAGGAGTTTCCAATGCGTTAGTTGTTTTGATGGCCCATATGTCTGAAGAAGTCCCACGTAATGATGGTAGTTCATAGAGGTCCCACATACGATACGCCAACTTGATTTTGGCATTCAGACCGCTTTTGTTTATTCTACTCAAAAGTTTGAGCTTGTGTTTATCATCTGGTACAATATGCCTTATTTTCCATTCGATTTTATTTATTTCCAAATCAGCATCAACCTCACCTATATATGAGTTTTTGAATGATCGAGCGATAATCAAAATCAATTCCTGTTTGGCATTCAAGATACTTTTGTTGTAATCTTCAGCAAAACCCATCAAATATTTCAGTGGTAGTTTTCCACTAAAAACATGACTGTTTGTATCCAAGATATCTTGCTTCAATTGTGAAAGTCCCCAACCAGATGTCAATAATGTGTTAGCATGAGATTGTCCAAATGATATCATGGTTTTCATTGTAGATGTTATCCCAGGTTTTCTAACAACAGCCACTTGTTCACCACCCATTTCATAACGAATTTCGTCAAAGAGAAATGCAATTGCATTATTCGAGAGATAGCATGTTTTCGCTACATCTTTGGGGGTGAATTTACCTTCTATGTAAATGAAGCTCTCGGCAATATCTAGTATAACATCTTGATTATTGATTGCAATTCTGATTTCATCCGAATTCCTGAATAGCGGTGATCCATAGGGCTTATATGTGTGCTCATGTAAACTTATGAGAGAATGATCGAGCACTGGTTCATTGAATATATTCAACTTTTCATTGTTTGTTTCGAGCACCATTGTTATGTTCTCACTTTCAATCCAATCGATTTCAAAAATTCAAAATCACTCACAGACAGAGCGTTATGTGCTAACTGTTTAGCATACACTTGTGGAATGAGCTTCTTTTTATGCACACCTTTCTTTTTGATAGTGCAACTCGTTTGGGATTGTTCAATGCGATTTTGTCTATTATAAATGAAACCCATAACAACAGTTATTCGATTTTCTTCAATTCCAAAATAATGAAAATCTCTTCTTCACTTCCAAAATCGATAAGGTTATTTTTTTCATCCAAAATACGCACTGTAATGTTGTGAATCAATTGACGACCTTCTGGACTGACAGGCATATATATAATACTGTGTGGTTCTTTAGTGAGATTGTAGCCAGGTTCAACATCAATATCGAATGAGAAAAGAATGTGGGATTCTTCACCATTTATATATGAACCAGATATTATATTGCAATCTAAGCGGATAAGTCTCACAGTTGTAATGTTTATTGGTAATGATGATTCATGTATCTGATTTGGTGGAAATATTTCATGAGCGAACCCCATCATTTCTGCTATTGAATTTGGATGTGTCAGATCAATTTCATATTTGGATCGCATTTCACATTTGAATGTATTATTATTGGCGTGTAGATAGAAAATATCATCTGCAACGACATCATTTGGTTTTTTATCATGAAACAATCTGAACATGATATGTTTCTGTATGACGGCATTGATCTCTTCTATTTCATAAGCACCACATGGAATTTCAATTGTCAACTTTTGGGGTATCGATGAGTTGTCATTACTGATTCTAAAACTAACTAAGTTATTAGCTTCAGTTATATTATTGATTGTATTGCACCCATAGAATCCCAAAAGTCCTAATCCATAACGACTGTTCCTATCCAATTCAATTGGTGGAAAAAAATCCGCACTCAAGACACTTGTCCCGACAGCTTGTAGCTCGAACTTTCGTGACATGACTGATGAATATTTTGAAACACATTTCAATTTATTATTGTACACAGCAACAGCACATTTGAGACAATTTACACTTTTTGGAAGGTGTTGTATTGTAATAAGTATCATTTTTATTGATACCAATATTCACATCCTCTATATTACAAATACAACACATAGATTTCCGAGGTATAGGACCGTCATTAACATCCGATTCTGAATTTTGATCGTGGTGGTGGTGCTCATAACAATATCTATGTTTCATTATATCGATGTCATCTTGCAGATGCTTAGGCAACTTTTCCCAAACATATGCAATCTCATGTGCAACACATGCAAGTATCACTTCCTTAGGCATATTTGCAAGCATCACTTTATCCATTTTTTTCAAGGTACCATATTTTGAAAACATTCTAAGTGAAAACCCCATTCCCTTGATAGCCTCCCGAAGTGACCACAGAGAACTGTATTAAATTTCTGTTGTCGATCATAGTTATATTTGATTTTTACATTCGAACATTTTCGAAAGAATCGAGTCAATTCCAATGGTGGGGGTAGATCTCCAAAACTATCGAAATATGTGACTTCTTTCCCACATTTTTTATATGCCACCCAATGTGTTCCTGGTCCACTTATTCCATCTAAATTAACAATAGCTGTCTCGTTTTGTTTTGGACCTGAAGATGGTAATCTATCACGCATAAAAACACCACGAAAATGTGGAATTTTCATTTTTTGTGCATAATAACTGAGATCGAGATCAGTAAGAGGCCTCTGAGGTAAGGGTTCAATTAGTTTTTTGTTTTGTTTGTGGCTTTGTATGGTTTTAAATATAGTCCTAAACCTTTACGGTATGGTTTGAGATATATTCCACTTCCGCGTTAGCCTAATGCTACAGCCTCCATGGTTTTATTGTGACGATTGGCTTCCATTAAAGCCGCTCTGCTGGCTTTTGCCGAATTCACGGCCTTGGTAATACCAGCAGCGGCTCCCGCCAAACTTCCTAGTGCGGATAGTCCAGCAAAAATTGGTATCAATGGTAAAAGTCCACCGATCTTGGGAACAGGAATTATGCGTGGTGTGCGGATTTTCTTCTTTCCACCGGCAGCTTTAAGGTATTTACGTGCCGCCTGCAATGCCACAGTGATAGCTTTTTTGCTATTATTCGTCACAAATTGATTCCCACCAGCTTTCTTCAATACATTTCGCACTTTATGGACTATCCCAGCACCAAATGCAACTTTTTTAATTTTATTTTTCTTCGTTTGTTTCCTCTTACATTTTTTCTTATTGGTACTACAACCCATGCCCATATGTCTTTTCGCTTTCATAATGTTGGTGACAAGTAATGCAGCTGCTCTTTCCCCAATACTCGCGTCCTTCGATTTAACCCTATCCCAAGCGCTGTATTCAAGTTCTTTGTCGGCTAAATGTCTTGCTGCAAGATCGGATGGATGCTTAGAATATTGAATATCGTGTTTTTTGCATTCAATATCTAATTTATTGATTCCAGGGTCGTTACGAGCTAAACGTTGTTTCAATTTTGTACCCGGTCCACAGTATTGATAACCTCCGGGTAGATGTAATTCGAAAGGAAGTTTGTTTATTAAATCATTAACAAAACCACAACCTCTTTTAATTTTACGATCACTTTCAATACGTCCGTATCGTTTGATGGTACACATTGAAATGAATAAGCTAATAACATTTATATAGTCTCCAACCACGGCACGATGCGCATTGTAAAACAGAAAGAAAAGTTTGCTGTAGATAATCTAGATGAGAAATTTGGTTGTGGATTGAATGGACAAAGGGTATTCAGACATGGTCCACTACTTCCATCATCAGTTCGAGGACTCATTATAGGACCTTCAAATTGTGGAAAGACGAATGCAATGATATCACTATTAACACATCCACAAGGACTGAGATTTAGAAATGTGTATCTCTATTCGAAATCACTCAATCAACCTAAATATCAGTACTTGCGAAGTGTTTTGGAACCTCTAAAAGGATTAGGTTTTTATACATTCAGCAATAATGCAGACATAGTGGAACCCTCCGACGCTAAGCCTAATTCTGTTTTCATTTTCGATGATGTGATATGTGAAAAGCAAGATATTATTAGATCATATTTCTGTATGGGACGTCATAAGGATGTTGATTGTTTTTATCTAGCACAGACATATTCACGGGTACCCAAACAGTTAGTGCGTGACAATACCAATTTCATTATAATGTTCAAACAAGATGAGACGAATTTACATCACATTTATTCAGATCATGTTTCACCCGATGTAACATTCAAACAATTCCAATTGATGTGTGTTAAATGCTGGGAGGACCAATATGGATTTCTAGTCATTGATAAGGATAGAAAAATAGATGAAGGTAGATATCGCAAAGGATTCGATAGTTTTATATACCCATGATCTTGTTTTTGGAACTTATTCGATCACTGAATATTGTAGTGGTCACTTCACCAACGAATTAAGCTTTAATTCAAAAAAAGGGCATTATGAATACAAAAAAAGATCCTGAAAATAAAAACAATGAAATAAATTTGAAACGTCAACTAGTAGAGACAACAGAAGCTGTCAGGCAGAAATTCAACTCTATCAAGAATGATAATATTGAAAATCGTACGACACTTGAAAGATTGTATGAGCCCATAATGAAACCATTGAATGTTTTATCATCAAACGCTACTTCTAAATCACCAGTGTTATCACCAAATCATGGAACTGTTCAATCTACTTCAAATTATCCCATGAGTACTCCAATAGGAAGAAAACAATCTTTTGGTAGTGTATCATCTGTGAATAGTGACACGAGCACACTTCAAGACGATATGAGAACAACTCTATTCGAAACACCATCATCGTCCCACATCGATTCATCGGATCCTGACATCTCACCTGTTATGAATGAAAGTGGTGAAGATGTTTTGATGAAACATTTGAATAATATAAAATCTAGAAATCCAGCATATGATGGAACATTTGGCGTACGTATGGATCCAATTACACAAAAGCTGAAAATGGGAAGTCTAGTGGTAAATTTCAAAGATGGAAACATTTCATTTTGGGATGCTAATAAAGTGAAAAAATATGAATGCGCAGGTAGTCCAGAATTGTATGATATGATTTTTTTGAAGAATCCACAAGATGTTGATAATGAAGAAACTCGTCAAGTATATTCCAAAATATTGAAAATAACGAATGCTCCATATAAACAATATCATCTGAAGAATGGTTTTAAAAATACAAATTCTAAAAAATTTCGTGAAGTTATCAAACCTCTATTAGACTCACGACAATATCCAATAAGAAGTAGAAGTAAAATTGGTGGAGCACTCAAACGAGTGAAAATGGAGAAAATATATAATTCTAAACCTGTGAATTATGTGTACTGGAATTCACCGAAAGAGTTAGTTGCTCGCCTACGACTATTGGTAGCTTCAAAGTCAGCCGGACATACCGGACATGATAATGAAATAATTTCAATAATTGAAGAATTACGTGAAGAAGGTATAATATATTAACATATTCACATGTAATGATCACTGTCACATCATCATTCAATGCAGTAACATTATCACCTTTTCTCTTTAATCATATTGAAATAGAATGACTAATGAAATAAGTGATGTCAAACGACAAGTTGTTAATGAATTACATAAACCTGCAAGACGTAATTTTCGTAGAAGAATAACCACCATCAAAGGTTTTGCAGATCTATGGCAAATAGATTTAGCTGAACTGCAACCTTATGCAAAAAGTAATGAAGGATACCGATATATACTTGTAGTGATAGATTGTTACTCCAAATATCTGTGGACTGTAGCAGTTAAAGATAAAACAGGTAGTACAGTAACTAATGCAATGAAACATGTACTGAAAGAAGCCAAATACTCCCCCAAACACATACAAAGCGATCAAGGGAAAGAATTTTTCAATAAAAGCTTCTCATCTCTCATGCGAGAATATAATATCAATCATTATTCAACATTTAGCACAAAGAAGGCAGCTATAGCAGAAAGAGTGATTCGTACAATAAAGGCATGGCTCTACAAGGAATTTTCGATGAGAGGTCACCACAAATGGCTTGATATTCTTCCAATTATAACTAGTAGATATAATAATAAAGTTCATCGTACAATAGGTATGGCACCCATCAATGTTGATTCACCAACAAAATTAAAATTCAAGGGTATCAATGGATTGGAGGAAGACAAAGTAAACCCAAATTCCAATTAAATGATATTGTACGTATAAGTAAATACAAACATATTTTTGAAAAGTCTTACACTGCGAATTTTACCACGGAGCTATTCAAGATTGTTAAAATTAATAAAACCATCCCAACGACTTATAATCTTGAAGATATGAATGAACAGCCGATTAGAGGATGTTTTTACGAAGAAGAGTTATTACGAACCGAGAATCCTGACGTATATCTGATTGAGAAGGTGTTGAAGAGAAGAAAAAATAAAGTATATGTAAAGTGGTTAGGCCTTCCTAGCGAACAAAATTCTTGGATTGATGAATCAAATATGGTTTAAATGTATATAATAGTGACTTTTATGAATAAAGTAATATTAAAGTTCATTATTGTTTTCATTTCAATTATAAGTATGTGAACTGAAAAATATTGCAGCGGTAAACATTGCCCCAGCCATTCGCAATGTTCTGTGTATACCAAACCAAATTAATTGTATACTCCATTCCCGCTTATATTTTTCAACTCACGATATTGAAAACACATTATCATTCCCAAAACTAATCGCCGTCACTTTGAAATGCAGTATCCAACTCTTTTTGCCAATTATCTCTCACTGATAATGCTGTCTCATAAAGCTTAGTCGACTCCTCAAGCTCAGCCTGAGCTTGCATTCTCGAACGTTGATGGAATTGCTTATCTTTACCAATTTTTGAACGGAGTTCATCAGCATCTTTAGACATTCTAGCCAATTCAACCTTCGCTAATGCAATCTTGGCATCTAATGCTTCAAGAGTTTCATTATTAGCATTAATAGCTCGCTCACTCTTTTCAAGTTCAGCAATAGTCATCTGTGCCTTTACAAGACGGCATTTTGCTTTCCTTTTCATTTCCCCAAACCGATGGAGGGGACCGAAAGAAGATAGCGGTTCAGCTTTCAAATCACTCTTCATTTCTTTAGGAGTACCTTTTGGCTTCCTCTTCGATCTGTCACTTTTCGTTGCGGGTTTTTTCTGTCGCACAACACTTTTGGATTCTTTCTTTTCTTTAAAGTCAGTGACAATCGATGAAGATGCCTTAGTAACCTTCCTCTTGATTGTTCTAGATTTCTTATCAACACCAAGAGGAAGGGTAGATGAAGAGTGTTTGAGTGATGATAATTGCGAAACGATCGGATTTTCAATAATAATTTGCTCATTTGGTTCTGGCACATCTGCAAAGTTAACGAAGTCGTTAATATCAAAATCATTTATCGAATCTTGACTCGATAAATGTAATACTGGAATATTTTCAAAATCAGTCTGATCGATATCAACAAGTGGTGAACCATCTTCAGCAATCAATAGCGGCATAGAGCTCATGATTATTAAGGTCTGAGGAATGATATGTGATAGCAATAGAATGTGGATAGGAAAGGTGATGATGTTACTGAGACCTCACCATTTATAGAAGAAAATAAACTAGCGCATGCGCTCTTTCATCAACTGGCACATGCGCTCTCTCACTAAACTATTCACGCATGTAACAATCTTTGTCATTTAAGAGGAAAACTTTGTGTTGCATGCATGTATTTTTAAATGTTAGAAAATAATACAAATAAATTCAAAATATATATATATTTATTAATAATAGAGGACAATAACGATAATAAAAAATGAAAAATGTTAATATGTCTCTGTGGATGTGGAACGTTCTTTGACTCTATTCCTCAATAGTTGTTGCTCGTGCGTCAAACACCAACATTGAAAAAAATGGATTCTCCTATTGGGGTAGAGTTGACCAACCTTCTCACACAGATCCCAAGTACTTCTACATGCATTGCATACATGATTCCAACAATTCATGGAATATGTATCACAACGCAAACAACGTTGCAGTGGAGTTGGAACGGCAGCACAGGTACCACAAATATTTCTACAGATACCTATATTGTTAAATATTATAGGTTCGGAACACTTCAGACACTGTAACTGTTGTTGACGATAATCCGATTTTGTTCGCTTCGGTGGATGAGAAGGAGGCGATAGTTGAATCCGCAACACGCAATCACTACACATACCAGTACATGGATTGATTGAATCCTTAGGTCTACTTATTTGACAAAAGTAGCACACAATAGCCCCTGCAATCATCATTGGGTAGACACACACTTTTGGTTTTTCATTCCACTCTTTTGGAAACGGCATTTTACTAATTCGATTAGAAATATTAAGAGATGACTTACAGAAACTCTGAATGCTCTCTCCTATACCTACGATCTCTATTTATACAAATCAACATCATGTGGAAGTATAGTGGGATAACTTCTCCTACTATTCCACTCTAAACGAGTCAAGTGGGAGTCGCATCACCTCCTATATAAGTTGACTTGCAAACCTAGAGTTCATTCATTCACTCTCTACAACTGTGAGCAAACAACAACAAGATGAATTCTGCAAAAATAAATGCTGCATTAAATAGAATAGCTGCTGTTGATGAAAACAATTGGATAGACGAATCAGATGATGAGGATGTCAATGTTCCGCTAGAGGAAGTAATAGTTGAAGCAGAAGATGTTGGAGTCGATGAAGATGAGATAGACGAAGTTGAAAACGAGGCCAACCAAAGCGACGAAGATGATGACGTGATGGAGTTTGAGAGGGTCATGGATGAAGAAGGAGATGATGAAGGGATAGAAGCTGACACAACTGAAGGTGATGGTGCTATGAGGATCGGTATGCGAACACTCAATGTCAGTGAGACACTGGAAGATCCCTTGGATTTGTATTGTGCATTGGATGCATACGTATTGATCAGCACAATAGATGGAGAGAACAAAAAACTATGTTGGTGCTGCTTTCGGTTTTATTCGCATAGAAACAATAATGGAGGGTGGTATGCCCATGTCAACACCCACAACACTGTCTCAATTATGGAAATGGGACAGAATTGGTGTGAAGCTTGCGAGAGGCCACTAACAAACTTCACCCGAGTATCTACATGTATTATATGTAATAATGTCCAACCTGTGGCACAATAACCGTGGACCTACTGGTCAAAAAAAAACAACAGCCCTTTTCAGGGCTACATTATTCACACAAACAGTAGTTAGTTGTATTAGTATTCATAGATTATGTGACAAATGAATACTCTGACTAATAAAAGTCTAAGTTGGAAATTTGTTTACATTATATGACAAATAAATTACTATTTGTTAGTCTTTGAATATCTATACATTATATGACAAATAAATTACTACTTTGACTGAAAAGTCGAAATTTGGAATTTGATAGTCATTGAATATCTATGCATATGATGAGTACTACTTTAAATGAAAGTTGAAGTTGGCATTTGTCAATCATTCATATGCATATAATGATGAATACTTTCACATACATATATTTCGTTTGAGATTATAATGTTAACATAATGTTAACAATGGTATGAATATGTTTCTGTTTGAAAGTATAATGGTAGCTCTGAAAAGAGCTATTTTTTTTTATTGTTTCAGTCTTTAATTGTAGCCCTGAAAAGGGCTGTTATTTTTTTTTATTAATCCATACAATGATATGGACTAACGCTCCTCATCATCAGAAACAATAATTATGGTATCGTCATCTGAATCAGATGATATACTAATGATATCATCCTCATAGTCATCTGAATCAGATGATATACTCATGATGTCGTCGTCGTCATAATCAGCTGAATCAGATGATATACTAATCACATCATCCGCATTATTATCGTCAACAGCATCTATGTCGTCCTGAATACCTTGTTCCACTCGTTCTGCGAAATCATCAGGAAGATCATAGATTCGCTGCAAAAATTGAGCGAAGGTTGTACTCAAATGATCAGACGTTGAATCTATTTCATGTACTTGGATGGGTCCTGTACTCGACATTGTGGAAGAATGATATAGAACTGGGATTGTTGCTATATTTATATTGGAAGAAATGAAATGGAGGGGGTGAAATGTAGAACAGTGTTTGAGATTCGAAAACATCAAGAATGAAACTCTGAGCGATTATTAGGAGAAATTCTAGTGATTATTATGGAAAAAAAAAAACTAATAAGAGGGAGAGGAAGGGAGGAAGACACTGCCCCAGCCTCGCAGTGCCTCGTGTACACCAACCAAAAAGTGTGTACTCCGTGGAAGGAAAGGAAAGGAAATGATGGACGAGTAGATGATTATATGTCATCATCGGAATTGAGGACATCATCATCGATTAGGATTGGGGATGGCGGAGGACTATCCTCGATGAGGATAGGGGATGGTGGAGGACGTCTAACGTCAAGCTCGTCATCAGCATCATCACCAGAGTCGTCGTCGTCATCATCGTCGTCGTCGCTACTCATTGGGACAATGTCATCATAAGCAGGGTCCCACCATCCGTCAGGATCTGGATATTCCGAGTCATCCAAGTGTCCTTCGTCACTGCCAGTGACATGTTGAACTTGCATCCTGATGTCGTGATCCCGGTATTCGTATGGCGGACTGTGGGGTTCCGTGGTGGAAGAGACTACCTGTACCTGGCTGTTATCCCAGTAATTGAAGTTGTACCCCTGATCCGGGCAGCTATAGGGTTCGGAGGTTGAATCGGGTTCCATCTCGATGCTAGCTGATCAACTGAATGTTTCATCAGATGATTTCTACTTTTATACTTTCGAGAGGGAGTGGGAGAGGAGTGGAACATTGAGTAGGGGTAAATTGTAGTGTGACATAAGACATATTCAATGAGTAGGGGTAAATTGCAAAGTGACATAAGACATATTCAATGAAAGAGATACTTGAATGGATAAAATACAAATGAAATATACTTGTCGATTTCACTATGAAACATGTCTATTTTTTATTTTTTAAATTGATTAGAGAACACAAAAATTGATGTGAGGTATTTGTCTAGAAGAACTTGGAATTGAAATAAAAAAAATAATAATAATAATAAGAGGAAGTGAAGAAAAATGCTCCAACCATCGCATTGTTCAATGTGTACCAAACCAAAAAACAGTGTACACCCTTTATTTCACTTCCTTTTCCTTTATTCAATATAAACTTAACAAATATAAACTTAAAACTACCATAATTAAATACTCCTAACTAACCTAAAACTAATCTTATATTTACACTTCATCTACAAAAAGAGTGTCCATAACTGTCACTATTTTTTTGTACAGCTTTATCGAAGAGGTCTCTGCTTTACACCTTTCCTGCAGAGATGCATACTTCCGATCTATTTCGGCCATTTCCTTTTGGAGTTCCCTCCGTCGGTTATCCATTTCAGCCATTTGTCGCTTCATGGTAACCAACGCGGCCTCGCTAGATCGGGCAGCTCGTTCTGCTTCCTTGCATCTCTGCAGAAAAACACTCATCTTTTCACTAACCTCTCCGATAGGCTGTGGCACCAACACCTCAGGATCCGCCGGTGTCGCTGGCAGCGGTGGTAGTCGCGTCACCAACGGCGACAATATCACCAACTCCGGAGAAGGACTCCTCGGAATTTCCACTGCTGCTGGTGCTGCTGCTGGTGTGGAGGCCCTCTTACGAGAGGTCGAAAAACTACCTGCATAAGGATTAGTCCTATTGCAAGTAGCTCGGTACTTTGAAATAGGACCAACCCTTGCTGCAGGTCGTTGGCAAACCTTCTTCACAGCCCTGACTTCCTCCTCCTCCTCGAATAAGTCAGGGCTAGAAGATCTGCACCTAACTCGCGAACGCGAAGTGGTTGGCTGGTCACCCGTCACCGCTCTCGAAGATGCTGCCTCCTCCTGGTCAGCGGACACCGGCAGAATAGACGCCACAGCATTATTCACCTCCTGTGTATTGGTTGCCATTCTGAAAAAGAAGAAATAATACAAAGTTAGTTGATATAAAAAATAACATTCCTAATTTACTTACTCAAATATCAAGTTGGTCGTTGGAACGTACTGCCTTGTTGTGGAGTGGACTGCTCTCGATGAGATGACTTCTCGAACTGAATGTTGTGGAGTGCTCTCCGGAGGGTATCGACTTCGATGCGTGAGCGGTGGGAAAATGGTGGGAGCGCACATGCGCGATGAGGGTAGGGGTGTACATGCGCAAATGTTGGGAGTCGGGGGGCGGGGCTTCGGGGAGGGGAGGGGCGGGGCTTCGGAAAGGGGGCGGGGCTTTGGGAAGGGGCGGGGTATCCGAAAAGTTGGTGGCGACGGGGGGGGGGGGGGGCGTGGCCCTAATGGGCCACGCTCACTGCCTGGGCTCCGCCCAGGTGGGTGGGGCCTCCGGCCCCAGGTAGGCGGGACATCTGGAGAGACATCTACGCCCGCTTCGCGCGTTCCTAACATAATATGCAACCGAACACCTAACCTAACCTAACCTAACGTATGTATTAACCTAACCTAACCTAGTACGCTAACCTACCGCTATGCAACCGAACACCTAACCTAACCTAACCTAACCTAACCTAACCTAACCTACAGTAACTATTAACCTAACCTAACCTAACGAGGGAATACTAACCTACAGTAACTATTAACCTAACCTAACCTAACGAGGGAATACTAACCTAACACCTAACCTAACGTAAGTATGCAGCTAACCTAACGTAACTATTAACCTAACCTAACGAGGGAATACATTCACCATGTTGGTTCCATTAATACATCATCAGTTGGTTTTGGTTTTGGTTGTATTATTCTATGATTTGGATTAATGTTCAGTCCTGGATATCCCAGTCCACCTGATGATGATGGCCTGACTTTATAGTTTCTCTCCAAAACTTCTTTATGGTTTTTCTCCAATACTTCAACTCTCTGTTCCAGTACATCATACTTTTTCATTGTAGTCCCTGTTATGTTTGACATAGCATCAAATTTTTTATTTGTAGACGCTGTTATGTCAGACATTTTTATGTCTACATCACTTGTAAGTTTGTCAAATTTACGAGTGAAAGTTATCCGAGCCTCTGCAATTTTATCGTCAAATGCTTGCCGGGCGTCCCGAGCAATATTGCCTATTGTGGATTGTATTGCAGCTTGTAGGGCTAGAAGTATAACTTCCTTTGCTCCATTAATTTCCCCCTCAAGATATGATACAGTTACACAATCACTATTGTCAATTGGTTCACTTGTATTTTTCAATATTTTCCTTTGCATGTCATAATGACCATCTTTTGTTAATTCAAAACCATTCCTAGGAGGACCTCGAATGACATTACCACCCCATTTTCTTTTTCTACCAAACTTATCGATTGTTTTAGACATTGTGCACTCTACGATGATTCTCTTCAAACTGATATTTCTGTCATTTACATTATATTATATATTGCAGTAATTGATTAGGGAAATAGAAATAATACAAATAAAATTTTAATCATTTTATATTCATTACAGTAATACATATACATACATACATAATACATTAATATCACATTACTTCTATCATATATCATTAATTATAAATGGCTACATAAATATCAATATTGAATTTTCCGGTTTTGAAGATATTGAATGATATTTCAATCATTGATCTCGGCAGATAATAAATTAATCAATTGATCCAATGGAGTCTCCTGAGATTGTGATTGTTGAATAATATTACTTATCCAACGAATGTTCTCATTTGGATCGTTTTCATAAAATTCAATATCATTATGACCCCAAGGAAGAGTGTGGGTAGTATTCGGAATGATAAATCGTTTATCGTCGTGATATGATAATGTAACTTTATTTTTTAATTCAGTATACATATCATGTAACACGCTTCTAAATGAATTCATCTTTCTGAATATCATACCACCTTGTTCGACGATTTTTTGATAATCTTCGCATGTCAATTCATTCTTTATTACAGATCGTTTAACCCCTTTGGCTTTCTTAAATTCACCATCAACAGATTTCACATAATATGCTTTAGCACCTGTACCATAAAAACTCATGATTGGATCATTTGGAAATTCATCTTTGAAGTTACCCAAGACTGAACTTGTTACTGGAATATTGAATTGGTTAACTATACTGTAATTGGATGTATCAAATCTACTTATGTTAGTTTTTATGAATTCATAAAAATTTTCTGTGTTTACTTTAAGAATGAGCGAGTCGGTATCTGTGTAAAGTAAAGAGACATTTTCATCAAAGTGTTGTTTGATGCATCCATAGAAAAAGTCATACATGACTGTTTTAGATAATTCTAATATGGAAAATCCCAAATATAATGGTTTATCGTAATGAACCTTCACTCTACCCAATTGAATGGCAACGAAATTATCAGTGAAAATTGAACAATTTTTGAAATTTGGTTTGGCTATGAGAGTGCTGGCACCTATATTTTTCTTTATATTTTCCCAATGTGTAACGAGTCTAACATCAATTCGATTATCTACATTCTCCATTGTCTTTCCATACACCGCATTATTCATTAGTTTATAGAAATCTTTAACAGATTTGTTGTTAGACCTATTACGCATTTCAGTATTAAGATCTATATAGGGTTTCATCCAGCATGATTGTTTGAATTTCAATACTCTATGTGTATTCATTACAATCAATCCATTTTTGACCGCTTGCTGTAGATTCCTATAATGAACAATATATTTTCTTTTATCATTCAAATTTGGAATTAATTTGGGAATTTTCGATTGTGTACGAGGTGATATTATTTTTTCGACTAAAAATGGAAGGTCAGAATGTTTATCATGCAACTCTTGTGGATAATGAATGTCCACTTCGAATACATACCCATACGGACTATCAGTACTCACATCCATCACATCGAGATTAAGAATTTCATTTGGTGTCAACCATGTAAATTCACTTGTTGGTAGAGGTTGTGACATACTGTGACCGTATAGATTTGTTGCATCTAAATATGTAATGAATGTGGAAGGTTCGTTGGGATTATAATTGGGTAAAAATCTATTATTTGCTACATGTTTCCTCTCGCTACATTGACTAATTCCACCTCGTATACCTTTTTGAAAAAAGTGAATCATATCAATGCCAGTTAGTAATTCCAATTCAACATTAGTGAACTTCAACATGGCATCCCATGATAATCCAGGTGCAGTGTAATATTGTGCCGGATCTAAGTTATATATCTCTAAACTTGTGGTGCGGAAGTTTTCAAAAATATCACATAGTAGCAATACATCCGACTTCAAATACAAATCAGAGTATTCCCCCAAATTCTGACACTCGAATAAATTCCAAACATTTCTAGCCCTATCATAATCAGTTTCCGATATATGTTCACAATTGAGTGTGTCATAAAACTGATTTTTTGTCGGAAGTAATGGATAATTCAATTTGTCAATGTCATCAACAAAACTATATGGAAATACACCTTTCTGTCTCATCAAATTGAATTTCTCAATTTGTGGGAAATGTTTGTGCATCTCCAAACATTGATCGGAGGTCAAGTTTGCACCCAACTTCTCCAACGAATTAGTCATAAATTTATAACTATCGATAAATCTCATTTTGAGATAATTCTTCCTAACCACACCATCTTTATCGGTATAGCTGTGTGTAAAGAGATGCTTCGTGAAAGATATATATTTCTCTTTAGTTTGCGGGATAACATCAACTTTCTCTTTATTCCTATACAATTCTTTTATGAATAAATGACAATCATAACCACTTAAATTATGAAAAATGATAGGTATGAAGTTTGGTATTTTGAAATTTAAATTACATTTCGAGTGAGCGGCATGTGATCTTTTCTTTCCTGTGACATGACAATGATCTCTTACTTTGACTTCACCATCAGTAAATGCTTTATTACATATACCACAAGTTCTGGCTGCAACAAACTGTTCTTCTTCTTCGACAGTTTGTGTATCCATTGGTTTAGGGTTTCTGAGATGATTTTCATGTATCTCTTTCAAATCATCTTCAATGCTACTCACAAATTTCTGAGCTGCATCTACACCCCTATATGTAACAAATTTTGACAAATCATCATTATATGAACACTTTATCAAATAAGCAAATGAATATGGGGCATGTTTGAATGTTTTAATCGTGTATGAACTTCCAGGATTTGGCTCATTCACATGAATCGGTTTAAGCACTGATTCAAAATCAGCATACACTGCAAATGGCACCCTCATTTGCCTCTCAAAGTTTTCAAACATTAGTTTATTTTCCGCAACCATTCTACCATATTTATTGATCTTTAAATTAGTAGTTGGTGTTGTGGTACTAATGTGATTACAATCATACATATTATGACGTAAAAGCAATCTCTCATCAGAAAAATATATCAAACATCCGTCACAAAAATATTTTTTCTGTCTATGAGCTGATAGTTGATTAGAAACTAATCTTGAAAGATCTTTGATCCAACAATAGTGACCATTACCGGAGTCATCAGTTATAAACAACAAATTGACATGTCTCCGGAGTCTTCTCTGTGAGTATCGCAATGGACCAATCACTTCATACTTCATTTTACCCTTCTCAAATGTACTCTCTAAACCGTAAACATTAATTGAAATATCATTCCTATCTTCGAATATTTCGATACTCTTATTATTAACTTTAACCGGAAAATCCATACCTGTGACATCTAAAACAGTGGAAAAATGTGGATATGACGTAAGTTCGGACACTCGACTATCTGCAGGATATAATGCTGATGTTATAGCCCAAGCAAAACAATATTGATCTTCATTACGAACATTCACAACAGCTTTCTTCCATTGAATACATTGAGGCAGCTTCACATATGAACGTCCTTCCAGTGGACTGTATTTATTAATGTTGACCTCGAGAAACAATATTTTTTCACAAGTCCAACCTGAATTATAAAAAAAAAATATTACTATTCAATCTTATTGAAATTTTTAAAAAATAAATACCTGAGTCACGATCCTGGAACTCAGTCGTTTGAGCCACAATTACATCACGGAATCCATCAAAAACAGCATTCAAATCTGAAGATTGGTCCACTATTTTATTTTGGGAATTAAATGACTTCGTGTCCCTCGAATCATCAGTCTGAAGAATATAATTCCCAAAAACTTCCATATTCACCTTGATGCTTTTATGGATCCTGATGGCTGATTCCAGTAATTCAATGACCTTCTGCCTAATCTTATTGAAAAATGACATGTAGTCACTGGTTACAATCGAACTCTCCACCCTGTATGTAGCAATGCGGCAATTGAATGCATTCGTTATAATTTGAACACCGTCAGACAATTGAACACATGCATTATTTTTATGACTCATGGTTCTTCGGTGAGAATTCACTTGGGTCATAGGAATTGTCACATTACAACAATTGCACGTATACATAGGTGTTGCATTATCCACTCTCACCCGTTTCACTGCAGGCCCTCCTTGGCAACTCTGGAGCTGATGCCGACGAAGATTATCACTACGAGTGAAAGATTTACCACAGTCACAGGAATACATTTTATATAATAGTTCTCACTAACTCACTTGATGTAAACTGACATAGCCAACACTCGTACGCTTCTTAAATACACTCTGATAGGACCCGTCAAGACGTCATAGCCAACCCCACTTCTCAACTACATGCGCCAAGATTACCTCCCAACTGAATGCGATAACAGATGTCGATATACGAGCAAGCAGTGGTCGTTGCGGTCTCGGAGAGGGTAGACGCTAGGCAGACGGTCCTCGGCTGCCGTTGTGTCACCATCGATAGCGGGGCTAGAGCGAACCTTCATCGCTTCGGGAGAGGTGAGGGCAGACCGATGAATACGCATTACTCTGCCACACGTCGTGGAGTGAACATGTCGCTCTCTAGCCGTTGAACGGTTATTGCTGTGACGTCACTCCACTACTAACTTGGTGCCCTAACACCGATGGAGCATTTATTACTTGGAGGATCTTCGAAGTATGCAGACGTATGTTTGTACATAGACAAACAAGCACATGATGAAACCCTGTACCGTGCATTCTCCTACACACACACACACACATAAACACACAAAATCTCATATGAAAAAAAAATCTGAACGATCCATGCACCAGACACTTCAAGGTCACAACGCCTTGACTTCACTGCACAACAAAAAAACTTCACCAAACAACAACCAATAAAAAAAGCAATTAATACGTCATAGTGGTGGGGGGAGGCCGAGAATCAGCTGTAAACAACTACTGGTTTGATGTCGTCGAGTGAAACTACATTTTTATCAAGACTCGTTGCTCCGATCGACTTTCAACACGAGTACTTTTATTCATAAAATTGTCCAAGTAACCTTAATTTGTTGAAAAATATTGAAAAATATCTGTCATTTCAAAGTTTTGGGGTGTGGACCATCGGGGGTAGTCCGTTCCTGACTTTGTAGCAAAACAACTGACTCCTGCATGAAAGCTCATCGAAGGAATTCATTTGTTTAGTCAATTACCAAAATTTGGATGATTTTGAATATTCACTTGAAAAGTTATCAAAGAAAAACATTTTTCATTTTGTAACTTCGAGGGCCCGTTACTTGGTAACGAAGGATATTAGGAAAAAAAGTTATATGAAGTACTGGTAATATTTTGACCCCATCTATACATTCCCGAGAGGAAAAGAGGAAGTCCAGGGACACCCTGTATATATATATATATATATATATATATATATATATATATATATATATATATATATATATATATATATATATAGTTGAAGGACAGTCTTTGCTGACTAGTTAAGAACAAAACTTGGGAATTTCTTTGGGTGAACAGCAGAACGGAAGTGTACTCTTATAACACAAGTTATTCCAATATTTCGATAAAATTTATTATCATCTTCAGGGAAAAGCTACAAATGTTTTATGGTGATAATACAATATGAAAAAGTTATTTTATAATAAAAAATTTTTTTTTATACAACTTACTGTTAGTGAGGTTGGCCGTGTCGAAAAGAATGTTATATCTAAACAATTGAAACATGTCAATACAATAAAATAGTCATCAAGTTAAAAGAGGTAGACACCTCACTGGATACAAAGAAGAATAATGAATTAAAACTTTTAATAAAAAACGTTATTTGATTTAAAATTATGGGAATACCGGTAAACGCCATGTGCATTCAGAAACAAGAGAGAGAGGCACAAGACAGTTGACATATTGAAAATGACAGTTGTCATGTCATTATATTATAAAGGTGTGTTAGTTTGTAAATGATAACAATCTGGAACACAAAGGAAACTGATTATGGAACAAGTGTGATCAGAGACATCTGCTGTTCTGTAAGTAAATAAATGAGAGAAAATCCACAAAATCAAATATATTAATTAATTAACAAAATCCTCCGTGGTCTTGAGGAATGGAATGAAGAAAATATTTAATCAAAATAAAACCCTGCCTTAGGGAGGTTGGAAGTTTTGTTGAAACAAAATCAAATATTATGAAATTTATATTGGAGAAGAGAACCCAGAATTATTGTTCATTTGGAAATTATGTAAATTTTTATCAATGTCTAATAAGAAGGCATAGATTCCACTGAGATGATCAATGTCAGACCTTTTATTAAGGCAGTTATCTGATTGTAATATGAAAGACATTTCCAAAAACAATCTTTTAGATGTATTTCTTTCAGTTGATAAAATTTTTGTTGAATTAAAGTTCATGTTATGACCTTCTTTGTAAACATGATTGCTGAGAGCACATCTCTCAGGATGTAATCTACTGTCACTCTTATGTGACGAGATTCTGTCTTTTAGTAATCTTGACGTTTGACCAATATATTCACTACTACAATTTAGACAAGGAATGGAATAAATTAGATTAGACTGAAGGTTGATGGGAGTTTTATCTTTAAGTTTAGAAAATAGTTTATTAATGGTGAAAATGGTTCTAAAGGCTATTTTTACATTTAAATCTTTGAAAATTCTGCATAGCTTTGGTGTCATATCGCTTATGTATGGTAAAGAGGAGAATAATATAGGAACTGGAGGTGGATCAGTCCCAATTGTGACATTGTCAGACACTAAAGGATTTTCATCCAACTGGTTATTATTATTGACTTGCACGTCCATGGTAGACGTGCTAAATAAAATCTTCTTAAGTAGAGGATCTGGGTAGGAATTATTAATGAATAATTGGAAAAGTATATTTAAATTTTTTTTATGAAAAGAGGGATCGGAAATCTGCAGAATGCGATTCTTCATTTGTTTGACCAAATTAATTTTCGTTGACAGTTTGTGGTATGACCAATAGTTCAAGAACCTCCCAGAACTGATAGGTTTGCGATACCAATCTATGCGTAGAGTGTTATCTGGTGTTCTGATAACTTTTGTATCAAGGAAGGGAACCCATTGTTCGTTGTTCTCAGTTTCGATGGTAAACTGTATGTGAGGGTCATAACTGTTGAAGATGTCCACAATCTCAGATATTCCATCTTGAGGAAGGGATAATATAATGTCATCGACATATTTTTTTATGAAGAAAAGATTAAAGGGAAGTACCTGTAAGACCAAATCTAGCAGGTCATCCATGACATATGCTGCTAAAATGGGGCTGATCTTAGCTCCCATTAGAGTACCAAAAGTTTGTTTATAAATTTTACTATTAAATGAAAAATAAGTATTATTAAAAAGGAAAGTTATGAGTAGGAGGAAATCGTCTTTATGAATGTCACAAAATTGACTAATACGTCCCCATTTTCTATCAATCGATCTAAGACAAGTGTCTAAATAGACATTACTAAAGAGGGATACGACGTCTAAGCTAGCAATTACATAATTGTTGGGAAGTTTCATTTTGTTGAATGTGGAAAACACATCAAAAGAATCTTTAATAAAATATTGATTATCATTTTCATAAGCTTTAGTTAAAATGTCTGTTAGAAAGGAAGCAAGTTTTTCAGTGGGAGAACCAATTGAAGCAATAATGGGTCTAACAGATAGGGTTGGTTTATGAATTTTAGGTAAAGCATAAAATTTTGGTAAAATACCAGTATAATTGGTGAGACGTTTTTTTGTAGGTTCGTCAATCTGATTAGATTCAAATAATTGTTTAATTAACTCATTACAGTTACGTTGAACTTGTAATGTCGGATCTTTATTTACTTGTGAATAAGAATCACAATTTTCAATAAGATTTGTAGAAAGGTTGATATATTGGTCACGATCAAGTATCACAGTAACATTACCTTTATCAGATTTGGTAATTACGAGGTCTGGATTATTTTTTAAGAAGCGTTTTGTTTTTAAGAACAGATTTTGGAAGAAATTTCTGTTCAAAAGTTGTTTAGAAATTATAAAATTTGTAATAATGTTAGTAGAACGTGCTACTAAGGAGTTTCTTTCACTATCATTGGAGATAGTGGAGGTGATGTAGTCAACATCAGCTAAAAGATTTTTTATGGAGAATGTGCCATCAACGATGGGTTCAATACTAAATTTGGGGCCTAGAGCCAAAAAACTTGAAATATCTTCAGGGATACTAGTGCCTGAAAGATTCTTTAACCATTCTGGTTTGGTAGAGAGTTTTAATTTATTCATGGCTGTTAATAATTTGTTAAATTTATTTAAATTCTTTAATCTAATTTTATGAAAAATTTTATTGAAAGAGATTTGTTGTCTTCCAGAAAATTCTAAGAAAACGGTAGATTACATCCTGAGAGATGTGCTCTCAGCAATCATGTTTACAAAGAAGGTCATAACATGAACTTTAATTCAACAAAAATTTTATCAACTGAAAGAAATACATCTAAAAGATTGTTTTTGGAAATGTCTTTCATATTACAATCAGATAACTGCCTTAATAAAAGGTCTGACATTGATCATCTCAGTGGAATCTATGCCTTCTTATTAGACATTGATAAAAATTTACATAATTTCCAAATGAACAATAATTCTGGGTTCTCTTCTCCAATATAAATTTCATAATATTTGATTTTGTTTCAACAAAACTTCCAACCTCCCTAAGGCAGGGTTTTATTTTGATTAAATATTTTCTTCATTCCATTCCTCAAGACCACGGAGGATTTTGTTAATTAATTAATATATTTGATTTTGTGGATTTTCTCTCATTTATTTACTTACAGAACAGCAGATGTCTCTGATCACACTTGTTCCATAATCAGTTCCCTTTGTGTTCCAGATTGTTATCATTTACAAACTAACACACCTTTATAATATAATGACATGACAACTGTCATTTTCAATATGTCAACTGTCTTGTGCCTCTCTCTCTTGTTTCTGAATGCACATGGCGTTTACCGGTATTCCCATAATTTTAAATCAAATAACGTTTTTTATTAAAAGTTTTAATTCATTATTCTTCTTTGTATCCAGTGAGGTGTCTACCTCTTTTAACTTGATGACTATTTTATTGTATTGACATGTTTCAATTGTTTAGATATAATTTTAAATATGGGATGGATATAATTTTATTATCAAATAAAGTCTTACTGACGTATTTAAATTCTATTTATTTGACAACTGTCATCAACATCTTCTTTCTACTAACAAACTTGATTTAACTAAAAATATTATCAGACATCACATAAAATAAATAAAAAATCTATATACAGAGGGAATAATAAAAACATACATTTTGAATCCAACATTCTCCCCCATTTTCAAATTGAAATAAAAAACAAAAGAGAAATTTCAAAATTACATTATAAATTTCACTCGAAACCATAACGATGCGGAGCTCTGACTTTTCGCCCCCTTCTTGTGACTATCTCTTTAGTTTTCTTTTTGATGGCTTGCTCTTCTGTTATGTAGTCCTCATCAGTTTCACCTTTGACTGCATTCATTTTCTTTTCAATTTGAAGAAAATTGTTACTGTCCTCTTCCGTCGTCACTTCTAAAGGATGTAAACGCTGAAACGGTCGAATAAGTTCCCCACTGTTCACTTTTATTTTCGCTACCCTGGGTACGTCATCTTTTCCAGGATAAATTTCCAATACTTTTCCTATAGGCCAGTTTATTCGCTTTACATTGTCGCTGCTGACAAGAACAACATCTCCAATTTTTAAACTACCTATTTTCCTTTTACCAGTATGTACGAGTTCCGCTAGATATTCCTTTCTGAATCGGCTTCGGAGTCCATCTCTTATCTTTTGCAGGTATCTATGTCGTTTCACTAAATGATGTCTGTCTATGATATCGAAATCTGGAGTTTCACTGGTAGATATATCCGAAATAAACATAGAAGGGCTGAGCGGTTTTAAATTATCTTCTTCCGAAATATAAGTTAAAGGCCTTGCATTAATTATGGCTTCACAATCGCATAAAGTCGTCATCAATTCTTCATAAGTTAAAGTTGCTTTCCCTAAGTTTCTACGAAGTAATTCCTTAATTACTCTGACCATGCGTTCCCACCAACCGCCCCACCAAGCGGCTGTTGGAGGATTCTGATGCCATTTGATTTTTCTAACTGTAGAGTAGTCCATAACTTCATTCCAGTCTATCTTCTTCAAGTAGTTTTTTGCTCCAATAAAATTTGTTCCGTTGTCAGAATATATAACTGAAACTCTTCCTCTTCTCGCTATAAATCGCCTCAGTGATGATAAAAATGCGTCTGTTGATAGAGATTTCACCAGTTCCAGATGCACTGCTCGATATACTGCACAGGTAAACAGTACGATCCAGGACTTGTCTCCCCCTTTCAAGTACAATGGTCCAGCTAAATCTACTCCCGTTATCTCAAAAGCGGACACATTGTTTATCCTATCTTTCGGTAGTGGAGCAAAAGGCGTATTTATGCATTTACTTCTGAATCGTTTGCACTGAACACATTTTTCTATCACTTCTTTAACAAATTTTCTTCCTTTCAGTATCCAAAATCTTTCACGAAGTATTCCAAGAAGTGTTTGAGTCCCTGCGTGAAGATGTATTTTATGTTGTTCCTCGATCAATTTTCTAACAATATCATGTTTATATGGTAAAACAACAGGATACTTGAAATCATTACTATCATCACCTAGTATAAGTTTAGTTTGTACACGTATAATATTGTTTTTGTCTATCATCAAATGAAGATTTCCAATCGACTTTTTATCCAAACCAAAACTTTCTCTCTGTATAAGTTTTAAAATACGAAGTTCTGCCATTTCCTTTTCATCGAAAGTTAATTCACCGGTTCTTATTTGATTTTTCTTTGAACAGTTATTATAAAATCTCAAAATATAACCCATCATTCTCACAATTTTCGTATATTTGGAGAAGTATCCGAAATGTCTGGAAAAATCTTCATTTTGTGCGAAGTTAACAGAAGTCGTTTTTCTCTGTTCAATATTTATATCCTCCGTTGAACAAATTATTTCTGTATGGGGCCAATTTTCTGGACTCTGTTTTAACCACTGAGGACCTTCCCACCACTTTAATTTAATCAGTATATTCGCAGTGCATCCTCGTGATGCAATATCTGCCGGATTTAGGTCCCCTGGTACATGATACCAATCATCAATACTACTGCACGAATTTATTTCTTTCACGCGATTCCCCACAAATGTATTCCAGGACCCTTTGGTTTTTATCCATGTTAGGGCTACCATGGAATCACTCCAATAAAATGTTTTCAAGTGTTTCATCTCTTCCACTCTCTTAATGGATTGACATAATCTTACTCCAATGACTGTACTTAATAACTCAAGTCTTGGTATTGTGGTGTTTTTTGGTGCTATTCTAGATTTAGCCTGAATGAGTTGTAGAACGACTTCCTTATCTGTTTCTGTTCTTAAAAATACACAAGATGCATATGCCGCTTTGCTGGCATCGCAAAATACATGAATAGAAACATTTTCCTGAATGAAATGATTTAAATTATTAAGCGATCTAGGGATTTTACATACATTAAGGAAATGTAATTGTTTCATCCACTCTTCAAATTTATCGATTATGTCACTAGGTAATTCTTCATCCCAACCAATTTTTAGTGTCCATGTTAACTGTAATAACAGTTTCGGAATCAACGTTACTGGACATGTGAAACCAATGGGATCAAAGATCTTTTGAGCTATTGACAATAAACCTCGTTTCGTTTTAGGTGTAATATTCAAATTAATGAGACTGGATAAATCACAATGTAGAATATCTCTTTTGGAATCCCATGAAATACCTAAAACAGACACGTTTCTTTCATTGGAAAAATCGCCAGCAAAATTATCCGATGAATTATATACCCATTGTGTGAGGTTGAATTTTCCAATCGACATTAACTCTTCTGATTGATTAATAAAAGTGTCCAATTCTTCAATATTATTG
The DNA here is from genome assembly GCF_025532065.1 of Leptinotarsa decemlineata. Lineage (NCBI taxonomy): Eukaryota > Metazoa > Arthropoda > Insecta > Coleoptera > Chrysomelidae > Leptinotarsa > Leptinotarsa decemlineata. The sequence continues at coordinate 26,261,414 of NW_027412529.1, read as the reverse complement.
ACACTGGTGACACAGGTGTCAACGTAAAATGATGTTTTCAATTTATCAGCAGTGTTTTTCAAATGAATTGGTGCCCTATCTAAATGATGACTGATAGTTGCACCTAATAAGAAAGGGCTAGGTCGCAAACCAAAAACCACTCGACAGTGTCTAAAGATTTTCTTTTCGGTTTTTGATTCATCTACCCACCAAAGAAACCTCAAATTGTCCCTTTCATTGGGATTAACACCAATTTGCAAAAATGCTTTTTCTATATCAGATGTAACTCCTATTAGTCCTATTCTGAATTTTATCAACAATGAAGGGATCAATTCTAACAGATTAGGACCTTTTTCTAAACACGTATTTAGTGAATTTCCGTTATTATCCTTTGTTGATGCGTCGAATACTGGCCTAATTTTAGTAGTAATACTATTTTCTTTAATAACGGCACGATGAGGTAAATAGTGACTTGGCATATTAATTGAATCTCCCCTAACTTCTTCTATAATACCTAATGATTCCCATTCTGCAAAAACCTTACTATAGTCTTCAAATTTTCCTAATCTGATTAACTTTTTTGTTGAAGACAATAATCTTGCTTCAGCTATTTCTTTATTGTTAGAAAGTTTTGGATGACCTTCTTTCCAAGGAAGATTTACTTGATATCTACCATCATCTGTCTGCAAAACCGTTTCTTTAAAATACTTTTCCGTTTTAAAATCAATAATTTCTTTTGGTGTGGTATTTGCGGGCTCTTTTATACCCAAAACATCTAATTCCCACAAGTCAGCAATAGAAAAATCAGTGAAACCGGAAAAAATAGGATTGTTACTTGTGTTATGGACTTGTTGTCCCATTATAGTCCATCCAAGATACGTTTCTATGGCAACAAGTCCATTATTCAAAGTTTCAATATGCCCTGTTATTAAATTTCCAAAAATATCTGCCCCTAGCAACAATTCAATTTCTTGTGGAGGATTATTTATACCAATATCACTTAAAATAATGTTTTTATTCTTCAAATAGTCTATAACAGCTGAATCTCGCAATCTAGGTATATAATTACATATCTTTTTCTGTTCCAATACTGATAATTTGCAAGAGAACTCATTTTTAATGTTACTTATTGCGATATGGTATATATTATGGAGATTAGGAGATGATTGAAAACCACCAAAAACACCTTGTATAATATTTTCCTTTCCTGATGGCTTAAAATTCAAATCTATTGCACATTTCGATGAAACATATGATCTTTGAGAACCGGAATCCAGCAAAGCCCTGACAAGTTTATGTTTATGATTATTTGTCACTCTGACAATGACAGTTTGTAAGAGTGTGTCAGTTGAAAAATTACTTGTCAAAACATTTTCCAATTTTTGTTTGGAATTTTCATCTGGTTGAACCTTCTTCGAATCTAAATCACAACACATTATTGGAAAATGTTTCCGTGCGCACATTAAACATCTTATAAACGCTTTGCAATTTTTGCTGATATGATTGGTTCTCAAACAAGAAAAGCAACCTTTCTTTTCCACAACTTTTGCTTTTCTCTCTTCCAAAGAAAGTTTTTGTGCAGCAAAACAATCTTGACTTGCATGGGTACTATTATTACAAAATATACAGTTAGGTTTCTTACCTTTGAAGGAATCTTTTGTATTACCTGTATACAATGCTGCAGCAGAATAGAGTTCAGGCTCACCTTGCAGTAAACGTTTTCCCTTACTATTATGTTTCGGCTGCTCCTTTTCAATTCCAAAACTTGTTTTTGCCAAATTTATTCTTTCTTCTGATTCCACCTCGGTTCTCAAGAAATCTAACAACATTGTGAGATAGTTATCAGAAGCAAAATTATCTTTTTCATTTTTAGTATGTATTTTCACCTTCGAACTACGATGTCTTTCCCAAATCTTGAGTAACTCACTCGGAAGTGCGGATTCAACCAATGGGAAAAGCATTGCAGCATACTTTTCAGTTGTCACACCTAATGACTCCAACGCTCGTAATTGAGTCTCCAATCTATCGTATAAAGATGATAATGACATACCTGACTTATTTTTGTTTACCTGGTGAAGAACTAGGTTCAGCAACTCTCTCACATAAACCTCAATCAGAAATTCGTCTCTAGCGAACCGTACTTTCAACTGGTCAAGTGCTTTTTTGTAGTTTGCGCCGGATGGAGGAAAACTTTCCACAAGTTCCCGTGCTGGTGATCCTTGTTCCATTGCCTGCACCAAATACTGAAACTTGTCTTCTAAATCGATGTCTTCATCCTGGTCTATCTTTTTAAACTGTCCCCAGAACCCGATCCAGCTTTTCACATTTCCGTCGAATTTGATCAGTTCTAACTTTGGCAATCTGAATTTTCGATTGATTTTTTCACCGTGAGAAATTTGTGAACTGGTTCCACAATCTGCTCGCATTTGGTTATCTGCCAATCGGATTTCGCATTCAGATTTATATTTGATTACTTCAGCTCTATAAAACTCCATTTCGTAGAACTCTTGTTGAACTTCGGGATCGTTAAACTTTCCGGAAAATAACTGCTCCTTGAAGTTCTCATCAATAGTGAATATTCTATCACTCTTGTCTTCCAATTGTCTCAAGAGTGATAGTATTTGTGCCTTACTAGTTTGCTTCGTACTCAAGGCTACATCTAGGTCGCTGCTAGTATTGCGAAAATGTCTTCGCAGCTGCTCTCTTTCTTTCTGCATAATATCCATCGTCAATAATTTAGTCCTGTCACGGTCGCCACTATTTTAAATATGGGATGGATATAATTTTATTATCAAATAAAGTCTTACTGACGTATTTAAATTCTATTTATTTGACAACTGTCATCAACATCTTCTTTCTACTAACAAACTTGATTTAACTAAAAATATTATCAGACATCACATAAAATAAATAAAAAATCTATATACAGAGGGAATAATAAAAACATACATTTTGAATCCAACATATAACATTCTTTTCGACACGGCCAACCTCACTAACAGTAAGCAGATCAAGCTTATTCCGTGACATTCAAAATCGTAATTCATGAATGAAGTGTGTGTATTTTCTATAATGTTATCCAATTTGGTACTGAAGAGCCTTAGGGCAAGTGTCTTAAGGCGAAACACGTGTATACCAGTTAGGGTGACAGTGTTCCATGTGAGTACAATTAATTACCATTCATTCAAAGTAGAACTCATGTGAATGATATCTGATTCTTATTCCTCCACGAATGTTTGATATACAAACTGAATAGAGAAAAGTATCTTCTGTATAATTCAGTGTTCATATAGAAGTATTTGTTTCGAAAGAATTTTTTCTTTCGTGTAATTCAATGTTTATATGAAAGTAGCTGTTTCAGGAGGACTTTCTTTCAGTTTGTGTCTGAAAGTTACTTTTTTGCATGATCTACACATCCATGTATAGAGTTACTTATTTTCAAATTGAATAATCCTTCCTTTCTTTGGAAGATTCTCTCATCCATTTTTTTGTATCAGATGGAGTAGTAGAAAGCCAAAAACTTTCTTTCCCAAAAAATTAATCACTCCTAAAAATATAACCCTTTCAAATCAAATAAGATTCCTCATGGCTGGGATTAAATCAAATAGGTGAATGAATGTCATTACGATGTCATCGATGACATAAGCAGATCAAGCTTATTCCGTGACATTCAAAATCGTAATTCATGAATGAAGTGTGTGTATTTTCTATAATGTTATCCAATTTGGTACTGAAGAGCCTTAGGGCAAGTGTCTTAAGGCGAAACACGTGTATACCAGTTAGGGTGACAGTGTTCCATGTGAGTACAATTAATTACCATTCATTCAAAGTAGAACTCATGTGAATGATATCTGATTCTTATTCCTCCACGAATGTTTGATATACAAACTGAATAGAGAAAAGTATCTTCTGTATAATTCAGTGTTCATATAGAAGTATTTGTTTCGAAAGAATTTTTTCTTTCGTGTAATTCAATGTTTATATGAAAGTAGCTGTTTCAGGAGGACTTTCTTTCAGTTTGTGTCTGAAAGTTACTTTTTTGCATGATCTACACATCCATGTATAGAGTTACTTATTTTCAAATTGAATAATCCTTCCTTTCTTTGGAAGATTCTCTCATCCATTTTTTTGTATCAGATGGAGTAGTAGAAAGCCAAAAACTTTCTTTCCCAAAAAATTAATCACTCCTAAAAATATAACCCTTTCAAATCAAATAAGATTCCTCATGGCTGGGATTAAATCAAATAGGTGAATGAATGTCATTACGATGTCATCGATGACATAAGCAGATCAAGCTTATTCCGTGACATTCAAAATCGTAATTCATGAATGAAGTGTGTGTATTTTCTATAATGTTATCCAATTTGGTACTGAAGAGCCTTAGGGCAAGTGTCTTAAGGCGAAACACGTGTATACCAGTTAGGGTGACAGTGTTCCATGTGAGTACAATTAATTACCATTCATTCAAAGTAGAACTCATGTGAATGATATCTGATTCTTATTCCTCCACGAATGTTTGATATACAAACTGAATAGAGAAAAGTATCTTCTGTATAATTCAGTGTTCATATAGAAGTATTTGTTTCGAAAGAATTTTTTCTTTCGTGTAATTCAATGTTTATATGAAAGTAGCTGTTTCAGGAGGACTTTCTTTCAGTTTGTGTCTGAAAGTTACTTCTTTGCATGATCTACACATCCATGTATAGAGTTACTTATTTTCAAATTGAATAATCCTTCCTTTCTTTGGAAGATTCTCTCATCCATTTTTTTGTATCAGATGGAGTAGTAGAAAGCCAAAAACTTTCTTTCCCAAAAAATTAATCACTCCTAAAAATATAACCCTTTCAAATCAAATAAGATTCCTCATGGCTGGGATTAAATCAAATAGGTGAATGAATGTCATTACGATGTCATCGATGACATAAGCAGATCAAGCTTATTCCGTGACATTCAAAATCGTAATTCATGAATGAAGTGTGTGTATTTTCTATAATGTTATCCAATTTGGTACTGAAGAGCCTTAGGGCAAGTGTCTTAAGGCGAAACACGTGTATACCAGTTAGGGTGACAGTGTTCCATGTGAGTACAATTAATTACCATTCATTCAAAGTAGAACTCATGTGAATGATATCTGATTCTTATTCCTCCACGAATGTTTGATATACAAACTGAATAGAGAAAAGTATCTTCTGTATAATTCAGTGTTCATATAGAAGTATTTGTTTCGAAAGAATTTTTTCTTTCGTGTAATTCAATGTTTATATGAAAGTAGCTGTTTCAGGAGGACTTTCTTTCAGTTTGTGTCTGAAAGTTACTTCTTTGCATGATCTACACATCCATGTATAGAGTTACTTATTTTCAAATTGAATAATCCTTCCTTTCTTTGGAAGATTCTCTCATCCATTTTTTTGTATCAGATGGAGTAGTAGAAAGCCAAAAACTTTCTTTCCCAAAAAATTAATCACTCCTAAAAATATAACCCTTTCAAATCAAATAAGATTCCTCATGGCTGGGATTGAATCAAATAGGTGAATGAATGTCATTACGATGTCATCGATGACATAAGCAGATCAAGCTTATTCCGTGACATTCAAAATCGTAATTCATGAATGAAGTGTGTGTATTTTCTATAATGTTATCCAATTTGGTACTGAAGAGCCTTAGGGCAAGTGTCTTAAGGCGAAACACGTGTATACCAGTTAGGGTGACAGTGTTCCATGTGAGTACAATTAATTACCATTCATTCAAAGTAGAACTCATGTGAATGATATCTGATTCTTATTCCTCCACGAATGTTTGATATACAAACTGAATAGAGAAAAGTATCTTCTGTATAATTCAGTGTTCATATAGAAGTATTTGTTTCGAAAGAATTTTTTCTTTCGTGTAATTCAATGTTTATATGAAAGTAGCTGTTTCAGGAGGACTTTCTTTCAGTTTGTGTCTGAAAGTTACTTCTTTGCATGATCTACACATCCATGTATAGAGTTACTTATTTTCAAATTGAATAATCCTTCCTTTCTTTGGAAGATTCTCTCATCCATTTTTTTGTATCAGATGGAGTAGTAGAAAGCCAAAAACTTTCTTTCCCAAAAAATTAATCACTCCTAAAAATATAACCCTTTCAAATCAAATAAGATTCCTCATGGCTGGGATTAAATCAAATAGGTGAATGAATGTCATTACGATGTCATCGATGACATAAGCAGATCAAGCTTATTCCGTGACATTCAAAATCGTAATTCATGAATGAAGTGTGTGTATTTTCTATAATGTTATCCAATTTGGTACTGAAGAGCCTTAGGGCAAGTGTCTTAAGGCGAAACACGTGTATACCAGTTAGGGTGACAGTGTTCCATGTGAGTACAATTAATTACCATTCATTCAAAGTAGAACTCATGTGAATGATATCTGATTCTTATTCCTCCACGAATGTTTGATATACAAACTGAATAGAGAAAAGTATCTTCTGTATAATTCAGTGTTCATATAGAAGTATTTGTTTCGAAAGAATTTTTTCTTTCGTGTAATTCAATGTTTATATGAAAGTAGCTGTTTCAGGAGGACTTTCTTTCAGTTTGTGTCTGAAAGTTACTTCTTTGCATGATCTACACATCCATGTATAGAGTTACTTATTTTCAAATTGAATAATCCTTCCTTTCTTTGGAAGATTCTCTCATCCAATTTTTTGTATCAGATGGAGTAGTAGAAAGCCAAAAACTTTCTTTCCCAAAAAATTAATCACTCCTAAAAATATAACCCTTTCAAATCAAATAAGATTCCTCATGGCTGGGATTAAATCAAATAGGTGAATGAATGTCATTACGATGTCATCGATGACATAAGCAGATCAAGCTTATTCCGTGACATTCAAAATCGTAATTCATGAATGAAGTGTGTGTATTTTCTATAATGTTATCCAATTTGGTACTGAAGAGCCTTAGGGCAAGTGTCTTAAGGCGAAACACGTGTATACCAGTTAGGGTGACAGTGTTCCATGTGAGTACAATTAATTACCATTCATTCAAAGTAGAACTCATGTGAATGATATCTGATTCTTATTCCTCCACGAATGTTTGATATACAAACTGAATAGAGAAAAGTATCTTCTGTATAATTCAGTGTTCATATAGAAGTATTTGTTTCGAAAGAATTTTTTCTTTCGTGTAATTCAATGTTTATATGAAAGTAGCTGTTTCAGGAGGACTTTCTTTCAGTTTGTGTCTGAAAGTTACTTCTTTGCATGATCTACACATCCATGTATAGAGTTACTTATTTTCAAATTGAATAATCCTTCCTTTCTTTGGAAGATTCTCTCATCCATTTTTTTGTATCAGATGGAGTAGTAGAAAGCCAAAAACTTTCTTTCCCAAAAAATTAATCACTCCTAAAAATATAACCCTTTCAAATCAAATAAGATTCCTCATGGCTGGGATTAAATCAAATAGGTGAATGAATGTCATTACGATGTCATCGATGACATAAGCAGATCAAGCTTATTCCGTGACATTCAAAATCGTAATTCATGAATGAAGTGTGTGTATTTTCTATAATGTTATCCAATTTGGTACTGAAGAGCCTTAGGGCAAGTGTCTTAAGGCGAAACACGTGTATACCAGTTAGGGTGACAGTGTTCCATGTGAGTACAATTAATTACCATTCATTCAAAGTAGAACTCATGTGAATGATATCTGATTCTTATTCCTCCACGAATGTTTGATATACAAACTGAATAGAGAAAAGTATCTTCTGTATAATTCAGTGTTCATATAGAAGTATTTGTTTCGAAAGAATTTTTTCTTTCGTGTAATTCAATGTTTATATGAAAGTAGCTGTTTCAGGAGGACTTTCTTTCAGTTTGTGTCTGAAAGTTACTTCTTTGCATGATCTACACATCCATGTATAGAGTTACTTATTTTCAAATTGAATAATCCTTCCTTTCTTTGGAAGATTCTCTCATCCATTTTTTTGTATCAGATGGAGTAGTAGAAAGCCAAAAACTTTCTTTCCCAAAAAATTAATCACTCCTAAAAATATAACCCTTTCAAATCAAATAAGATTCCTCATGGCTGGGATTAAATCAAATAGGTGAATGAATGTCATTACGATGTCATCGATGACATAAGCAGATCAAGCTTATTCCGTGACATTCAAAATCGTAATTCATGAATGAAGTGTGTGTATTTTCTATAATGTTATCCAATTTGGTACTGAAGAGCCTTAGGGCAAGTGTCTTAAGGCGAAACACGTGTATACCAGTTAGGGTGACAGTGTTCCATGTGAGTACAATTAATTACCATTCATTCAAAGTAGAACTCATGTGAATGATATCTGATTCTTATTCCTCCACGAATGTTTGATATACAAACTGAATAGAGAAAAGTATCTTCTGTATAATTCAGTGTTCATATAGAAGTATTTGTTTCGAAAGAATTTTTTCTTTCGTGTAATTCAATGTTTATATGAAAGTAGCTGTTTCAGGAGGACTTTCTTTCAGTTTGTGTCTGAAAGTTACTTCTTTGCATGATCTACACATCCATGTATAGAGTTACTTATTTTCAAATTGAATAATCCTTCCTTTCTTTGGAAGATTCTCTCATCCATTTTTTTGTATCAGATGGAGTAGTAGAAAGCCAAAAACTTTCTTTCCCAAAAAATTAATCACTCCTAAAAATATAACCCTTTCAAATCAAATAAGATTCCTCATGGCTGGGATTAAATCAAATAGGTGAATGAATGTCATTACGATGTCATCGATGACATAAGCAGATCAAGCTTATTCCGTGACATTCAAAAATCGTAATTCATGAATGAAGTGTGTGTATTTTCTATAATGTTATCCAATTTGGTACTGAAGAGCCTTAGGGCAAGTGTCTTAAGGCGAAACACGTGTATACCAGTTAGGGTGACAGTGTTCCATGTGAGTACAATTAATTACCATTCATTCAAAGTAGAACTCATGTGAATGATATCTGATTCTTATTCCTCCACGAATGTTTGATATACAAACTGAATAGAGAAAAGTATCTTCTGTATAATTCAGTGTTCATATAGAAGTATTTGTTTCGAAAGAATTTTTTCTTTCGTGTAATTCAATGTTTATATGAAAGTAGCTGTTTCAGGAGGACTTTCTTTCAGTTTGTGTCTGAAAGTTACTTCTTTGCATGATCTACACATCCATGTATAGAGTTACTTATTTTCAAATTGAATAATCCTTCCTTTCTTTGGAAGATTCTCTCATCCATTTTTTTGTATCAGATGGAGTAGTAGAAAGCCAAAAACTTTCTTTCCCAAAAAATTAATCACTCCTAAAAATATAACCCTTTCAAATCAAATAAGATTCCTCATGGCTGGGATTAAATCAAATAGGTGAATGAATGTCATTACGATGTCATCGATGACATAAGCAGATCAAGCTTATTCCGTGACATTTAAAATCGTAATTCATGAATGAAGTGTGTGTATTTTCTATAATGTTATCCAATTTGGTACTGAAGAGCCTTAGGGCAAGTGTCTTAAGGCGAAACACGTGTATACCAGTTAGGGTGACAGTGTTCCATGTGAGTACAATTAATTACCATTCATTCAAAGTAGAACTCATGTGAATGATATCTGATTCTTATTCCTCCACGAATGTTTGATATACAAACTGAATAGAGAAAAGTATCTTCTGTATAATTCAGTGTTCATATAGAAGTATTTGTTTCGAAAGAATTTTTTCTTTCGTGTAATTCAATGTTTATATGAAAGTAGCTGTTTCAGGAGGACTTTCTTTCAGTTTGTGTCTGAAAGTTACTTCTTTGCATGATCTACACATCCATGTATAGAGTTACTTATTTTCAAATTGAATAATCCTTCCTTTCTTTGGAAGATTCTCTCATCCATTTTTTTGTATCAGATGGAGTAGTAGAAAGCCAAAAACTTTCTTTCCCAAAAAACTTTTTCATATTGTATTATCACCATAAAACATTTGTAGCTTTTCCCTGAAGATGATAATAAATTTTATCGAAATATTGGAATAACTTGTGTTATAAGAGTACACTTCCGTTCTGCTGTTCACCCAAAGAAATTCCCAAGTTTTGTATATATATATATATATATATATATGTATATATGTATATATATATATATATATATATATATATATATATATATATATATATATATATATATATATATACAGGGTCCTGCAACAGTGGCGCGGTGTTCCATATCTCTATATAGGAAGCAGATAGGAATCTAATTTTCTATAATATTACCTTATTGCTCGAGCTCGACAAAATAAAATATTGGCGGTCACACAGGGTGTTCGATTTTTTCTGGGCGGATCCCAACTGTGTCTTTTTAAATGGCAACCTATATTTTTTATCGCTTTTTCGGTTTCTTCATAGAAAATAAAATGAACTTTATGTATATCTGCACTTCGAAAATATTGACGGTTTTCGAGATATCTAGCATGACAGGTTTTTTTTTCCAATATTCGTCACTCAGAATATTTGAAATTATAAAGTGGTGCCAAGTCCAGTTGAAATTTTTTTTTGGTCGAATATTCTACATTGGTAACTCTCTCAAACGATATATCTGAAATCGACCTGTGATATACAGGGTATGAAAAACCGCTTGCCAAATATTGTAAATGAAAATTTGCAAAATCTTCCTTAGATTAAATGGAACACCCTGTATATTATTGATCCATAAGAAGCGCCAACGAAACCTCTACAAATTTCATTGAGTATTCCCTATGGCTAAGTTCAATAGTTTTTCTTAAATGAGCATTTCTTTCGAAAAATGATCATTTTTTCAAAGCGAAATCCATTTGACGACTGATAAAAATATACGAAAGATATCTTGTTTCAATTTTGTACATTAGAAGGTGTCCAAACAAATATTTTTTAACGAAATAAATGTATGTACCTATCACTTTTTGCTAAATGGAAAATTATTTTTTCATTGGATGCAGAATTTCACTCATAAATCGTGCAATATCAAACCAAACAAGTTAAAAGAAAGAAACATTATAAATAACTATTTTTTTCATGTTATTATATTCATTCAGAGCTTGAGTTCTAGATATTCAAATTTGTCAACTGGCAAATTACAAAACTACAAAAGGGAGAGTTTAATTAAGGTTGATAATGAAACTTTTATAAAATATGTTCAACATGTCTTCCATTTTCTTGAATGCAGAGCTGAAGTCTATGTTTGAAAGACTGTTCTACCCTGCGCAAGACAGCTGGTGTAATGCTGCGAAAAGCATTCGTTATTCTAAGTCGCATATTTTCGGGAGAAGTTGGTGGCTCAACGTAAACCATATTTTTTATGTATCTCCATAAGAAAAAATCTAGTTTCGTCAAATCTGGTGATCTAGCGGGCCACCGTACAGGCCCATTCCGTCCTATCCATTTATTGGGAAATACTTCATTTAGATGATCTCTCACTTCTGCCGAATAGTGAGCAGGTGCACCATCATGTTGTAACCACATTCTATTGCGGAGGTCAAGAGGAATATCATCTAACAAACCTGGTAAATCATTTCGTAAGAAATTGAGATACATTGCACCATTCATATGTCTCTCAAAAAAGTATGGACCAATTACATATTCTCCAATGATGCCTCCCCAGACATTTATCGACCACCTATGTTGATAATCCACCTGTCTCAATAAGTGAGGATTTTCTGTCGCATAATAATGGTAATTATGTCGATTTACAAATCCATTTTTATGGAATGTCGATTCATCCGACCATAAAATATTATTGAAAAAATATTCGTTTCGACGAATTTTGTTCATGGCCCAATTGCAAAATCTCACTCTTTTCTCGAAATCAGCATACAGTAGTTCTTGATGTAACTGAACGTGGTATGGATGCAAGCGATGTTTCTTCAATACTCGTTGCACTGATCTCTCACTTATATCCACTATTTCCCCAATTTGTCGTTGACTCCTACTAGGATCTTCTTCAACAGCAAGAAGAACTTGCAATTCATTATCTTCATTAGTAGCTGGCTTGATGCGCTCATGTTTGGAATAATTAATAGATCCAGTTTCAACGAATCGTCCCAAGACCTTTCGGAAAGATCTTTCATCTGGATGCCTTCTATCTGGATACCGTTGAGAATAAATTCTACTTGCCAATAAACAATTCCTGTCTGATTCACCTAATATGAAAATCATATCAATCAAATCACTTTTTGATAACAACATTCTGATGAAATTATACCGACAGTTCAACTTCACGATTGACTAAAAATTTCAATATTCATTTGCAGCCAAATATTTTGTTCTGTCATTTGCCAGACTACTTGATTTCCAATAAATATTTCATTCGCTGAAAGGTTGTTTTAGACCGAAAGAATATGGCACAAATTCCGAGATTTTTGAAATTATTGTAACTATTCAAGAACGTCCATTTTGTGGTGTAATTCGCAACTTGTTAATCTAGCAACAGGTAATTTTAGGAATGGGCGATATTTTAAGGAAAGGGTATTTTTTGTATATTCTTATCAGTCGTCAAATGGATTTCGCTTTGAAAAAATGACCATTTTTCGAAAGAAATGCTCATTTAAGAAAAACTATTGAACTTAGCCATAGGGAATACTTAATGAAATTTGTAGAGGTTTCGTTGGCGCTTCTTATGGATCAATAATATACAGGGTGTTCCATTTAATATAAGGAAGATTTTGCAAATTTTCATTTACAATATTTGGCAAGCGGTTTTTCATACCCTGTATATCACAGGTCGATTTCAGATATATCGTTTGAGAGAGTTACCAATGTAGAATATTCGACCAAAAAAAAAATTTCAACTGGACTTGGCACCACTTTATAATTTCAAATATTCTGAGTGACGAATATTGGAAAAAAAAAACCTGTCATGCTAGATATCTCGAAAACCATCAATATTTTCGAAGTGCAGATATACATGTTAGGAATGCCTCACTGGCTAACAACGATATTGAAACTCTTATAACACCACCAACTTTATAACATTTATTAGTCTATTCAACAACAATGTCAGTTTCAGACTGCCCCACTTAAACATATTTCAACACACAAAGGAATGTATCATCCTCTTATGTAAACTTATCAGGTGATATTCAGGGCTGTCCCATCCAGTACTCCCAACAAGATAATGTCCAGGGCTGTCCGGAGCTCTGATCCTAACGCACTCCCTAACATTCGGCCATCCTGCTACCCCATTTGGCCTCAAATGGGTTCAAACACCCATCAGAACAATCTGTAACAAACTTTCCAATGAAAACCAAACAATATATTTTGTATATGTGTATGTGTCATAACTTAGTTTATTCCCTAAGTTATTATGTCCGTTGGTTTAATCCCCAACTTTTGTATATGTATGTGTGTATGTGTCATAACTTAGTTTAATCCCTAAGTTATGCATGTCTGTTGGTTTAATCCCCAACTTCAAATCCTAATCATGAATTTAGTTTCAATCCCTAAATTATGACTGGATTTTCACTCACTAATTGTCGTCTCTCACTGTGAACGGTTTGAGATGTTCCACACCGATGACTCCCTCATAATGGTTTGCGTTTTGGCACCTTTCTGACCCTAATTCTTCACATACTTTATATCTATCATTTCCTAAATTCTGTTTTATCTTGAATGGCCCTTTATATTTTTCGACTAATTTCTTACTGTTTCCATCATTTTTGAAATTAGTTACTTTTACGAGCACCAAATCTCCTAATTTGTAAACCGGAGCTGTTTTTCGTCTCATATTGAAAATTTTATTCTGCCTTTCACGATTTTCCTCCAATCTTTTTGCAACATCCTGCCTCAATTTGGTTACGTCAATCGCTGGGGGTTCGTGGACATGAGTAACGTAGCGGTCATTCCCCAAGTTCAATTGAAACCCAACTAAAACTTCACTTGGTGTCGTCTGTATTATTTTATTGAAGGTACTGTTGATTGCTAACTGAATTTCAGATATGTTTTTGTCCCAATCTTCTTCCTCCAAATTAGCACTCATTGTTGCGGCAGCGTCTACAATTGTCCTATTGTATCGTTCCACCTGACCATTTGCGCGAGGCATAGCTATAGAGTTTTGATAATGGCGAATACCTTGTTCATCGCAAATTTTTTTAAATTTGTTGGATGAAAATGCTTTGCCTGCATCCGATATTATACGCAGTGGTACTCCAAAAATGGCTATTAATTTACGCAATTCGTTCAGAACCGGGGACGTCTTGGTATTGGGAAGAGCACTCAGAATTGTGAACTTTGTGAACGAGTCGACCATAACAAAAATGTATTTGTTGCCGTTTCTACTTTCAATAAATGGACCAACATGATCAACATGGATTGTATGAAAAGGACGAGGACATTTATGAATGGAAAATAAAAATCCTGGCTTTTTCCCCGTGGGCATTTTATGGTACTGGCAGTGTAAGCAAGACTTAATATATTTTTTTACAAAATGTCGCATTCTAGGGAACCAATATCGTTCCTGCAACCTGTGAAGGGTTTTCTCTACAGAAAAATGTCCCAAATCATCGTGATTAGCCTTTACTATCTGCCATCGACAGTTTTTCGGAACAAGCCAACGCCGACCATACTCAGTAAGCTTGAAAACTTTTCCTGCCCTTAAATCTTAATTATAAATAATATCTCTACTTACATCACCTGACTCCAATTTTCACAATTTCAGGATCTTTGGCTTGAACAGCCGCCAACCAATCACCTTCAGATATTTTCATAATAATATCTGTTTGTATACTTTCGCTAGTTACGCATGGATTGCGACTCAAAGCATCCACGTGAACCATTTGATTTCCCGATTTGTGAATGATTTGAAAATTATATTCCTGTAAAGAGAGGACCCATCTGCCAATGCGTGGGTTTATATTTTTTTTTTCAATTGTTCCACGAACAGCATTACAGTCAGTTCTGATGATAAATTCAGTACCCAATAAATAATGACGAAACTTTTGTAGTACGGACACTATTGCCAACAACTCTAACTCGAATGAATGAAATCTTTTCTCGCTCTCGCTTGTTTGCCGACTATAAAATGACACTGGCTGCTCTCCCTTGTCGGTTATTTGCATCAGAATGCCACCGATTCCATCTCTACTTGCATCAGTATATACAACGGTTTGACATTTTGCATCAAAAATAATCAAAACGGGTTTATTAATCAAAATATTTTTGAAATCCTCAACAGTTTTTGAATGTGCCTCCGTCCACAGCCATTGACTATTTTTTTTAACAATTTTGTTAGTATACTAGCTTTTTGTGCAAATTTATCAATGAACTTTTTAAAGTAACTCACCAAACCGAGGAACTGACGTAATTGATGAATATTTTGTGGAGTAGGAAAATTTTGTACAGCTTTTACCTTATTGTTACCAGGACGAATACCTGATTCATCAATTTCATAGCCTAAAAAGAGTATACTGGTTTGTAGAAATGAACATTTGACCAAATTTAACGTTAAATGATTTTCCTTTAAAATTTGGAAGACATTTTGTAAAGTTTCAATATTTTCTGCCTTAGTTTTAGTTGCAATCAAGATATCATCGAGATATATTATAATTTTATCAAATCTTAAATTTCCAAAAATTGAATGTATAGCTTTTTGAAAAAATACGGGTGCATTACAAAGGCCAAAGGACATACGTAAAAACTCGTAATGCCCATCCGGCGTAACAAAAGCTGTTTTTTCTATTGAATCCGGGTGCATCTGAATTTGATAGTAGCCAGATTTGAAATCAAGACTTGTGAAAAATCGGCATCCCTTCAATCTATCTATCAAATCTTCTATACAAGGGAGAGGAGATTTTTCTTTAATAGTGATTTTGTTAAGCTTTCTATAGTCGACACACAAACGTTTTTCATTATTTTTCTTATCTACCAACAAAATGGGACTAGCAAACGGAGAACTGCTTTCGCGAATTATTCCTGCTTCTAATAATTCAGACACCAACTTTCTGACTATTGGTTTTTCACTTTGTGCCAACCTATACGGATTTCGTGCAACAACTTTCGGGTGACAAAGTTGAATTTTCATCAAGAACTTTTTAATACCCTTAAGTGATTTGAGAGAAGAAGCTACACAGTCACTATTTTCACGTAACAGGTCGTTTATCTCTTGATCAGAGTGAATCGAAATTTTTAAAATATTTTCAACTTTCTCTAGAGGTTCCTGTGCATAACTGAATGTTAAGTCATTGCCTACTCTTTGGTAATTGATTGCAATGTTTTCAGTAAAATTTCTACCAACTATACACTGACAATCAACTGACAAAGAATTGATAACATAAAATCGACAAAGCAATGTTATCTGATCGATTGTTACAGAAACCTCGACAATCTCGTCTACCTTTGTTATGTTATCTAAAAAACCTGATAATAATGCAGGAACTGATAGTTTGCACACTTTTAGTCCAAGCTCCTGTGCCAATTCATGTTCCAAAATAGAACAGTCACTACCAAAATCAATAAAAGCCAAAAGGAAAGTATCATTGATTTTAATTTTTCGATAGAATTTATCTTTATTGGAACTCTCGATCACATTAATTTTTTGTGGTTTTTCTATGAACTTCTCTGATTTTACCTCGGTCTGTCTTTTTTGTGAGTAACAATCGGCTTCGATATGACCTTTTCTATGACAAAAATTGCACTTCCTTATATTATAACTTCTACACTCGCTCCTTTTGTGTCCCCGTTTATTACAATGAAAGCATTTAATTTGGGTGCTTTGTATTTTTAAATTTTTATCATTCTTCCCAGCAGGTTTTGGCTGTTCTAATTTGATATTTGAAGTGTTGTTATATATTTGTTTGTGACTTGGCCCTGACTCAGCATATGTTCTGTCCCTCAAATAACTTGCTAAAAGATTGAGATCTGTAATATTAGCTGCTCTCACAGCCGACGCAACCGTGTCATCCCCGATTGCGCCAACAATGAGTGACACTTTATCAGCGTCTGAAAAATTCGCTTTCAATGCTTCTATTTTAGCTAGGTGATCGAAATGAAAACTATACAATGATTCCCCCTCAAATGGTTTGTGATTCGCAACTTCCATAAAAAATTTATGGGTGTTCCTAACAGACTGAAATGTGGTAGAAAGAATTTTTTTCCATTTAGCCCACGAATAATTCGCCCAACCGATTTCCGTTTGAATATAAGTTTGAAACCATTGTGATGCAGTATTTCCAAGTTTACTCAAAGCAATAGTTTTTGTTGTATTATCGTCCCATTTAAAACATGTTGCATGTTGATCCACATTACTTAACCAGTTTCTAACCGAATCAGACTTTGGGTCAAATTCACAAATTGTAGAAACATTTTTCGACTCACCTCTTTCACAAAAATCAAAATAGGTGCTTCTTACCCTGGACCTCCGACCTTTACGTTTACCCGATTTCTCTCTATGTGCTCGTCGTTTGGGTTCACTGCTGCTAGACGACTCTTCAGAACTTGATGAAGATGAAGATTCTGAGGAACTCGACCTCCTACGCCATCTTCAAACATTCAACGTGGAGCGTAAGAAAAAAAAACGACGTAGATCCCTCTTCTGAGATGTTAGGAATGCCTCACTGGCTAACAACGATATTGAAACTCTTATAACACCACCAACTTTATAACATTTATTAGTCTATTCAACAACAATGTCAGTTTCAGACTGCCCCACTTAAACATATTTCAACACACAAAGGAATGTATCATCCTCTTATGTAAACTTATCAGGTGATATTCAGGGCTGTCCCATCCAGTACTCCCAACAAGATAATGTCCAGGGCTGTCCGGAGCTCTGATCCTAACGCATTCCCTAACATACATAAAGTTTATTTTATTTTCTATGAAGAAACCGAAAAGGCGATAAAAAATATAGGTTGCCATTTAAAAAGACACAGTTGGGATCCGCCCAGAAAAAATCGAACACCCTGTGTGACCGCCAATATTTTTATTTTGTCGAGCTCGAGCAATAAGGTAATATTATAGAAAATTGCAGGACCCTGTATATATATATATATATATATATATATATATATATATATATATATATATATATATATATATATATATATAAATATAAACTCACCTTCGATATTTTGAGAACAGCACAGGTTAGTCTGACAAATATTGAAGAGATTTTAATCTTCAAATGAATTTTCTTCTATATATATATATGCATATATATATATATATATATATATATATATATATATATATATATATATATATTGTGGACCATTGTGGACCATTCAAAGTCCTTTTAGTGTGGATGAGACTCCCAATTGATAAAAATATATAGAGCAAGTTCCGTTGACTCCTTATGATTCAAAATGTGTACTCTTATTTCAACTATATTATCTCATTTGGACTCTTTGAGCAAAGGACTCAGCTACTACCAATCTGTCTTTTAATAAAGTTCGCTTGACCAAAGTATGCTTGGAAAAGGTGAAAATATATCTACTTATAGACAACAAAAAGTAAAGATACACCTCAACTTTCAAAATATGTCTGTCTGTTCAAAATCTGTTCACTACGGAAAGCA
The DNA here is from genome assembly GCF_025532065.1 of Leptinotarsa decemlineata. NCBI lineage: Eukaryota > Metazoa > Arthropoda > Insecta > Coleoptera > Chrysomelidae > Leptinotarsa > Leptinotarsa decemlineata. The sequence continues at coordinate 26,242,907 of NW_027412529.1, read as the reverse complement.
AAACCAATGCATTTGGAACCTTTCTTCATCAGATCTGTCGCAATGGTTTGTCAGGCCGTCCAAAATAATTTTCTTGTGTGATAGTTTCAATTTTGCAACAACTCCTAAAAAAATCATTTGAATTACATGGCAAAAGGTAACTAATATAATGTGTATGAAATGCTTAAGACAAGTAACGCATTTATTCAATAAGAAATTATATCATCTCCGTCTAAATAGTTCTCCAATTACTTACCAATTTATATGTTACCATTATTTCAAACATTCAAATGGATCCCATAAGCATCCATTGGAAGAAAGGCATATGCCATCGCGAACTTTTTTTGTAAACTCATAAAATAACAATATCTAGCGAATTGTTTTGTTATAAGTTAAAGGGCAGCGTTTTCGATGCAAGTTCTCAGTCTGAAGTCATCACTCGAGGGTCACCCTGTACATAACAGAAAGTGATAATGAACAACAAGGTCAGATATGACATAATAAAATGAAAAAATATGATGTCTGGTGTCAGTGACCAAAAACTTATTTACTAGAAACTGTCCACGTCGATATGGATTTTCTTCCCATGTCAGTCGAATGTATTCATTCAATTTCAGTGAAATTATACAAAATCTAATTCAAAAGTCAAACTCCAGAGGTTCAATTTATAGTAAAGACAAGCACATTTGCAAATCGTAAACCAATCGGAAAAACCAACGATGACACGAAATCGCAGTTGGCCCCTGATGATGAATCCGCTTGCTTTGTTTGGCCCCTTTCTTGCAACCAAGTGTTGTTTATCCTTTACATTTGGCTGTACCGTACTGACGAAGGCTAAATAGCCAGAAACACGTGTCTGCGATTTGCCCACCTTCCTATGAGTGCTTTGTCCAATAACCTTTTTCCATTGATAATACCATCTCACTCAATATCCCTCTATCTTTTTTATTTATCTTGGACCCGGATGTCACGCAGGTTGCTATAGCTGCTCCCGTGACGAAGTTGGGAGTTAGTTCTTGTAATCACAAGGTCTTCCAACGATGACACGAAATCGCAGTTGGCCCCTGATAATGAATCCGCTTGCTTTGTTTGGCCCCTTTCTTGCAACCAAGTGTTGTCTATCCTTTACACTTGGCTGTACCGTACTGACGAAGGCTAAATAGCCAGAAACACGTGTCTGCGGTTTGTCCACCTTCCTATGAGTGCTATGTCCAATAACCTTTTTCCATTAATAATACCATCTCACTCAATATCCCTCTATCTTTTTAGTGTTCCTTAAACACATGCTAATATTTAAGGAGGCAATTCTTAGACCCATTTTAAGGGTTTAAACGCCTTAACTTTTGAGATACAGGGTGGCAAAATTTTCAAAAATAATCAGTTTTTTAATAATAACTGAGATAATTTTGTAGACATCTTTGGCATATTTGGTACATATATTCCATGCCTCAAGGCGCATTTTCTGATGTACAATTTTCTTAATTTTCTCCGCCAGTGGCGTACGTACGAGTTTTGAAATGTATATTTTTGGCGAAAAAAATACTACGCCACTGCTTTATCTTGAATTGAAAATTATTTTTAAAATCTCCATACATTTTTGAGCACATTTGAGTAGTGTAACAACGGGCATTCTAAGTTGTTGCGAATTTTGCTAAGTCCGAAGTTATTGTGAATTAATAGAGATTGTGGTATCCGCCACCACACACCCACGGTTGACATCTGAGCATAATTTTGATTGAAAGAAAGACGATGCCAATAGGGCACTAGGTTGTATCTTCGCTAATAATAGTTGGATCTCAACGTACAGTACATCAAATGAAAGAAAAACGATTGCAGAATTCATTGACAAAGAAAAATAAAAAAAAGACGATGCTAATAGAGCACTAGGTTGTATCTTCGCTAATAATAGTTGGATCTCAACGTATAGTACATCAAATGAAAGGAAAACGATTGCAGAATTCATTGACAAAGAAAAATAGAAAAAAAGACGATGCCAATAGGGCACTAGGTTGTATCTTCACTAATAATAGTTGGATTTCAACGTACAGTACATCAAATGAAAGGAAAACGATTGCAGAATTTATTGACGAAGAAAAATAAAAGAAAGACGATGCCGATAGGGCACTGGGTTGTATCTTCGCTAATAATAGTCGCATGTCTCATTCAAGTAAAAGCATGACAATTTAACAATGCTCTATCCTTTCAGCATGCGATTCTTCAATGTGTATAGAATGTCCCCAAAATACGTCATTTGAAGAACATGACAGTTTAACGAGGCTCTATCTTTTTGTCGTGTGATTCTTCAATGTGTACAAGATTTCTCATCGTTTGAGAAAAAAACATGTACGGGGTGACTCAAATACGTCAGCGTGGAAAATAATGATATTATAATAATAATAATGAACGAAAAATCGGATTAAAGAAAAAAAACATAGCTGCCATACAGGGTGTTTCATCGTTTGGGGAAAAAACATGTGCAGGGTGTCTCAAAATACGTTGGCGTGAAAAATAATGGTATAATAATAATAATGAATGAAAAATCGGATTGAAGAAAAAAACATGACGTCAATGTGTACAGGGTGTCTCAAAATGCGTCATTAAAAACATGACAGTTTAACGAGGCTCTATCGTTTTGTCGTGTGATTCTTTAATGTGTACAGGATGTCTCATCGTTTGAGAAAAAAACATGTACGGGGTGACTCAAATACGTCAGCGTGGAAAATAATGATGTAATAATAATAATGAACAAAAAATCGGATTAAAGAAAAAAACATGGCCGCCATACAGGGTGTTTCATCGTTTGGGAAAACAAAACATGTACAGGGTGTCTCAAAATACGTTGGCGTGAAAAATAATGGTATAATAATAATGAATGAAAAATCGGATTGAAGAAAAAAACATGACGTCAATGTGTACAGGGTGTCTCAAAATGCGTCATTAAAAACATGACAGTTTAACGAGGCTCCATCGTTTTGTGGACATGACAGTTTAACGGGGCTCTATCGCTTCAACGTGTGATTCTTAAAAGTGTATAGGGTGTCTCAAAATACATCATAAGGAACATGACGGTTCAACGGGGTTCTATCGTTTTGACGTGCGATTCTTCAATATGTACAGGATGTATCATTCAAGTAAAAGCATGACAATTTAACAAGGCTCTATCGTTTCAGCATGCGATTCTTCAATGTGTATAGAATGTCCCCAAAATACGTCATTTGAAGAACAGGACAGTTCAACGAGGCTCTATCGTTTTGACGTGCGATTCTTCAATAGGTACAGGATGTCTCATTCAAGAAAAAGCATGACAATTTAACAAGGCTCTATCGTTTCAGCATGCGACTCTTCAATGTGTATAGAATGTCCCCAAAATACGTCATTTGAAGAACAGGACAGTTCAACGAGGCTCTATCGTTTTGACGTGCGATTCTTCAATATGTACAGGATGTCTCATTCAAGAAAAAACAAGACAGTTCGAGGGGGTCTATCGTTTTAGCATGCGATTCTTCAATGTGTACCAGATGCCCCAAAATGTGTCATTTAAGGAACAGGATAGTTCAACGGGGCTCTTTTGTTTTACCGTGTGATTCTTCAGTGTGTACAGGGTGTTGTCAAGGCCCTCTTGTGCAATCTTATCATCATAATTTGGGGTTATGAGCCCCAAGATGGTGGTAATACGAGTGTACCAAGGGTATGAGAAGGATTCGTAAAGCAATGAAGAATGCAACTTCTGTGGGGAAGAAGCAACATTTAGAAGCGTGTTTGAGGAACATTACAACGATGCGGGTAAGTTTGGTCAGCGTGAGAATCAGCCTAAAACATCTATTGTCAATCAGCCAGCTGAATTCTTCAAAATGTTGCTTCAGGTGAAAAACTGAGAACTTTGGATGATATCTGTCATTGTTCTTTGTCGAACATAACAGGGTGAAAACTTCAGCTCTCATAAGTGTCAACATTCTGATGATGAACGGGCATTAACCGGGACCTGGGTGATTGAGGAGATTGAAAAAGTCGTAGAGTTGGGATATTGTATTCTCGAAACCATCGAGATTTAGTCCTATGATACAGTACAGTTTGGTGTAAATGATTTTTTGACCACTAGTCATTATTCTTTCAATATTATCCCGTTTGCAGATCATTATTAACTAAGTTGCGGTTAAGGTCGTAATTTTTTTTCTGTAACCCCATGCTGGCGTCATTACCATCTTGCCCGCACATGTTTCAAAATGTTTGAAATTTCCTTTTTTCCGTTAACCAGCTATTGCATCCTACGAACGACACCCCTCAGAAGTTGTGCGAGCTGAGGATTAACGAGGACTTACCTTTTAACGTGTGATTCCTAACACGGGTTGGATGATAGCAAGTGAAAATCGAGCGTTCAGCCTGCGGCTTGAACCAACGACTCACACATCGGCCGATTGACTGAATGAACAAAGCACCCACGTCGAACCGCCCGGCTATCTAATACCGACATACTCACAAGGATCATATATATGAAATGAAGAATGACGTGTGAATTCAGTATTTTTTCAAAATGTTGTAGTGGGTACTCATATTTTTTCTTACCTCACTACTTGTGAAAATGTGACCAAAGAAGAAACAATGTAGTATATATTTCGATATGGGCACATCCATAACAATAATTCTCTCGTAGACGTTGAATCGACTATGTATAGTTTTCAAGAGAAATATAATATTTCCGTAGATGGTACACTGAATTCAGATACTCTGAGTTTGATTCAAAGACCTAGATGTGTAATCGCTGAAAATGCTTTCACGATTTGGGATAAATGGAACAAAAAAAATATAAATGTTCTTTTCCGTAAGCATCTGCCAAAATGTTGCTTCATGCTGAAAAAGCCTTCAGTTCATATAATTTTTGTCAAGAAAATACTCCTACTATAAATAAAATGACTTAGTTCACTCAAAAAATAGTTGAAGCTGGACAATTCAATTGGAATTTATTTGGTATTCCAGCCCTGGACTTTTGCACCAGCTCGAAGAACTCCTGATTAAAAATACATCTATTTATGAATAAATTACTATTTCGCATATTGTACATAATGTAATCAATGAATACTTATGTAACAACACAAAAAATTATATCATTATGCAATCAGAAAAGGGACCATGTTTCATTTCAAATCATTCACATGACGTAAATTTGATTATATAGTGTTGAAAAATTCATTAGAATAAAAAAGAAAACTGAAAATCAATGAAAATCGATCAGAACGAAAACAAATTTTCACATAACGTTAACGCGAGAAATTTGCCGAACTTTGTGTGGCATCATATTGCTGAAATGATTTCAAAATTCTTTCGTCTCAGTACGCGCTGTATGACAATTCCAATGAATTATTATTGAAGACGCTATCTCGGCACATCATAATCTTGGTTTTGTTTTCTTTCCCAATAAATTGAACATCTCTCACAATTCAACAATTATTAACGAAACCGCTATGATTGTTTCTCTCTATCACTCGCTGACGTCGAATGACATCACAATTTCCCTACGATCAACCGACTATCATTAACGGCTTATTGCTTTTCCGTCAAGGATTATTTTTGTTTTTTAATTACGTAGAAAAATGTACTTCTCATTGAGTTATATTTTTATATATTTTTTGAGTGATTAATGTGATAATTTGGCACATATGGGAAAATATTGATGTTCACTATATTATCAAATAAAATACACTTCATATTGAATCATTTATTATCGAAATAATGTTGACTTCTCTAAATTCGTTGAATATATTTTCATGTTCTCCAGTGAAATTGTGAGGTGACAGTACCCCACACATCTCTGTATCTCTAAAAAATAACAAAGTTAGTTTCCTCAGTCCAATGAGGCCCCTAATGTTTTTCGTGAACGATGTATTTTGAGGCATCGTGTATACGTTTCTCATTGGGATAGCACACACCTGGTATACATTCCTGATTGAAATCGCACGTTGAAACGGTTGTTCATCCTGTAAATTTTCTCTGTTATGTTTACACACATTCGAAATTTTTTGATATTAGGCATCTCCTGAGATTGCTAACTGACCAAAGGCGCTATTTTGAGCTTATCAAATATCCAAACATAATGGATATACTGGAGAACGAGATTTTTTAATTCTTTGCAAGATAAAAAGAAGCATATGCGAAAACTACGATGTCCCACAGTTGATAAATTTCGATTGAATAAAAAAAACATTTCAAAGAACACAAAAACATTACCGTTGATTTCACCAATGTCTTTCGATTCTGGGTTATTATATTTTACATGGAAATAAAATCACGAATCCCTACGATCAACCGACTATCTTAAACGGTTTACTATCTTTCTGTCACGCGTCCAAAATGTAATAATGAAAATAACCGGTTCAACGCATTCAATTTTTGTGAAATTTATTAATGTGACTTTCAAACACGCGTCAAGACATCATAAATGACAAACGACAGGCTGTCCTTGTATTTTCTCAAGTTGAACCGATGATCAAAGCCACCTCGATTATCGATACACCATTAATGACAAAATGATTGTACGCTTCATAAAAGTAACACTGTAAACGAAGGGGATCGCACGTTGAAACGCTAGAGCCTCGTTAACACATCGTGAATATTCAACTATTTTTAATTAAATTTCATAATTATACAGTGCTACTCAAATGCATAAATGCATGCTTATATTCTAGATACTATAATGAAAATTCTATAAAGGCCAAATTCCATTTGTGACTTCTTTTTCGTTATCCTTGCGAGTTCTGGAACATATTCAACACTTTTTTTCCACTTCTCGAAGATCTTGGAATATCAGCCTCAGTTTATATTTGAAGGCAGTATTCTTTGAAATTTTGATTGCAACAACTGCCCACTGTTCGTCATTGATGAATGTTGAACTTATTAATTTTCATTGTGTTCTATTGCATCCCTGATCGAAATTATTGGGCTTCACACATATTGCCATGAATTTTGCGCCCTTTGGTACGTTCACATACAAAACGTTATTTATTATTTCAGTTAAAAGCATAAAATTTATTATCAGCATTGGCAGCGACATAATCTACGCTGTGAGGTCGATTTCTTCGCAGCGGATATCTCGTTTGAGGCACTTTTCGATCGAGCACTCTGTCTTGAATATGTAAATTATGCAACTGCTTCGAAAGTTTCCAATTTCAAATTCCAATTTCGAAATTTTGCTTAGATTGAGACATAGTGGTGAAAAATCTTCCATTATGTTTCCTTGGTATCAACAAAAACCAATTCAATCAGCGATGACGAAATTGCAATTGATTCTTATATGACTGACGTACCAGCGCATTCATTATTCCATTGTTTTCAGTTACATTCTATACTTATTCTATCAGAACAATCGGTTCTAGTTCATATCATAAACGATTTTTGATCTTTCTGTCATGCATTATTCGTTCGAGACGTATTTTGAAGCACTAAGTCTTTCTGTAAACGCGTTCATATATTTTTTTTGTTCGGAAAATATATAGCAAATATAGCGTTTTTTCAAAGCGATTGGAGTGCCTGAACGCATTGAAATGTGAAATTTTTCATGCGATAATTGCGGCATAAATGAACGTATTCGGTTCTAGTTCATATCACAAACGATTTTGTATCTTTCTATCATGCGTTATTTGTTTGATACTTATTTTGAAGCATTAAGTTACTGTGTATATGCGTTTACAATTTTTTTGCTTGGAAAATGTGTGGCAGAAATAACGTTTTTTCGAAGCGATTAGAGTGCCTGAATTGATTGTTTCAACGCATTGAAATATTGCGAAATATTCCATGCGATAATTGCGGCATGAATGAACGTTTTATCGCGCAAAATTTTTGACATTTTTTTGAAGCGATTCTCATGTCATTTTTGCATCATTTTTCGTGACGCGATACAATGCAAATCATATGGGTTTTTAGAAGATATGAGGGTTTTGAAAATGCATTTTTTTCGATGCGATTCAAATGACAAAACTGTCTCATCGCATTATATCCTCCTAGATCCTCGTTACCACATTCCTTTCTCAAACGACATCCTATATACATTTTTCTGTTATGTTTACCTTTATCTGGTTAATTCCTCCTGAATCTTCGTTTTTATTCTGTCGATGTATTCTGCATTTCTCCTCCTTCCATTTGACGCGCTGTACATGACGGTGCTACCATTATTAACGAAAATGTGGTTTAGTGCGCTTTTGACTGCAATCTTTGTTTTTTCTCTACTCCACGCTGACTTCATATACACTTCTTCCTTATATAAACATATATATTGCATCGTTTAACTCTCACACACGTCACATCTACCTCGAGTTGGGTATTCCACAAGGTTTCGCTACGAGGTCTGAAAATGACTAAACTCAAGCTCCATAAGAAAAAGCATTGGATTTTGAGCCAGAAACGAAGTTTTTTATTAAATGACGTATTTTGAGACATCCTGTTGAACTGTCATGTTTTCTTAAATGGCGTATTTGAGACACCCTGTACACACTGAAGAATCACACGGTAAAACAAAAGAGCCCCGTTGAACTATCCTGTTCCTTAAATGACACATTTTGGGGCATCTGGTACACATTGAGGAATCGCATGCTAAAACGATAGACTCCCTCAAACTGTCTTGTTTTTTTTTGAATGAGAAATCCTGTACATATTGAAGAATCTCACGTCAAAACGATAGAGCCTCGTTGAACTGTCCTGTTCTTCAAATGACTTATTTTGGGGACATTCTATACACATTGAAGAATCGCATGCTGAAACGATAGAGCCTTGTTGAATTGTCATGCTTTTACTTGAATGAGACATCCTGTACATATTAAAGAATCGCACGTCAAAACGATAGAACCCCGTTGAACCGTCATGTCCCTCATGATGTATTTTGAGACACCCTGTACACTTTTAAGAATCACACGTTGAAGCGATAGAGCCCTGTTAAACTGTCATGTTTTTCAGTGACGCATTTTGGGACATCCTGTACACATTGACGTCATGTTTTTTCTTCAATCCGATTTTTCATTCATTATTATTATTATACCATTATTTTTCACGCCAACGTATTTTGAGACACCCTGTACATGTTTTTTTTCCCAAACGATGACACCCCCTGTATGGCAGCCATGTTTTTTCTTCAATCCGATTTTTCGTTCATTGATAATATTATACCGTTATTTTCCATGCTGACGTATTTGAGACACACCTAGTACATGTTTTTCTCTCAAATGATGAGACACCCTGTACACATTGAAGAATCACACGTCAAAACGGTAGAGCCTCGTTAAACCGTCATGTTTTCACTGACGCATTTTGAGACACCCTGTACACATTGACGTCATGTTTCTTTCTTCAATCCGATTTTTCATTCATTATTATTATTATACCATTATTTTTCACGCCAACGTATTTTGAGACACCCTGTACATGTTTTTTTTTCCCAAACGATGAAACCCCCGGTATGGCAGCCATGTTTTTTTCTTTAATCCGATTTTCCGTTTATTAATAATATTATACCGTTATTTTCCACGCTGACGTACTCGAGACACCTCGTACATGTTTTTTTCTCAAACGATGAGACATCCTGTACACATTAAAGAATCACACGATAAAACGATAGAGCCTCGTTAAACTGTCATGTTTTTAATGACGCATTTTGAGACACCCTGTACACATTGACGTCATGTTTTTTTCTTCAATCCGATTTTTCATTCATTATTATTGTATCATTATTTTTCACGCCAACGTATTTTGAGACAACCTGTACATGTTTTTTTTTCCCAAACGATGAAACCCATGGTATGGCAGCCATGTTTTTTTCTCCAATCCGATTTTCCGTTCATTAATAATATTATACCGTTATTTTCCACGCTGACGTATTCGAGACACCTCGTACATGTTTTTTTCTCAAACGATGAGACATCCTGTACACATTGAAGAATCACACGACAAAACGATGGAGCCTCGTTAAACTGTCATGTTTTTAATGACGCATTTTGAGACACCCTGTACACATTGACGTCATGTTTTTTCTTCAATCCGATTTTTCATTCATTATTATTATACCATTATTTTTCACGCCAACGTATTTTGAGACACCCTGTACATGTTTTTCTTTCCCAAACGATGAAACACCCTGTATGGCGGCCATGTTTTTTTCTTTAATCCGATTTTTCGTTCATTATTATTATTTTATCATTATTTTCCACGCTGACGTATTTGAGTCACCCCGTACATGTTTTTTTCTCAAACGATGAGACATCCTGTACACATTAAAGAATCACACGACAAAACGATAGAGCCTCGTTAAACTGTCATGTTTTTAATGACGCATTTTGAGACACCCTGTACTCATTGAATTCATGTTTTTTTTTATTCAATCCGATTTTTCATTCATTATTATTATTATACCATTATTTTTCACGCCAACGTATTTTGAGACACCCTGTACATGTTTTTCTTTCCCAAACGATGAAACACCCTGTATGGCGGCCATGTTTTTTTTTTTAATCCGATTTTTCGTTCATTATTATTATTATATCATTATTTTCCACGCTGACGTATTTGAGTCACCCCGTACATGTTTTTTTCTCAAACGATGAGAAATCTTGTACACATTGAAGAATCACACGACAAAAAGATAGAGCCTCGTTAAACTGTCATGTTCTTCAAATGACGTATTTTGGGGACATTCTTAACACATTGAAGAATCGCATGCTGAAACGATAGAGCCTTGTTAAATTGTCATGCTTTTACTTGAATGCGACTATTATTAGCGAAGATACAACCCAGTGCCCTATTGGCATCGTCTTTTTTTTATTTTTCTTTGTCAATGAATTCTGCAATCGTTTTTCTTTCATTTGATGTACTGTACGTTGAGATCCAACTATTAGTAGCGAAGATACAACCTAGTGCCCTATTGGCATCGTCTTTCTTTCAATCAAAATTATGCTCAGATGTCAACCGTGGGTGTGTGGTGGCGGATACCACAATCTCGATTAATTCACAATAACTTCGGACTTAGCAAAATTCGCAACAACTTAGAATGCCCGTTGTTAAACTACTCATTTGATTTGCTGGGTTTTCTTTGCCTGACGCATGGTTTTCGCTCAAAAAATTAAAAATCGCTTTACTTAAGGATAAATTCCTTAAAAATCTGATGCGGTATCGTGCATCGACTGAAAGCAAACTAAGAGATCAGATTTGTTGCAAAATAATTGAGGATCTAAAAGGTATTTGTTTGTTGTTAGATGCACTGTTCTCAATTGAAATTACGTCATAACGTAGCCCGCTTAATAATTTTTGAAAACATAAATTTAGTTATCCTGGAATAAATGACGTGTAGCAGAATTTATTTACTGCACCTCTTGGAAATATGGAGTTTGTCGATATGTGATTTCTTTTGAAGATTAAAAGCAGAAAAAACAGCGTACCCACCATAGCAATAAAAAACGAATTCTCTGTATGTACAAACGTCAATAGCCAATATTGATGTTGGTTTAAAGTAAGGTGTTGGTGTTAAAAACTGTCACAGCGCGTTTTGATTGATTTTGAAGTATTATTGAAGTTATTTTGGCAGTCCGCTGTTTTTCTGAATATCAGTAAATATGGTAAATTATACGAATGCGGAAATGGCGCAAATGCATTACGTATATGGCCTTGCCGATGGTAATGCAACAGAAGCCAGGCGCATTTATCAGGAAAGATATCCTAATCGTGCCTTACCAGATAGCCGAACTTTTTCAAATATTCATCGTCGACTTGGGGAATCTCGTAGATTCAAGAAAGGGACTCCGGAACGTAGACCTCGTGTAGTAAGAACTCCTGAAATTGAGGAAGTGGTGCTGCAAGAAATTGAGGAACATCCTGAGATGAGTACGAGGAAGATCGCTAGAACTCTGGATATTTGTCATCAAATTGTTTGGCGTATTTTGGTTGATTTTTTGTTATACCCATACCATATTTCAAGAATGCAGGCATTACTCCCCAGAGATTTTCCACAGCGTGTGAACTTCAGTCAGTGGTATCTACGAAGTATTGCACTAAATCCGCAGTTTGAGACACAAATTTTGTTCACAGACGAAGCAAATTTTTCTCGGGATGCCATTCAAAATTTACATAACAATCATGTGTGGGCTGAAGAAAATCCCCATGCAATAACCGAAACCCATTTCCAACACCAATTTTCGCCTAATGTATGGGCAGGAATTATAGGTGATCATCTAACAGGCCCATTTTTTCTACCAGGACGCCTTGATGGTCGTTCTTATTCACACTTTCTCGAAGAAGACTTACCTGGGTTATTGGAAGATGTGCCACTTGCGTTAAGGAATCGAATATGGTACATGCACGATGGCGCCCCTGCTCATTTCAGTGTAATTGTCCGAAAACATTTAAATACAGTTTATCCTAATCGTTGGATAGGTCGCGGAGGACCTCAGCAATGGCCAGCGAGATCCCCCGATCTCAACAGTTTAGATTTTTTTTATGGGGTTACCTTAAAACTCTTGTGTATAAAACTCCCGTTAATACTTTAGAAGATTTAGGAGAGCGAATAGTTGCCTCGTGTGAAACTATACGAAATACGCCGGGAATATTTGAACGGGTGCCTAATTCCATGCGTAGAAGGGCGGAAGCATGCATACTAAGTGCAGGTGGCCACTTCCAACAATTTTTATAATCAGTTTTGGTATTATTACTAATTAATAAATTTGTGCTATTCGTTTAGACTTACTGTCACAAAAAAATAAAACTCGTTTTTGTGAAAAATTTATTTTTTTGCAGATTATGTTTTCAAATATTATTAGGCAATTGGTAATGCGTTATGAAGTAATTTTCAGATTCTCATTCATTTTAGAATTGTTCTAATTTCTTAATTTGCTTTCTGTCGATTTTTATCTTTTTGAGTGAAAATCATGCGTCGGACAAAGAAATACCAGGAGATCAAATTTTCTCAAAAATAAATGAGGATTTCAAAAATGTTTTCATTTTGAAAAGAAAGCATTGGCGTAGTACTTTTTCCCCAAAAATATTCAATGCGAAACCCGTAGGGATGCCACTGTTTGAAAAAATATAAATTTGTGTACATCAGAAAATGCGCCTTAAGGCATGGAACATATGAACCAAATATGCCAAAGACGTCTACAAAATTATCTCAGTTATTATTAAAAAACTGATTATTTTTGAAAACTTTGCCACCCTGTATCTCAAAAGTTAAGGCGTTTAGGACATATGTCCATTGGAAGTTTTTTTCTCAAAATAAGTCTAAGAATTACCTCCTTGAATATTAGCATGTGTTTAAGGAATCCTCTATATACAGGGTGTCCCTGGACTTCCTCTTTTCCTCTCGGGAATGTATAGATGGGGTCAAAATATTACCAGTACTTCATATAACTTTTTTTCCTAATATCCTTCGTTACCAAGTAACGGGCCCTCGAAGTTACAAAATGAAAAATGTTTTTCTTTGATAACTTTTCAAGTGAATATTCAAAATCATCCAAATTTTGGTAATTGACTAAACAAATGAATTCCTTCGATGAGCTTTCATGCAGGAGTCAGTTGTTTTGCTACAAAGTCAGGAACGGACTACCCCCGATGGTCCACACCCCAAAACTTTGAAATGACAGATATTTTTCAATATTTTTCAACAAATTAAGGTTACTTGGACAATTTTATGAATAAAAGTACTCGTGTGGAAAGTCGATCGGAGCAACGAGTCTTGATAAAAATGTAGTTCTACTCGACGACATCAAACCCGCTCGTCCACCATTATTTGAAATGAAAAATTATCAAAGCAGAAATAATAATGATAACGTTAATTCAACAACATTTATAACAGGAATAATACAAAGTATGCTGAAATGAAGTCGTAAACAGAAAGTACAGTACCTATATGGAAGTTTAAGTCACAATTGTGATAGCAGATATTTTTTCAAAAGAAATATCAAGTTCTGTAGATTCGTGGTGTTTTTAAACTAACAAGCTACTCTACTATGAAATATCGAATTCATTCCATATTTTGTATGTACATAATACGTGTGGAATAATCACGTTTCGTGTTGATCAGTTATCTGAATCTCATGAAACTCAACATTCGAATATTTCAACTTCTTCTTCACAGCTAAACTGTTGAGCAGTTTCACTGATAATTATAATTTTATGGGAGAAATTCTTTAACACGAATCTAAATTTAGCTGAAAAAACGCACATCGGAAAAAATATTTACTATACTAATAAAAAGCAAACGAATGAACCAAAAACGGCTGCACATGATCAGGTGAAAAATATCCAGGGAATAATTATGTTCCATTTCCTTCACAGATGTTGACAAAAAAACCTTTTAGAAAGTTTTGATAAAAAATGAGAAACTGGAATGCGATTTTGTTTTGTTGAGTGGTGCGTTGTCATATGACTATCATTGTATTGTCAATATTCTATAGGATATTTTGAATTTTTTTGATATGGCCGAACAGTTTACATTCAATGAATATGCAGATATGCATGTATTTTATGGACGAGCATTTTGTAATGCTGCAGAAGCTCGTCGTCTGTATTCCGAGCATTTTCCCAATCGAACGGTACCGTCAAGAGAAACATTCGAGCGTGTCGATCGCAGCTTGAGGGAGACAGGTATGTAATAATTGATAATTAATTTGAGCACGTTGTTTTATTTCGATATTATTGTAGGTACAGTTTTGCCAAAACGAGGTGGTGAGGGCGCTCCTAGGACTGTACGTACCGTTGTATTGGAGGAAAATATTTTGGAAGCCGTCGCTGATGATCCTTCAATGAGCATCAGAAATCTATCAGAACAGTTCCATACATCCAAGTCCACTATTCATAGAATAATTAGAGAACAACTGCTCCACCCATTTCACATCCAGAAGGTACATGCCATGACACCTCAAGATTTTCCAGCACGACTGGAATATGCCAATTGGTTCATGGATAGGCGGAAAATCCCCATGGGATATTGCAAACCAAACACCAACGGAAATTCAACGTGAATGTTTGGGCTGGTATCATAGGAAACCATCTTATAGGACCATTCGTTCTACAGGACCGATTGAATGGAGAACGTTATTTGGAGTTCATTCAGAACGATTTGAATGGACTTTTGGAACATGTTCCATTGCAAACCCGAAGAGATATGTGGTTTATGCATGATGGCGCTCCTCCTCATTTTAGTTTGATTGTGCGTGAATAGAATAACATTACATTGTGAAGCCATACGAAACAACCCTGGAATGCTATTTCAAGTACAGAGAGGGTGTCTTCGCAGACTAAGAAAATGTATAGAGAGAGAAGGTGGTCATATCGAGCAGTTTCTGTAGCGAATTTTTCATTTCTGTTTGCTCTTGAGGCTCTTGAGTTTCGTTAGTTGAACGTGTTTGCATTATAAAAATTCGTTATGAACATTTTACCTATCATTTCCATTTTCCTTGAAAACTAATATTTTCGAATAATGGTAGACATCTCAGGATAAATGTTGTTGAATTAACGTTATCATTATTATTTCTGCTTTGATAAATTATTCATTTCAAATAATGGTGGACGAGCGGGTTTGATGTCGTCGAGTGAAACTACATTTTTATCAAGACTCGTTGCTCCGATCGACTTTCCACACGAGTAGTTTTATTCATAAAAATGTCCAAGTAACCTTAATTTGTTGAAAAATATTGAAAAAATATCTGTCATTTCAAAGTTTTGGGGTGTGGACCATCGGGGGTAGTCCGTTCCTGACTTTGTAGCAAAACAACTGACTCCTGCATGAAAGCTCATCGAAGGAGATCATTTGTTTAGTCAATTACCAAAATTTGGATGATTTTGAATATTCACTTGAAAAGTTATCAAAGAAAAACATTTTTCATTTTGTAACTTCGAGGGCCCGTTACTTGGTAACGAAGGATTTTAGGAAAAAAAGTTATATGAAGTACTGGTGATATTTTGACCCCATCAATACATTTCCGAGAGGAAAAGAGGAAGTCCAGGGACACCCTGTATATATATATATATATATATAGATATATATATATATATATATATATATATATATATATATATATATATATATATATATATATATATATATATATATACAGGGTCCTGCAACAGTGGCGCGGTGTTCCATATCTCTATATAGGAAGCAGATAGGAATCTAATTTTCTATAATATTACCTTATTGCTCGAGCTCGACAAAATAAAAATATTGGCGGTCACACAGTGTGTTCGATTTTTTCTGGGCGGATCCCAACTCTGTCTTTTTAAATGGCAACCTATATTTTTTATCGCTTTTTCGGTTTCTTCATAGAAAATAAAATAAACTTTATGTATATCTGCACTTCGAAAATATTGATGGTTTTCGAGATATCTAGCATGACAGGTTTTTTTTTCCAATATTCGTCACTCAGAATATTTGAAATTATAAAGTGGTGCCAAGTCCAGTTGAAATTTTTTTTTGGTCGAATATTCTACATTGGTAACTCTCTCAAACGATATATCTGAAATCGACCTGTGATATACAGGGTATGAAAAACCGCTTGCCAAATATTGTAAATGAAAATTTGCAAAATCTTCCTTATATTAAATGGAACACCCTGTATATTATTGATCCATAAGAAGCGCCAACGAAACCTCTACAAATTTCATTAAGTATTCCCTATGACTAAGTTCAATAGTTTTTCTTAAATGAGCATTTCTTTCGAAAAATGGTCATTTTTTCAAAGCGAAATCCATTTGACGACTGATAAGAATATACAAAAAATACCCTTTCCTTAAAATATCGCCCATTCCTAAAATTACCTGTTGCTAGATAAACAAGTTGCGAATTACACCACAAAATGGACGTTCTTGAATAGTTACAATAATTTCAAAAATCTCGGAATTTGTGCCATATTCTTTCGGTCTAAAACAACCTTTCAGCGAATGAAATATTTATTGGAAATCAAGTAGTCTGGCAAATGACAGAACAAAATATTTGGCTGCAAATGAATATTGAAATTTTTAGTCAATCGTGAAGTTGAACTGTCGGTATAATTTCATCAGAATGTTGTTATCAAAAAGTGATTTGATTGATATGATTTTCATATTAGGTGAATCAGACAGGAATTGTTTATTGGCAAGTAGAATTTATTCTCAACGGTATCCAGATAGAAGGCATCCAGATGAAAGATCTTTCCGAAAGGTCTTGGGACGATTCGTTGAAACTGGATCTATTAATTATTCCAAACATGAGCGCATCAAGCCAGCTACTAATGAAGATAATGAATTGCAAGTTCTTCTTGCTGTTGAAGAAGATCCTAGTAGGAGTCAACGACAAATTGGGGAATAAGTGGATATAAGTGAGAGATCAGTGCAACGAGTATTGAAGAAACATCGCTTGCATCCATACCACGTTCAGTTACATCAAGAACTACTGTATGCTGATTTCGAGAAAAGAGTGAGATTTTGCAATTGGGCCATGAACAAAATTCGTCGAAACGAATATTTTTTCAATAATATTTTATGGTCGGATGAATCGACATTCCATAAAAATGGATTTGTAAATCGACATAATTACCATTATTATGCGACAGAAAATCCTCACTTATTGAGACAGGTGGATTATCAACATAGGTGGTCGATAAATGTCTGGGGAGGCATCATTGGAGAATATGTAATTGGTCCATACTTTTTTGAGGGACATATGAATGGTGCAATATATCTCAGTTTCTTACGAAATGATTTACCAGGTTTGTTAGATGATATTCCTCTTGATCTCCGCAATAAAATGTGGTTACAACATGATGGTGCACCTGCTCACTATTCGGCAGAAGTGAGAGATCATCTAAATGAAGTATTTCCCAATAAATGGATAGGACGGAATGGGCCTGTACGGTGGCCCGCTAGATCACCAGATTTGACGAAACTAGATTTTTTCTTATGGGGATGCATAAAAAATATGGTTTACGTTGAGCCACCAACTTCTCCCGAAAATATGCGACTTAGAATAACGAATGCTTTTCGCAGCATTACACCAGCTGTCTTGCGCAGGGTAGAACAGTCTTTCAAACATAGACTTCAGCTCTGCATTCAAGAAAATGGAAGACATGTTGAACATATTTTATAAAAGTTTCATTATCAACCTTAATTAAACTCTCCCTTTTGTAGTTTTGTAATTTGCCAGTTGACAAATTTGAATATCTAGAACTCAAGCTCTGAATGAATATAATAACATGAAAAAAATAGTTATTTATAATGTTTCTTTCTTTTAACTTGTTTGGTTTGATATTGCACGATTTATGAGTGAAATTCTGCATCCAATGAAAAAATAATTTTCCATTTAGCAAAAAGTGATAGGTACATACATTTATTTCGTTAAAAAATATTTGTTTGGACACCTTCTAATGTACAAAATTGAAACAAGATATCTTTCGTATATTTTTATCAGTCGTCAAAAGGATTTCGCTTTGAAAAAATGACCATTTTTCGAAAGAAATGCTCATTTAAGAAAAACTATTGAACTTAGCCATAGGGAATACTTAATGAAATTTGTAGAGGTTTCGTTGGCGCTTCTTATGGATCAATAATATACAGGGTGTTCCATTTAATCTAAGGAAGATTTTGCAAATTTTCATTTACAATATTTGGCAAGCGGTTTTTCATACCCTGTATATCACAGGTCGATTTCAGATATATCGTTTGAGAGAGTTACCAATGTAGAATATTCGACCAAAAAAAAATTTCAACTGGACTTGGCACCACTTTATAATTTCAAATATTCTGAGTGACGAATATTGGAAAAAAAAACCTGTCATGCTAGATATCTCGAAAACCGTCAATATTTTCGAAGTGCAGATATACATAAAGTTTATTTTATTTTCTATGAAGAAACCGAAAAAGCGATAAAAAATATAGGTTACCATTTAAAAAGACACAGTTGGGATCCGCCCAGAAAAAATCGAACACCCTGTGTGACCGCCAATATTTTTATTTTGTCGAGCTCGAGCAATAAGGTAATATTATAGAAAATTAGATTCCTATCTGCTTCCTATATAGAGATATGGAACACCGCGCCACTGTTGCAGGACCCTGTATATATAGATTTTATCGAGTGTGCATGATATAAATCAAAAATTAAACAATTTGTGTACACAACACTCCCTTTTTGGAGTGTTGTGGACACACAACACACAATTGTATATATATATATATATATATATATATATATATATATGGAGGGTACAGGTAAAATTTTATTTCTGATAAAATACGGTCTACAACCCAGATAACACAAATACGTCTTATGGACGTTTTTAAAACGTCCCGCTTGGACATTCAGGACATCCTCAAAACGTCCATTTTTTGGACGTGGACATCTCATGGACGTGGTTGTAACGTCCATTGTTAATAATCAGGATGTCTTCAGGACGTCCATATTAGGACATTACAGGTCTTCAAATGGACATTTACAGGATGTCTTTAGAATGTCCATTTGAGAACATTTCATGGACATAATCAGAAGCTCAAAAAGATATTCACAGGATGTTCTATTTGTTTCTGTCATGCGTTTCTGTAGACTAAAAATTATTTATTTTTCATTTATTAGGTCAGATTGCCTCGAGAAAATTAAGAAAATATTGAACATTTCAAAATCTTTTATTTGATACATCCATTGAAAATAATAACATGAAATGAATGTTTATATTAAAACTTTTCCGTAGAATCCACGTCCTTCCTTTCCTTCGCCCTTTTTAGCCATGCCAGAATTGACAGTTCCGTTTCCTATCGTAATTTGGCCATGTTTGCCTTCTCAGCTGAACCTGAAAATTATTCAAATTGCTTATTCAAAATGAATGGCAGATGATCAATATGAAAATCCAATCTGTATTGAATCATTATAGATATCTAATGTAGGCGGTGTCTAAATAATATACGAGTATAATCACTTATGATATGAGCTGCATTTTCCTCCACTTCTTCGTACTGAAAACTAGTGGCTTCAACACCTTCGGCTGTTTGTTCTCATGATGAAGCTGCAGACGGCGGGATGAGTGTATAAGGAACAGATTGCGAATGCCGTTTAGCATATAATGTTTGTTTGAGTTTGACCTAGACGTTATGAATTCACAAACTTTTTAGATTTTTAGTATTCAGTAAGATAAAGTGCAAACGTTAATTAATAAGCCGACTACAATCACTAGAACAGTCGAGTACGAGTAACACGAATGACAATGACAGTCACGCGTCACACACAACACAGAACCACAGGTACGGAACCAAATATTAGATCATGTAGACTACGCTACGTTATATCATTATTCCTCGCAAACATTCGCTATATATGATCTAAAACTGAACTAATAGTTTTAGTTCAGTCGGTTTTAGTCATTGAATAACGGACAGTTCAGTGATCTGAACTGCATTATTTACCTTTTTTTCTCATTACTTTCAGAAAATGTCGACAATGAATGAATTAAAATATCAAATAAGCGATGCAACCAAAGGTGAAGAATGTAATAATTAAAATCGACCAGACTTCGACAGTAAAATGCAACAAGACGCGTTCTTTAGTTGGCGACTCTGATGGCGAGAAGTTTAAAATTGTCCTTTTAAACGATCGTATGCAAATTGAGTTAGAAGTGCATTAATTATTGGCCAACCCTAATTCCTAGTTCCTTGGCAACTGAACCAACACAGTTCAGTAGTTCGTAAAATTGCATTATACAACCTGCCACCATCAGTTATTAACTAAAGTCCAAAACTCCACAATTTGAAATCAGTTTTGCGCGTGCGCACATGTTACGCATGACTTCGTGTTTTATGTATCAATTTGGAAATTGAAAATCACATAATATAATTCCTAAAACTCCAGTCTCGAGATATCAATGTTTGAAATTGTTCTTTGATATGACCTATATGACCTTGATATCTATATGTTGGATAACTTCACACACAGTTGGCATTACCCGCAAATGTTCTACTGCTTATTGATGATTCAATAATGTTATAATAACGTCTTGCTGAATGAGACGTTTTTTGTGTAATAAACATATATATATATATATATATATATATATATATATATATATATATATATATATATATATATATATATATACACGCCGTCTTTTATAATCATTTCATTATAATATATCTTGATTTTTTAATTTTTCTCATGAAATAATACAATGCGAGCGTGAATCCAATAGAAATATAATAAAGTACCTAGAATGGACGTTCTACGGACATATATTTCTGGAAGTCCCGAAGATTTACTAAACTGGGCATACCTAAAACGTCCAGACTTGGTCCTGGACATTCAGACGATAAATGGACATGTAATGGACGTCTTTAAAACGTCCTGTGCTATCTGGGAAGATTCCCTAGCATCTAATTTGTAAATCAAAAGCAAAATAAAAATGTTATTTATATATGTGGAGCAACCCCAGCTATATTGTATGAGATGTGAGAATACATTACGGCATAATTAACATACAAAAGCTGATCAGTACTGAGTGTGGATGAAAGTTGCCGTATAACATAATAACCATAGTTCACTTTCTTTCTGACCTGACTCACAGCTGACTCCCAAGTCATGTTACTATCAACATAGGTACCAAAGAATTTAGTATTGTCTGACGAAATCACATCACGTCTACTTACTCTGACTCGAAAATCGGTAATTTTCTTTGCAGTTCTAGAGTAGAACTGCATTAAAACAGTTTTACTGGGGTTTACAACCCCAGTGTAAATGCGACAGACAGCTCATTGAGTCTAATTTGGAGTTCCTCCGGGCTTTCAGCATCTGCAGCAAGTGTTGTGTCGTCTGAATATAAAATTATTTGGTTTGTATTCACATGATTTGGCATATCATTTATGAAAAGTAGTAACATCAGAGGTCCCAAAATAGATCCCTGAGGGACTCCAAATTCATTACTGTATGATTATGATTGGCAGTCATCATATTTCACGCACATCTTTCTGAGAGTCAAATATGACTCCAGCCATGAAAGTACATTTTCTCTACATTTTCTCTAAATCCTAGCGAGAACAACTTACTCAGGATTATATCATGATTGATGATATCAAATGCCTTGGATAGGTCGTAAACAAGAGCATTCACATACTTTATCTTATCGAGGGCATTATAGACATAATCAAAAAACTCGTTTAAAGCACTTTCAGTCGACTTACCCGGACAAAACCCGTATTGAAACCTGGTTATTATTTTGAACTTGTCCAGAAAAGTAAACATCTTATTATACACACATTTTTCAAACACATTTCACTGTGGGTACTGTTACGGGTCGGTAGTTTTCCATGATGCTGGGGTCTCCATTTATTCAAAATTGGTGAGAGGAGACCAATTTTTAGTTTATCATGGAATTCGCCGAGTTCGATAGCGCGATTAATTAAAAAAACTAATGGTTCGCTAATATATAAATAAATGCTTTTCAAGATTTTCGTAGAGATGCAATCAATTCCAACTGAGTCAGTATTTTTTAAAGATAAAATGATTTCACAAATATCGCTTGAGTGAAAAGGGGAAAAATAGAAGGTTTGACTTTCAAACTACTGAAAGACGTGGAACCAAAGTGTTTATATATCGGTTTTTCAGCTATCGTTGAAAAATAGGTGCCAAAGTTGTTAGCGATAATATTTTTATCGCAGACAAGTGTATCATCTATCAGTAACTCGCGAGTTATTATTTTCTCACCTTTTCCTGTTTTATCTCTCACCATGCTTCATATTTGTTTCTGTTTTTCGTTGTGGTTTTCATTTTCAAGACGATCCTGATAAAATAAATACTTGGTCTGATGTACTATTTTTATGTATGCTTTTTTAAATTCATTTTAATGTTTTCTTAGGTTTGAATCATTGAATTTTTTTGTTAACCCATTCGTTCGTAACCCATGGCTTCCTTTTACAACTGTTTTGATCGAGATTAACAGCTCTTTTAACAAATGGACATGCCAAACCTATCCAATATAATAGTAAGTTCAGAAAAGTCGCATAAGCACAGTGAATATTATAAGACTTATCATAGACAGATTGAAAGTTCTCATTATTCAACATGGTTTGAAGTCGACAAAGATTTTCAAGGTTTGTATTCATGTAACTGATGTGTTTATATCTATTATTACTAGGATGTGAGACAGTTGTCATATCAAAGCAGAAACATAAATGATCTTCCAGATTTACATATAAAGCTCTTTCCGAATACAGTGTTTGGGTCATATTTGTTAAAAAGTAATCAATTTTTGAAATACTGGTTCTTCCGTCGGAATAAGTGAAAACTCATGTCGGTTTCAATATTTATATCTAGATCACCGAATAGTTTGTCAGAAAAAACGTCCATATTTCCATTTGGCGGTCTATATATGAGAAGCAAACAAAGTGTTTTGTTATTTATAACAAAGGAGATAACACAAGTTTCGTAGTCCATTTCGACAGAAGAGTGTCCTAGAATTGACACATTTTTGTGAACAAATTCGTTTTTTACCGAAATAAGAACGCCTCCATGTGTATGATCGTATCTTATGAAGTGTGTGGCAACATTATACCCATCGAATTGAATAGTGTCTATACTCGAACTATTACACCACGTTTCAGATAAGCAGAAAATGTTCGGTTTTGGCTCTGTTAAAATCACCTCAAATTTGGTGCGTTTTATTAGTGATGCATTGGGAGTTAACGTGAATTATTCTTAGCCGTTTTGAACTCATTATTTTGTTCATTTTAGGAAAATTCTTCTGGTTGTTTACCTCGAAAGGATTTCCGAAACAGAAATCGTTTAATAAATACCTTTTCTGGCCAAACTGTGGGTTCATATAGGGTGTTGAGAAGTTCCATGCTGGCTCCTACCTTAAACGATTTATATCTACATTGTGAGTTGAGATCAGACACCTCTAATTCGTAACCGGGTGATCGCTCAGATAAGTATGATTTGATTTTGTCTGCAGTCGTATTTGATTTACAATATCCGTCGTATAACCAAAGCGTTGGTTCAGCTCCGCCGAAGTCATCGTTGTTGTCATTCGAATTAGAATGTGTCCCTACAACGTATTTGCTTATATTTCTCTTACTTTGTCTAATCGACTGTGTTTGTTGTGATAATTGGTTCGAATGGGAATTGTCACTGACATGTGTGAACTTGAGAAAATAAGATAAATTGAATCTCCACTTAAACACCCTTTTATTTCAATAATAATTAAGAAAGTTACTGAACAACGAACTGTACTCCTATCTAAAAAGAAACTAACATTCTCTCTTCCAAATCTTACCACCCATACCTTATCTATTTTTATGAATCCTTAACTACCAAAAAAACAATGCAACAAAAGAAATGTGTAATTCTGCCTGCAGTCATCATTTGCCTCCATCGTTGCCGCCGACAGTGATGTCAGTTCACACTCGGCCTTTCCTGACCAGATGATGGCTGGTATGTTGTAACTGAAACCAAAAAAAAACGTTTTGATCAATTACATCGTTTGCTTGAAGGAACCAGAACCCCATTTTGAGATTCCATTCCTTCTAAGTAGCACTATAGCTTCGGGACTAAGAGTCCTTTCACTTTCTCACGGCACAGGGACACGTTCCCGACGGCCCAACATGGCACAGGGATACGTTCCCGACGGCCCATCATGGCACAGGGACAAGTTCCCGACGGCCCAACATGGCACAGGGACACGTTCCCAACGACCCAACATGGCACAGGGACACGTTCCCGACGGCCTCACATGGCACAGGGACACGTTCTCGACGGCCCCACATGGCACAGGGATACGTTTCCGACGGCCCCACATGACACAGGGACACGTTCCCGACGGCCCAACCTAGCACAAGGACAAGTTCCCGACGGCCCAACATGGCACAGGGACATGTTCCCGACGGCCCAACATGTACACACCTTATTTCAGAAGCAATCATTTCCAAGGGTCCATCTTTTCATAAGTTCTGCAGCATAAACACCCACGTAGGGTGACCGTGTTTCTTTACATTCGGGTATGTTTGTTACCTCATATCGATCGTTTTCTAGATGCCGAGATACTCGAAATAGACCCTTCCACTTAGGAACCAGCTTCCGTCCTGAACCCATGTTTACAATTGAAGAAATTTTCACTAACACGAGTTCTCCGACGCTGAACATTGAAGGTGGTGCTCGATGTGAATCAAACTCTTCTTTTTGACGAGTCTGATTATAGTGAATCCTTTGGGAATCCAGCTCACGAAGCTTACCAACATCCACAGCGTTATCATCTTCTATTTCGCCAATATTGTGCGGACCTGTCCTTTTTCCAAGGAGCATTTCTGTTGGGCTAGTATTAATACTTCTATTCCAAGTATTATTGATCCCCAACTGTATATTGGAGACGTTCTCATCCCATCCGTTATCCTCTTTGTTGGCACCCATCGTGGCTAGACAGTCTGATATAGTTTTGTTGTGTTTGTTTGAAGGTGATTGACAATGTTTCGTGAAGAATTCCACTAGTTCGGACTTCCATTGTCTACTATATAAAATGATTTGAAATCCCTGAAACAAGTAAAAAGAATAATTAAAAAAGAGTAGTTGAAAATAACAATTATATTAAGCAACAATAAACCTGAAATGAAATGATAGTGAAATAACCTACAAGTAAAAATATAATAATTGAATAAATAAAAATTAGAGGAATGAAAAAAGAAAATAATAAAAAAATAAAAAGTGTAGAGATTCCAAGTCACGTTAGTTCACGACGTTTCGATTGTTGGTATCTACAATTGTCTTCGGGTGATGACTGGACTGATTCCTCCGAGAGATGACTATTTTATAGGTCGTTGAAATACTTTCACATTCTCTACTTTCCATTTTCCGCTTCACTGATTCCGTGAGAGATGACCGTTTTGGCGGGAGTTGGTCATTTTTCGTTTGATGATGGGTTTCCATATGTTTCGTATATCTACGCTGGCCTGGCTGAATACGTTGTTGGACAACATGTATGCGGCTTCCTTAAATTTTCTCCTGAACCAATGTTCCTCTCTGTGCAAGATCTCAGCTTGGGACCACTCGATGTTGTGTTGATGGGTCCAAACATGGTCTGCTATTCCTGCTATTTACTTGTTTCAGGGATTTCAAATCATTTTATATAGTAGACAATGGAAGTCCGAACTAGTGAAATAGTTTTGTTGTATCTCTCCACCTGTCCATCACCTCGTGGCATCCCTACTGCATTGAGGTGGTGACCGATATTCTTCTCCAAACAAAACTCTCTGAATCTCCTCGATGTGAACGCGGTATCTTTGTCGGTAATAATTCTTTTGGGCACTCCAAAAACTTCGATAATTTCATTCAAGGCAACAAGAACATGCTTTGTTTTGGTATTCTTTACCGCCTTGATGAACGTGAATTTCGTGAAAGCATCTACCAAAACCAACACCTGAGTGTTCCGCTGTTTTCTCTTATGAAATGGAACTATATGATCAATGTGTATAGTATGAAAAGGCCGAGCAATCTTTGTAATTTGATGTAAGTATCCTGGCTTATTCCCCGACGCCGTTTTGTCATATGAACAATTCATACAAGTCTTTACGTATTGTTTTTATAATTTTTCTCATTTTTGGGAACCAATATTCATTTGATATTCTCTCCAAGGTTTTGTCAAAAGCAAAATGGCCTACGTCATCGTAATTAAACCTCAAAATCTGCCATATGCAAGCTTTCGGCAATACCGCCCTGTTTCCTGTATCAGTACGACGGTATACTCTTCCCCTCTAAACATCATATTTTTTGAAAATGTCTTTGTTGCTGTTTCGATCACCCGATAAGATAATATTCTTGATAGCTTCTATGTCCGCATCGGATATTTGAGTAACCATAAGCCAGTTGTCATCGACCAAGATCGCAGCATATATGCCTTGACTTTCCCTCTCCCCCACTGGGCTACGACTCAGTGCGTCCACATGAGTCATCCTGGTACCTGGTTTGTGCACTATCTCGAAATCATAGTCCTGCAATTCCAGAACCCATCTGCCAATCCTCGTGTTTAGATCCTTCTTTGACATGGCGTTACGAACAGCTGAGCAATCTGTGAAGATTTTGAATTCAATACCAGCTGAGTAATGTCTGATTTTTTTTATGGAACGAACGATGGCTAGTGCTTCCAGTTCATACGAATGATATCTCTGTTCGATGGGCGTAGTTGCTTTGCTGAAGAATCCAATCGCTTTTTCCATTCCATCGTTCAGCTGTACCAACATTCCAGCAACATCCCAGCGACTGGCATCTGTATACAGTATGGTTTCTTTTCCATTGTCAAAAAGAGTAAGTACTGGAGAGGACGTCAATATTTCTTTGAAGAACGCAAAGGCATTCTCCTGTTCGGTTTCCCAAGTCCAAGGATGATTTTTACTAAGTAGCTTAGTGGGGTTTCGCCTGGAGCGCGAATTCAGGTACAAACTTACGAAAGTGACCAACTAGTCCTAAAAATTGCCTGACCTGATGTATATTACCTGGGCGAGGAAAACTTCGCATCGCAGCAGTTTCGCAAGCGCTGGGCTTTACTTCTCCATCCTGTATTCTGTATCCAAGATATTCAACCTTATCAGCTAAAAAGGTAGACTTTTCAACGTTCAACTGAACACCATGATCGTTTAAGTGCTCAAGTACTCGACGCAGGACATTTAATCCTTCAGGTATTGTTCTAGAGGGAATCAGTATATCGTCCAAATACACAACTTTATTGAATCTCAAATCACCAACAATATTATCCACAGCGCGTTGAAAAAAATAGGGGGCATTCATAAGACCAAATGGGATTTTGAGATATTCGCATTTGCCCTTCGGGATGATGAAAGCAGTGATTGGAACAGACTCTTTCGAAAGTCTTATTTGGTGGTATCTTGAATTCAAGTCCAATATAGTAAAGAATTTCTGACCAACTAACCTTCCAATCAAATCCTCAATGACAGGCAAAGGGTAATTTTCTTTGATTGTTTGTTCATTAACCCCTCTGTAATCGACACACAAACGAGTATCACCATTTTTTTTCTTCACCATTATCTTGCAAACGGAGACTGGGAAGGCCTGATAGTATTACTCTGTATTAATTCGTTGATCAACTCTCGAAGTTTTCATTTTTCAGAATCAGATAACCTATATGGCCGATGAATAATAGGAGTGTCTGTCTTCAGTCTGACGATACCAGCTATCGTGCCTAATTTTCTTATATTGCTTGTAAATTTGGAAATTCTTTTATAATTATATCTTATATAATTATAAGTTCTCGTATTTCATTTTGAGCTGACGCCTCTGCCACATCAATGTGGACGACTTAAGGCTGAACAATTGAATTCACGGTCAGAGCGTAACTGAAAGTTAATCGAGAGCCAATCCGCGAATAAGTAATTCCAGGATCCTCACTTAAAGTTTGTCCAATCACTATCTTCGCACCCGGTATACAAGTCTCCTCTAGCAATATTTCTATTGATAATGCGACATCATCTATTTTGACATTACATGCGGCCCACTCTGTTACTAGTATTTCAGAACCTCCAAATGCCGTTAATATAATTTTGTTGGGACAACTTTCAACCTTCAACTGAAGTTTGTCTGCCACTGCGTGTGTAACGAGGGAACACTCGCTACCAAAATCTACAAAACATGTTTCCTTCTGATCCCCAATGAGAATACTTTTGAAGAATTTGTTTTTATCCCGATTTTCAGTTACCAGAAATACCCTCTTATCATCCCTTGTGACTGTTTCTTTCTTTTTATCTAATTGTATGTCGGTTGTTTTCGACTTTTTAAAACAACTATCCACTGTGTGCCCCCTACGACGACAATAATTGCAGTATTTCATCGCATCGCCCTGTGAACGATCTAGATGACAATTAATTTGCTTGTGGCCCACCCCGTTACATCGAAAACAAATAATGTTTTCTCGAGTTGTGTGAACATTCCTGAATCTCTTACCGTCTTTACGAGAACTGTCGTTCCATTTTCGTGCATATTTATCTGGGGATGAACCTGACAAATTCGGATCGAACGACTTCAAATAAGTTGCCAACTTCGATGGATCATCGATATTGGCGGCCGTAACAGCAAATTTTATGGACGTATTGTTCAAACCACCCACAATTAAATTGACTTCGTCGGCACCACACAGTTTTAAATTCATTTTCTTTATGAGAGATAGTTTTTCAAAACAATATTCAAATAAACTTTGATTTGGCTTAGGATGCAAAGCGAGCATTTCTGTCATTAGACAGTATAAATCTCGATTTGACGCAAAAGTATTTGATAAAAGGATTTTCCATTCCCCCCAACTTTTTGGCATACAAGTTATACTTCTATACCAAGTTTCTGCAGGCCCTTTCAATTTATTAATGGCAAGATGATATATGTGTAAATCATTCCAATGATATATATCTGCATACTCATCTATTTTTGATATCTAAACCAACACATCGTCATTTAAAGGGTTGAACTCACGAATATATATATCTTTAACTGACATTCCCAATCTACCATGATTTTCTTTCCTCAAGTCATTAACTATTTCTATCAAACCCTCCGAAGAAAAGAGCTCGGGTGTCTGAACACGGTCACCATCACTCATCTGCTCATGAGAGCTGCCACCTTCCCGACTTGTGGTTCTTTTCCTGTCTCCTCTTGTTCGACTTCCTTTCGGTATCCTTGAGGAATGAGACCTAGAACGCTTCCTTTTTCGACTGCCCATATTTGATGAAATTTCACAAGGTATTTGCCGTTGTATAATCCCACTTCTGATGTGAACTTGAGAAAATAAGATAAATTGAATCTCCACTTAAACACCCTTTTATTTCAATAATAATTAAGAAAGTTGCTGAACAACGAACTGTACTCCTATCTAAAAGGAAACTAACATTATCTCTTCCAAATCCTTCCACCCATACCTTATCTATTTTTATGAATTCTTAACTACCAAAAAAACAATGCAACAAAAGAAATGTGTAATTCTGCCCGCAGCCATCATTTGCCTTCATCGTGGCCGTCGACAGTGATGCCAGTTTACACATGTTTGTTACTGTTTTTTCTATGAGTAACCTTCGTCCATCCCTTTTTGTCTAAAACTTTTTCCTGCAGTAGTTCGCGTTTTTTACGTTTTGCCGGTGTCGAAATTACGGTTACTTTTGACGAGCACGAGATGTATGATTGATCTAAATCATATACTTTGACATCATCTCTCTTATCAGGTTGATAGTTTGAGGTTGTGCACATCCACTTTCAAGCTGATTATCTCATCCATTAATTTTGGCATTTATTTACAATGGGTATATCTGCAATTCAACCCTCAATAAAAGGCCTATCTATACTTCTATTGTTACCTTCCTCAAGACCGTTTATTTTATTTCTTCATGGCTACAATCCAGTTCAAATACCAAGATTTCTAAAGATAACGTGACATATATCTGCTTCCCATCTATTTGAAATTATGGCAGCTATCATCTACAATCTTTACTAATTTCTCTGTTTGCCGAATTCGAACCTTTTCAAAGATGTTCGGAAAATACGTGACTTGACAATAATTCCAGCCTAGCCTTATATATTACCCTCTCTCAGAAAAAATATTTTAGGGGATAGGACCAAGTGGAAATTGAATTCAGTCTGCTTCACAGACTACAGAAACATTAGATAGGCAACTGTATACTTGTAGATACAAAATACTAATGCTCCACAGGTCCGTAGCGGATGTTACCCGAAGTACATAAAGAAAACTGGAATTCCGAGTATTTGAGGGCGGGCTTTTTAAAAGTTCGCTCCAATTTGAATAGTAAAATTTTAAATGTATGCACATAAAGTCAACATCATATGAAAGTTCCCTCTCATAATAGATGTAATCGAAATTTTACTTATGAATTGTTTGTATTTAAAAAAACAGCTTTTACTAACATTTTTGAAAATTTCTAAATATAACAGGTTTCAAGTAGCAATTAAGTGGGGTTAATTTTCAAATTTGTTAAGCAAAAAACACCTGAAATAAAATTTCGATTACATTTATAATTGAAGAAAATTTTCAAATGGTGCAGCCTTTATAGCTGTCAGTATCTCGCTCACTATATTGGTCTCACGAGCTTCTAATGTTTGCACTTGTAAATAATATAAAAAAATGATTGAATGAATATTTATTGAATGGGAATAATCCTAATATACATACAATTTAAAAACAGGTTTGCATAAAGGGGAAGATGGTCTAGTAATTTCATCTTGTATCTCCTGAAAACTTGAAGTTGATGGTCCTGAGTATATAAGTTCTTCATTTGTTGAGGAATGATCTGAAGAAATTCCATTGAAATATTAAATAATGTCTAATACAAAAAAAATAATACATTAACTGTATTAAATTCTGAATAAACATCTTCATTCTTCTGGTTGAATATATAAACGGTGCAACCAATGAGAGAATATAGATATTGAAAATATTATAGATATACACAATATGGTACAAAATGAGGCATATTATATTTTTACCTGGGTCAATTCCTACTGGCTCGCTTGCACTCAATTCCTGGTGATCTGGTTTTCCTTGGAAACCTTCAACAAGATTGTAGGTAAGTGATAATAATAATAATAATAATATCAAATGTGAAGTAAAAATAAAAAAAGTTTATTAAATAATATAATATATGAAATAATAATATAATTAAATAATATATCATTAATCATATATTATGTAAGAATAGTTTTACAGCTACTATATATACACTGTATTTTTTGTAAATGCAGAGGAATAAAATGAAGTGAAGGTACATTAATCCAACTTATTACCTGGTATTCTGAGGGATGGAACAGCACTAAATTTAAGTCCTCTTTTGGTTCCTGGCACCATACACTCCGGGGGAAAATGTTCATGACAAACATGATAGGAGTTGTAGATTTTGTCTAGAGAAAGATTTTTGTAATTATAAGGTTTAATTCGCTCGATCCAAGTATTGAAAACATCCGGTTGATTTTTGGGAAAACGATGTCTTTTACTATCCCTATTAGTACAGCCTGCGACGCAACACCTTCTACGCTTTGTTGGGGGAACATAGTTCTCATCCATTTTTTAAATACAACTTGCACAAAACAATCGGTATTGAATAAGTTTATAACTTGTGATTAACATGTACTGGAAATAAAATGAGTAATGACAGAAATATATTTACCCAGATAATTAGTCTTTCAGTGCTACCATCTCTAGGTACCTGAGAATATAATTACACTCATCAGCACCCCCTGTCGGATGTTTCCCTAATATTTACATTTTGGCGGAAAAGCGTGTGTTACTTTTCTATTGTTTACAATCAGTATTCTGTGATCTGCTTCCGAGAGTACGAGTAACAAGACATAACGTCTGACAGTTCATCGTTTGCAAGTACCGTAGACATATCTTGTTACAAGACATATCGTCTTACCAGAAACTGTTAACAATACCAATCTCGTCTAAGTTTTTTACCACACATTTCTTTGTTTTCATACATGTTTTTATTATAAACTCATAGTAAATAAAATATTGATTGAATATTAATTTATCTGGTCAAAAATTATTGGTGAAATCTGATTACTTTTTTAAATTGGAAAAATTTGGATTAAATCAATAAATAAAAAACGAATATTGATATAAAGAAATGGCCAATTGTTAATATTTATTAGGAATACAAAATTTTTACTTTATTATTTTTGACGAAATTTTCAAATTTTTCTTTGTACTTACTTTTTTTTTAAACTGTAACTCTGTTGTAACACATGGAGTGATAACCAACAAAATCCAACAATTCTTTGCTCAATTGAATATTTCACTAAGTACTTAAAATTTTGTTCTTCACGGAAAGCCAATTTTCAAGAACACGTTTAAAATGAATTTTCATTGTGTGAGACACTATGACGTTTTCCTCCTATCAGCGGCTGGGAAAAGTGCAGCTCCGGCAGCTGTTCGTCTTGGTGAGCAAAGGGTCGTAGGAATTTGAGTGTATTTCTTAAAGAGAACGTTATATAAACTTATTGAGCGCGCCACCTGGCTAAATGCATTATATAAGAACGTTAGTTTTACCAAGCCAGGGCGAGACCGTTTCCTTAAGAAACGGGGGTGGAAGGAAAGGGTCGCCAGGTCCAAACCTGCGGAAGCGATTCCGTAAGGAGGGAGCTTGCGACCTGGGCACACAACCCGGGAGGGGGCATGGGGGGAGCCAGGGCGACAAAACTGAATAATGAAGTTATTCAAAATAAATGCATTATGGGCGCATCCTGAAAATAAATCTGGGCAAAACAAAAGAAAACTTGACCAAGTAGGCAGTTATAATTTCGCTTGTTGGGGAAATATACATAACAGTTTTTATAGTATTATAAGGTGTTACCTTTTATGTAAAAGTATACATTTGAATGCATAAGTATTTCTTGCAATCACCCAGTACTGTGTGTTAGCTTACACTTGATAATATTTTCTTGTCGAATATGATAAGTAATAAAAAAATGGTAATAAAATAAATCCGGCCTGTTATTTCTGGACTGGATAGTGCTGGTAGGAGAATCAGGATCGGGCTGTTGTTCGCCTTCTTTCCGTATAGTGGTCGATCTGTGAGGATTTTCGGAAGATTGGAGATTTCATAGTTCCAACCAACGAAATTATAATTTCATCCAGTTAACTCCGGGGTGGAATAATAATATTGGGATTTATTTTTATTTCCAGCTTTACCGGTAATTACAGGGTTCGATAACCACACCTACAACCCTAAAACAACTGATTAGCACGAAAAGAATAAACAATAGATACCACTTACTCCACTAAGGGAGGGTTGAAATATCAAAAAAAACTCCTTGCTAATTCCTTGAATTCGCCAATAAATGAAGTGAAAATATATTGGTATTCGACTTCATTCAAATAATAAAAAGTTTGGAGAGCCGGTAGTGGACAAAAAACTACCAGGTGTTATATCTTCATAAATGATACTTCTTCACGAAACTTATCTGAAGGAAGTGAGTAGACACCTTGTCAGAGTGGCACTTTGAGTTTCCTCCAATATTCACAGATATGCAATTTTATCAGCAAACGAACTCGCTTTATGAATTCACCTCCAACTCTGACCATCGGCCATTTTTCACGATTAGCCTTGCGCAGATAGCATGACTGAGTATAATGGTGCCATCTCTAATAGATAGGAATACTCCTTCAGGATTTAAAAAAAATCTTAAATGATGGGACACAATGCAGAATAAATCTAAGAAGACTGTATGAAATATATAACAATAGGTGAATATCCAAAATATCCTAAGGAAACAATTATGAAGAAACAGTAGCTAAATACTTGATTTGAATTCTACCACAGCTGACGTGGTTGCGTTAATCTATTCATATATTCAATTCAATCATTTCACATTTATTTGATCACGATTGAGTGAAATATATTTTCAATCATCCTCACTTTTCAGTACTTTTCCTGAATGAAAGAAAAATATATGATAATTAATTATAGGAAAATTCCTGATAACAATAATTTTTAGCCAGGCAACCAGCATTACTCGTATGATGGTTATCAGTTGACTAATCCTTCAGTTCAGCTGGCGATTTATCGAAATATTTATTAGCGCAACCTACTCGCCAGAAGTTAAACTTTTTGTCGCACTTTGAATTGATTTAAAGATACCTACAAGCATCCTCAAGAACTGATTTCTTAGAAATTATATATACACAGGGAAAACAGAAAGTAGCATCTACGAATGCTACAACACAATGAAAATTCTATTACAAAAAAAAATCTATTAGTTTTTTTTGTATCACACCAAAACACTTTTTTGACATCCCAATTAATATTATTTAGCACGTGTTGTTACTAATAAATGATTTTCGACTGTACATGAGCATGCGCAGTCGCATACCTTCAACGGTCAGGTAGCGAGCAACTACTATGTTCTGTCCTGTTCTATAACACGGACTTCGGACTCTCTACTATATCTCTCGCACCTATCAAATAGCCCCAATTCTAAAACTTTATAGCTTGACAATAATATTTCATGTACGATTTTCTGCAGGTAAGCCATATATACTATTGATTTTGTAATTAAAATATCTTAAGATATAAATTTCGATTGGTTATCAGATAGGTGTAGAGGAACGCCCGACGTTAATAGCAATAGCCGCCGGTTAGTTTTTGAGGGCCCTCATGCAAAAATTCAGTTAGGAATAGTCAGACAAAACACTTTTTACCGATCGCGAAAGAATAGCACCTAAAGGCTGACTTTTGACCAAAAGAGGTCAGATGTCAATCTTGCTGAAGTGCCCAGTAAGTTGAGGACCGCTCGGAGAACGGAGGTGGATGGAGTGGGGTAGTAGGTTCTCCTCGCTAAATAGCTGGGGGGGGAAGCTTCTACTTCAGGGCACTCAACCCAGGAGGGGGCATGAGGGGATAGGTGTAGTTACCTGATATTGACTCAACTGTTCACCTCTGCTTGCCAGGTAGCCAATCACAGAAATAAGTAGGCAAGCCTACCTAGGCATATTCTGTGTGTTAAAAACTATCGGTTGAGATGGAATTTATTCGGATATGAAAAGAGCTAAGGTGATGGAAAACAATTATTAAAATTGATTAAAATAAAAATAGCTATGTAAAGTTTTCGATAGGCAAGTTATATCATACTTAGGCATGTTTGTTAATAAATTATATATGAAAAAAATATGTCTCAAGTTATCTGATGGGTGAAGGTCGATCTCCTACGGTCGCCTTGTCACCTCTACTATTGATATTATATATTATTGACTACTGGGAACAATTCCATGAGTTCTATCAATTTACTATAATGTGAAAAATAGTAAGCTGAAATGTGGGTGGATAGATTCAATAAAATTCAACATTTACCGTTCAAGCTGTATATTTTTTTCATAAAATGCACACATAATACTGTAATAAATATTCATAATATTGGCAAAATTCATAATAAAACAATTTTAAAGTTAAAAACATACAATCACACACAAATATTGATTTTTGTCTTCTGCATAATGATCAAACGAGTTCAGGTTCGTCACTAGAAACAACCACCCATCCACTGTTTTCACCTTGAAAAATAAAAACAAATCAGAATTATTCTGAAACATCGATTCCAGAAAATCAAAATTTCCTAGGCATACGAGGTATGGCTAGAAAATAACAGTACTTTTAGTGTAACTATTTTTATTTTTTTTTATATAACTACCACCTCCCTCATCATACTCCCCTATTATTTTCCGCTGTTCAAAATAATGTTTTAGGTAATTTTTCGAAAGCATGTTCATAGTCTTGGTCGCTTTTTCCTTCATAGCTTTCACACTATGAAACAGTGTTTTCTGCAATTTCTGGAACTTTTGAAAATCACACGACACTAGATCTGATGAATAGGGTGATTGTTCTAACACAGATATCCTATATTTGACTGATAATAACTTTAAAAACCGGTTGAAGTGTAGTGGAGAATGTTGAGCGATTGTTTGTCTCGCAGAACACCAGGATCGTTACTTTTTAGCCACTCCTCATATATGGAAATATAAAAAACAAGAAATGAGTGAGTAAGTGCCAGGTTATTTTCCTAGGTTTCACAACTGAATTATGATATTATAAAAGTACTCATAACTATGATGTCTGAACATTGTTTTTTTTTAATTTCGACAATAAAGTAGATAATGATATGGAAAGATTATAGTTATACACATTGTAGGTGTAGATTCAGTTACAGAAAAAGTGGAATTTTAAGATTCGGACTACCATTTACTAAAAACTATTTGGAGAAATTCATGATTTGTGAAGATACTAAATCCAGTAAACGAAAGCATATTAATGTGTAATCGCTCTCATGAATTTGAATACAATCAAGTGAAGCTTTTATCGAAATGAAATTCACACGAAATTATTGAACTATGCTCGTTCAGCAGATTTTATATACTTATACCGGTAATTAGTGAATTTTGAGATGACGCATGGGGATCTGAAAACAACGTTATAGAGAATGGACTGTTCAAAAAATAAGGTGAACGTTCAAATTTCTCAGGCTACATACATTAGACTCACGATTTTAAAACTTTTTTATGTTGGTACACTTGTCTCGCACATAGGTTCACAGTTTCAGCTATTTAGCATGTTCAGGGAGTTGGTGGGAGGCATAAAAAGTAGAAGTGTTTTGCGTGTTCGGCGATTTTATGCAATCGAAAAAAAATGGTAGAAAGCATTTGCATCAAATTTTTTGCAAAAAATTGAACTGAGTTCTTAAAAACACTTGAAATGTTGATAGTGGCATACGGTGATTGTACTTTGAGCCAGAAAAACGTTCACAATCTGGACGCCCCAGCACATCAACAACCGATGGAAATGTTGAGAAAGTGAAGAAAATTGTTATGGAGAATCGTCGAATCACTATTAGAGAAGTTGATGAGGATGTCGGCATATCGGTTGGCTCGTGCCATGCAATTTTTTCGGTAATTTGGAATATTAACCGTGTGGCAGTGAAGTTCGTTCCAAAATTGCTGAATTTTGACCAAAAATCCGTCGTATGAGCATCGCTCAGGAAATGTTGAATGACGTCAACGGCGATACAGATTTGCTAGAAAGGGTTATAAGTGGTGACGAATCATGGGTATACCGTTATGACATCGAAACCAAAGTCGAATCGTCCTACTGGAAGATGAGAAGAGAGCCAAGACGCTGAGGGAGATTACTTTGAAAGGGCAAAATAGAAATTAATGAATAAATGAATATTTTTTGAGAATAATGAAAATTCACCTTATTTTTTAGATGAACATCGTATATACTAGCATAGATTTTTAAAACATTCCATCGCTCTTTCGTTGCAAATTTTAATGGGTTCTCGATATATGTGTTTCATAGGGTGTTGGTTTCCTTGAGCCTCCCCAAACTTTGAATCTTTAAATACGAGCGTGTATTTGTCATTACTGTTTCTCAATGTTCAGTAAATAATATCAATGAGATTATGCTGAAATATCAAACTCAGCTCTGATTTCTACTTCACTACTGTCACATAACTTTGGATATATTTTCAAGAGTACCTGAAGATGAATAGAAGAAATATAAATTCAGTTCTTTTATGACTATGGAAAAATAATTGTTCCTTGTTGAGTAAGTAGAAAAAATGGTCCATAACTAATACCTTCGAAAAAATCACAGTGGACCAGATTTATAACTCACTACCTTCGAGGTCAATCACAGAGAAAATTTATAACTACAATTATTCTCTATCGCGAGTATAAAAGTTATTGAATTTGAAAATTAGTCACTCAATAATGACATGAGGATTGAGAGGAACTTGAATAACTTGATTCTAGAAACAGTCAATTTTAAGATTCTCAATAAACAGTTTTACAAAAACGCAACTTGTGTTTCGCTATGAGATGGCTCCTTCAGACGTGTCTATATTATTTCTTGTTGCGTATTGCGTTTTTGTTAATTGTTTAGTGAAAATCTCATAAGAAAGTGTTTAGTGAATACGTTATGGATGTTCATCAAGTATCGGCCGATTCCATCACATAAGTAACTTGAGATCACTTCGATTTGCTTCGTGAAGTACTGTTAGAACGGTAGACTTGTATGTTTCAATTCAGTAATGGGTTCAATTATCTCTTATGCGCTAGATTCCTTTAACGTTATGAAATATCATTCAATGCTTTTTAGGATGCTTCTTGTTACGAAATTCAATGCTATTTCTCTCATTATCAACCTCGTTATAAAGAATGTATTGTAATTGAGGTCTGTAATGACCACAACGAAAAATTTCATTTTCCACTGAGGAACTAATTTACTGTAATGAGCATTTTGTCATATTTTACACGCTTTATATTAGCTTCACCTGTATGTATGTTTGTTTGTTTGTTTATAACTCTCAAGGATCTGTATTAACAGAATTATCGACATTATTGCTTGATCTATCCGCGGGCAGATGGCGCTGTACGTAACCTCTTTGATAGGTTGTTCAAAAGAAAATGAAAATAATAAATATAGTTTAAAAAACTAAAAAACACGCTTTTATAGCATATGAAACCAAAAAGTAAAAAATAAGTAGGTATAGTTTTAAAAAACTAAAAAACACGTTTTTAAAGAACATCGAACTGAAATGTTAAAAGTAAATACAGTTTTAAGAAACTAAAAAAAACGCTTTTGAAGAACATCGAACTAAAACGTTAAAAATATTTTTTTCAAATAAGCTGGAAATACAAAAACTTTGGCACAAAGCGCATACGTTTTTTTCACAATAATACTAGTATATTTCGATCGTTATTGTTTTAAGTTTATTTAAAAAAATATTTTCAACATTTCAGTTCGATGTTCTTTAAAAGCGTGATTTTTAATTTTTTCAAATTATATTCATTAGAGTTACCTTCTTCCAATTTTTCTGTGACCGTTTTCAGTTCTTTTTTCAATTTTTCGATTTCCGCCACATACGATGATATCTCTGAAATAAAATATAATGATTGGAATAATTATTTCATATTTGAAGAGAAACTGAATTCTCACTACCTTTTCTTTCTTAGGAAATCAATCAATCGAAATCAAAATCAATTCCTTCAAAAATCAAGTTCAACCAAATTTCATTTGGTAATCATTAGAAACAGCAAGAGTTGTAATTTTCGATTGAAAATTAGTATAGAGTATCTTTACCTGTTTTTTTTTCTTCTTCAAGTTTCTCTATAATACCTTTCAAACTTTCTATTTCTGATTGATTCAGAGATTTATTTGATCTTTCATTCATTACCATGTCATCTGAAATCAAAAATAATCAATAATTGATGAAAAAAACATTTTATTTTAATACTCTTACTCTTCTCTCCTTCGAGAGTTTTTATGACATTTTTCAGTGTTTCAATTTCCTTGTTCTTTTCTTCTTCTAGAGTTCTTATGCTATTTTTCAACGTTTCAATTTCCTCATCCTTCTCTCCTTCTAGGGATTTTATTTTATTTTTTAATGTTTTGATTTTCTTTACCTTCTGTTCTTTGAGGGTTTTCATGTCATTTTTCAATGTTTTGATTTGGTTACCCTTCTCTTCTTTAAGAATTTTTATGGTATTTTTCAATATTTCCATTTCCATTACCTTCTCTTCTTTGAGGTTTCTCGTACTATTTTTTAATGCTTCCATGTCCTTAGCTACTTCTTCTTTGAGGTTTTCCGTGAACTTTTGTAAGTTTTCGATTTCCATACTATTTTCTTCTTCGAGAGTTTTTATAGTTTGTTTCAATTTTTCGATTTCCTTTTTTTGGAACGTTATATGGGAATCTTTTGATTCATCTGAGGACAAATGTGAAGTACAATAGAGAAAAATAGTAGGTAGGGAATGCATGGTACCATTCACCGATAGTGAAAATATTTTATTAAAAAAAACCTTTCAGTTTTACATAGTAGATCATCTGCAAGGACTGAGTGCTTTTTCCAAAGTTACCCAGAAAGGGGCTGATGAAGAGTTGAAAATGGCGTTTTAGCCCGAAATTTCGAAGTACATTCAGAAATCGAAAGTTTCCTATATAAGTGAAATTTCATATCAATACTCTTTCATATTCTTTTCTGAAAATGATATTTGTATCAATTCCATTTCTTTCCGTATGTATCTATGTATGATCTATACATTTTTGTTCCTGCCTTTTTTTGGAGGTTTTTCATTTTCTGTGTGATGATAAAAAAGTAGAAAGCCAAGTTCCTTCTCAAAACCTAATCTCTCTTAGGTTAGGTCCAAAATGAGTGGGTCTATTCGACCCTCCACCACAACCCGCAAGGGTTTATTGTGGCTCAATATCTTGAACTCTCTTAAGAAATATTAGTAGATGTATACAGCTGATTCTCGGCCTCCCCCCACCACTATGACGTATTAATTGCTTTTTTATTGGTTGTTGTTTGGTGATTTTTTTGTTGTGCAGTGAAGTCAAGGCGTTGTGACCTTGAAGTGTCTGGTGCATGGATCGTTCAGATTTTTTTTCATATGAGATTTTGTGTGTGTATGTGTGTGTAAGAGAATGCACGGTACAGGGTTTCATCATGTGCTTGTTTGTCTATGTACAAACATACGTCTGCATACTTCGGAGATCCTCCAAGTAATAAATGCTCCATCGGTGTGAGGGCATCAAGTTAGTAGTGGAGTGACGTCACAGCAATAACCGTTCAACGGCTAAAGAGCGACATGTTCACTCCACGACATGTGGTAGAGTAATGCGTATTCATCGGTCTGCCCTCACCTCTCCCGAAGCGATGAAGGTTGTGACGTAACGCATCGCTCTAGCCCCGCTATCGATGGTGACACCACGGCAGCCGAGGACCGTCTGCCTAACGTCTACCCTCTCTGAGACCGCAACGACCACTGCTTGCTCGTACCGGCAACTGTTATCGCATCAAGTTGGGAGATGGGCTTGGCTGTGACGTCAGGCATCTCTAGTGGATAGCAACTAGCAATGTGAACCTTTCACGGTTTCGTGGTGGGGGTGACTCGCACTGTTTAATATAAGAGAAATTGGCACGCTATGAAATTAGTAGACGAATATATCTGCAGCAGTTAGCAATTGGTAGAGTGTTATTCAGTTCGTAATAGAAGGAAGACGGTGAGTGTATTTGTCTGTTGGAAATTGTTTATATTTTCATATATATTTTCATCATGTCCGTTTCAAAAGTAGACTTGAATAAAATCAATAATTTGATTGTACAGGAGGTTGAAATACTAGAGCAAAAGGCCTTATCATCATTACCAATTGATGAAGTGTACATAATTAAAAATATGTCAACTTATTCTACACGATTTGGTAAATCAATTTTATTAACTTTGCAAGATGTGAGCAATGATAAATTATTTAAAACATGGCTACCAAAACGTATTTCATTGCAATTCAGTGATGACGATATATCTTGTATCAACTCATCAGGTGGTAAATATACGATGATGTATTAAGGACAGAGCCAACAAAGTTCTGCTGGCATGAAAACGCGATCTCTAGTCAAATTCAATATGATTGAATAATAATAGTAATAATTTATAGTGAATTTCTTCAGGTCATAGCTTACAAAGTTTTTTGGTGTGAAAACGCTAACTGTTGTTTTATTAATATTCATATATTAGATGATAATAATTATATGGAAATATAAACATTACTAACTTAGTTGAATACACTCACTTTGTAACTACAAGTAAAATGGGAATGTGAGTATTATATCACTGAAAAATTGGAGGTTGCTTATTGTTTTTTTTATTCGATTTCAGTTCCACCATTTAAAGATGTGGATGCAGTACACGAGTCAAGATTGGGTCGATGTTGTAGATCTCAAATCATCGGTTCAACATTTGTCGTCTAAATTGAAGGTGTTGGGTGATGGAGCCGAACATGCAAGCAATTATGATATGAGTGTATGCTATGATGAAAAACAAATCGAATTATGCCTTCGTGATGCTGAGAACTATTGGAGTGGTGCAGAAGTTTGTAACAAATTTTTGGATAATGAATTGGAATTGTGGCAACTTTGTGAGGTTATGATTGAACTGAACCGAAGAAGATTCCTTTATAGCCTCCAACCATACTTGCCAGAATGGATTATTCATCACTTTGAATTGAATGATGAAAATCGAGAGGAAATTGTAGATGGTCGCGAAAATGATGATTATGAGGAAGAAGTTATTTCAGATAGTCTGTATGTTCCTGTAAATCATAAATAATGTCAAATAAAAAACTTTGTATTATTTTCGTGTTTTATTTATTTAAATCTCATGAAATACAATAGAAAATGATTACAAAACAATAAATATGATATAAAATACAATACATGATATAAGTCAGTTACAAATAAAAAAAAAGATCATAAATCAGTACATGATAGAGTGAAAAAAAAAGTGTCAATATCTGCTATGAACTGAACCATCCAATGCATTGTATGTTAAAACTGTATCATGCAAAATTAATGCATATACTTTAGTGTTGTCTGGAAACTTGGTTTTCCTCGTCTCAAACTCAATCTTTATATCAATAGTTGATGATTTTGTTGCATTCGGTTGATGAGAACAATCGATGACGAATAGTGGATTCTCTCTAAATTGTCCAATGTCCATCAGAGGTTCACTCATATCTTCATCATAATAACTTCGCTGGAAACTCTCTCAAAAGCATAATAAGCAGGAGCATCAAGTTTTTTTATCGAAATTCAAATTCCAACGCTCATATGGATAAACTTCAGAATTCAAGTATACTCGAATACTATTGATATCAGCAGTTGTGAATTTTGTAATATCTTGTGTTCTATCTTCAGATGTGGTAGTACTTTGGAATGCGATGATGACAAAACGAGGAGTTTCCAATGCATTAGTTGTTTTGATGGCCCATATGTCTGAAGAAGTCCCACGTAATGATGGTAGTTCATAGAGGTCCCACATACGACACGCCAAATTGATTTTGGCATTCAGACCGCTTTTGTTTATTCTACTCAAAAGTTTGAGCTTGTGTTTATCATCTGGTACAATATGTCTTATTTTCCATTCGATTTTATTTATTTCCAAATCAGCATCAACCTCATCTATATACGAGTTTTTGAATGATCGAGCGATAATCAAAATCAATTCCTGTTTGGCATTCAAGATACTTTTGTTGTAATCTTCAGCAAAACCCATTAAATATTTCAGTGGTAGTTTTCCACTAAAAACGTGACTGTTTGTGTCCAAGATATCTTGCTTCAATTGTGAAAGTCCCCAACCAGATGTCAATAGTGTGTTAGCATGAGATTGTCCAAATGATATCATGGTTTTCATTGTAGATGTTATCCCAGGTTTTCTAACAACAGTCACTTGTTCACCACCCATTTCATAACGAATTTCATCAAAGAGAAATGCAATTGCATTATTCGAGAGATAGCATGTTTTCGCTACATCTTTGGGGGTGAATTTACCTTCTATGTAAATGAAGCTGTCGGCAATATCTAGTATAACATCTTGATTATTGATTGCAATTCTGATTTCATCTGAATTCCTGAATAGCGGTGATCCATAGGGCTTATATGTGTGCTCATGTAAACTTATGAGAGAATGATCGAGCACTGGTTCATTGAATATATTCAACTTTTCACTGTTTGTTTCGAGC
This sequence comes from Leptinotarsa decemlineata, assembly GCF_025532065.1. Classification (NCBI taxonomy): domain Eukaryota; kingdom Metazoa; phylum Arthropoda; class Insecta; order Coleoptera; family Chrysomelidae; genus Leptinotarsa; species Leptinotarsa decemlineata. The sequence continues at coordinate 26,198,900 of NW_027412529.1, read as the reverse complement.
ACCATTGTTATTTTCTCACTTTCAATCCAATCGATTTCAAAAATTTAAGATCACTCACAGACAGAGCGTTATGTGCTAACTGTTTAGCATACACTTGTGGAATGAGCTTCTTTTTATGCACACTTTTCTTTTTATGCACACCTTTCTTTTTGATAGTGCAACTCGTTTGGGATTGTTCAATGCGATTTTGTCTATTATAAATGAAACCCATAACAACAGTTAATCGATTTTCTTCAATTCCAAAATAATGAAAATCTCTTCTTCACTTCCAAAATCGATAAGGTTATTTTTTTCATCCAAAATACGCACTGTAATGTTGTGAATCAATTGACGACCTTCTGGACTGACAGGCATATATATAATACTGTGTGGTTCTTTAGTAAGATTGTAGCCAGGTTCAACATCAATATCGAATGAGAAAAGAATGTGAGATTCTTAAAGAACATTTTGATTTTGATTTTGATTTTGATTTTTATATGAACCAGATATTATATTGCAATCTAAGCGGATAAGTCTCACAGTTGTAATGTTTATTGGTAATGATGATTCATGTATCTGATTTGGTGGAAATATTCCATGAGCGAATCCCATCATTTCTGTAATAGAATTTGGATGTGTCAGATCAATTTCATATTTGGATCGCATTTCACATTTGAATGTATTATTATTGGCGTGTAGATAGAAAATATCATCTGCAACGACATCATTTGGTTTTTTATCATGAATCAATCTGAACATGATACGTTTCTGTATGACGGCATTGATCTCTTCTATTTCGTAAGCACCACATGGAATTTCAATTGTCAACTTTTGGGGTATCGATGAGTTGTCATTACTGATTCTAAAACTGACTAAATTATTAGCTTCAGTTATATTATTGATTGTATTGCATCCATAGAATCCCAAAAGTCCTAATCCATAACGACTGTTCCTATCCAATTCAATTGGTGGAAAAAATCTGCACTCAAGACACTTGTCCCGACAGCTTGTAGCTCGAACTTTCGTGACATGACTGATGAATATTTTGAAACACATTTCAATTTATTATTGTACACAGCAACAGCACATTTGAGACAATTTACACTTTTTGGAAGGTGTTGTATTGCAATAAGTATCATTTTTATTGATACAAATATTCACATCCTCTATATTACAAATACAACACATAGATTTTCGAGGTATGGGACCATCATTAACATCCGAATCTGAATTTTGATCGGGGTGGTGCTCATAACAATATCTATGTTTCATTATATCGATGTCATCTTGTAGATGCTTAGGTAACTTTTCCCAAACATATGCAATCTCATGTGCAACACATGCAAGTATCACTTCCTTGGGCATATTTGCAAGCATCACTTTATCCATTTTTTCCAAGGTACCATATTTTGAAAACATTCTAAGTGAAAACCCCATTCCCTTGATAGCCTCCCGATCCAGTTTTGGTGTTGAATCCATTTTTATTTGGAAAATTATTCAGAGAGAAACTGTAAGCACAAGTGCCCACAGAGAACTGTATTAAATTTCTGTTGACGATAATAGTTATATTTGATTTTTACATTCGAACATTTTCGAAAGAATCGATTCAATTCCAATGGTGGTGGTAGATCTCCAAAACTATCGAAATATGTGACTTCTTTTCCACATTTTTTATATGCCACCCAATGTGTTCCTGGTCCATTTATTCCATCTAAATTAACAATAGCTGTCTCGTTTTGTTTTGGACCTGAAGATGGTAATTTGTCACGCATAAAAACACCACGAAAATGTGGAATTTTCATTTTTTGTGCATAATAACTGAGATCGAGATCAGAAAGAGGCCTCTGAGGTAGGGGTTCAATTAGTTTTTTGTTTTGTTTGTGGCTTTGTATGGTTTTAAATATAGTCCTAAACCTTTACGGTATGGTTTGAGATATATTCCACTTCCACGTTTGCCTAATGCTACAGCCTCCATGGTTTTATTGTGACGATTGGCTTCCATTAAAGCCGCTCTGCTGGCTTTTGCCGAATTTACGGCCTTGGAAATACCAGCAGCGGCTCCTGCCAAACTTCCCAGTGCGGATAATCCAGCAAAAATTGGTATCAATGGTAAAAGTCCACCGATCTTGGGAACAGGAATTATGCGTGGTGTGCGGATTTTCTTCTTTCCACCGGCAGCTTTGAGGTATTTACGTGCTGCCTGCAATGCCACAGTGATCGCTTTTTTGCTATTATTCGTCACAAATTGATTCCCACCAGCTTTCTTCAATACATTTCGCACTTTATGGACTATCCCAGCACCAAATGCAACTTTTCTAATTTTATTTTTCTTCGTTTGTTTCCTCTTACATTTTTTCTTATTGGTACTACAACCCATGCCCATATGTCTTTTTGCTTTCATAATGTTGGTGACAAGTAATGCAGCTGCTCTTTCCCCAATACTCGCGTCCTTCGATCTAACCCTATCCCAAGCGTTGTATTCAAGTTCTTTGTCGGCTAAATGTCTTGCTGCAAGATCGGATGGATGCTTAGAATATTGAATATCGTGTTTTTTGCATTCAATATCTAATTTATTGATTCCAGGATCGTTGCGAGCTAAACGTTGTTTCAATTTTGTACCCGGTCCACAGTATTGATAACCTCCGGGTAGATGTAATTCGAAAGGAAGTTTGTCTATTAAATCATTTACAAAACCACAACCTCTTTTAATTTTACGATCACTTTCAATACGTCCGTATCGTTTGATGGTACACATTGAAATGAATAAGCTAATAACATTTATATAGTCTCCAACCACGGCACGATGCGCATTGTAAAACAGAAAGAAAAGTTTGCTGTAGATAATCTAGATGAGAAATTTGGGTGTGGATTGAATGGACAAAGAGTATTCAGACATGGTCCACTACTTCCATCATCAGTTCGAGGACTCATTATAGGACCTTCACATTGTGGAAAGACGAATGCAATGATATCACTATTAACACATCCACAAGGATTGAGATTTAGAAATGTGTATCTCTATTCGAAATCACTCAGTCAACCTAAATATCAGTACTTGCGAAGTGTTTTGGAACCTATAAAAGGATTAGGTTTTTATACATTCAGCAATAATTCAGAAATAGTGGAACCCTCCGACGCAAAGCCTAATTCTGTTTTCATTTTCGATGATGTGATATGTGAAAAGCAAGATATTATTAGATCATATTTCTGTATGGGACGTCATAAGGATGTTGATTGTTTTTATCTAGCACAGACATATTCACGGGTACCCAAACAGTTAGTGCGTGACAATACCAATTTCATTATAATGTTCAAACAAGATGAGACGAATTTACATTACATTCATTCAGATCATGTTTCACCCGATGTAACATTCAAACAATTCCAATTGATGTGTGTTAAATGCTGGGAGGATCAATATGGATTTCTAGTAATTGATAAGGATAGAAAAATAGATGAAGGTAGATATCGCAAAGGATTCGATAGTTTTATATACCCATGATCTTGTTTTTGAAACTTATTCGATCACTGAATATTGTAGAGGTCACTTCATCAACGAATTGAGCTATAATTTAAAAAGGACAATATGAATACAAAAAACGATTCTGAACATAAAAACAATGAAATGAATTTGAAACGTCAACTAGTAGAGACAACAGAAGCTGTCAGACAGAAATTCAACTCTATCAAGAATGATAATATTGAAAATCGTACGACACTTGAAAGATTGTATGAGCCCATAATGAAACCATTGAATGTTTTATCATCAAACGCTACTTCTAAATCAGCAGTGTTATCACCAAATCGTGGAACTGTTCAATCTACTTCAAATTATCCCATGAGTACTCCAATAGGAAGAAAACAATCTTTTGATGGTGTATCATCTGTGAATAGTGACACGAGCACACTTCAAGACGATATGAGAACAACTCTATTTGAAACACCATCATCGTCCCACATCGATTCCTCGGATCCTGACATCTCACAATACATGCATGCAACACAAAGTTTTCCTCTTAAATTGTCACCTCACAAACCACAAGAGTAGACTAAATCATCTGTCGGTAACAAATAAGACAGATGAGTATCCGCGGCTAAGCTAAACAGTGGAGACGGGAGTGGGTTAAACAATTTAGCAAATTTCAAATAGATCTTAATGGGCGCCAGGTAAATTTAATCCTCCAGATACCCTAAGTAACTCACAATATCAATAACTTACCAATTAATATTAGAAATAAAAGATAAAGATCCCCAATATGATTTATTCAGTAATCCTAACTTACATGGATTAACCAACAACGCTTCTAAGACAACAATGCGATATTCACACTACTACGCGATGTTCAAATGTCAATACAAGAACTCGGTGTATATAACCACGAATTCAATCAGCTATAAATTACGGTAGTAACGACTCTCAAAAAAACTACAATACGTTGAGTAAAACTACCACGCAAATTGAGTAGGTGAAATCGTAAATACTAGTATTCGGAAGTTGGCCTTCGATGAGCTTGGTTCGGAACGTTAGTTCACGACGTTCACGACGTGACTTGGAATCTCTACACTTTTTTATTTTTTTATTATTTTCTTTTTGCATTCCTTTAATTTTTTTATTCAATTATTATATTTGTACTTGTAGGTTATTTCACTATCATTTCATTTCAGGTTTATTGTTGCTTAATATAATTGTTATTTTCAACTATTCTTTTTTAATTATTCTTTTTTACTTGTTTCAGGGATTTCAAATCATTTTATATAGTAGACAATGGAAGTCCGAACTAGTGAAATTCATCACGAAACATTGTCAATCACCTTCAAACAAACGTTGAATACCCGGTACGGACCCGGAACCAGCGACTTATTCCGAGGATATGAGAAGACTATGGTCAAGCTTACAAAGGAAGAAACTCACCTCAGTTTTCTGTGCAGAGCCAGAGACAATAACATCATCCCCAAAGGTTTTCTACTGAAATCGCCAATCCCAGGAGAGAGAGCTAAACGCATATTGGAACGCGCCAGCCGAGCACTGATAAGGTCTCAAATCAATTATCACCGTTGGAAGAGGTCAACTTTGCTGCAGGATGCCACAGAACGATTCGAAGAAATAAGAAGAGAGACATTGGAAGATGATCATGGACCAATCTTTGCCAAGATTGAAAGGACGTGCTTGAAGATCCGCCAAGACATGGAGAATACCCACAACAGAAAGTGGGGGAAGTTAGTGAGGAAACAATGCCCAAATACAGACCGAAAACAGGACAACTATGAAGCCACCAACGTCATCAACATGAGTTCCCGCCCGCTCACGGGAATAGAGGAATCTATGTTGAGGAAAGGCCTGAATTTTGCCATTACGCCAACATTTGTGCCCACTTTGGAGATAATTACTGTAGTGGAATCCACCAGTTCCCTCATTGACCAGACCGAGGCAGAAGAGTTCAGATGGAAAATTAGAGAGCAGTTGGATCGAGAACCAGTTCCAACATCTAACATCAGCAAGGAAGAACGTAGAGCTCTGAACGGCCTACGTAGAGACAACACCATTGAGATCCTACCTGCAGATAAAGGAAACGCTACTGTGGTAATGGACACCGTTCTCTACGAACAGAAGATCGAAGAGGTTCTACAGAAGGGACGATACACAAAGATCGTACGGGACCCTACTGCATCAATCGAAAGGAAGTTGTACCAGATTTTGAAAAAACACCAAGTCTACTTTTCGGACAAGGAAAGATCATGGCTAACACCGCACCACAGTAAGCCCCCTACTTGTATGGTCTACCCAAAATCCACAAGAAGGACGTTCCGCTTAGACCGATCATCAGCTCCAGAGATTCGGCTACTCAAAACTTGTCTAGATTTTTACTTCCCCTAATACAACCATTACAAGGAAAAACATCGTCTTTTGTGAAGAATTCAAGACATTTTGTCGAACTACTAGGGTCAATTGAAGTCACACAGGAAGATCAACTAATTAGTTTCGACGTGGAAAGCCTTTACACCAACGTTCCGGTCGAAGAAGCACTCCAAATCATACAGAGAAAGCTATCCGAAGACGGGACCCTGAAAGAGAGAACGAATCTACCTATAGAAGTAATTATGGAATTACTAGGATGCTGTGTACGAAACTGTTATTTCCAACTGAAGGACGAATTCTTTACACAAGATGAGGGACTGCCAATGGGATCGCCACTTTCACCAGTCATAGCCAACATATATATGGAGTGGTTTGAAACTCTGGCCATTGAAGAATCCCACAAGAAACCTCGAGTATGGTTGAGATATGTTGACGACACCTTCATAATATGGAACCATGGGAATACTGACCTAGACGCCTTTCTGAAACACATCAACAGCGTAAGACCTTCCATCACTTTCACAATGGAGAAGGAAATCCACAATGAATTGCCATTCCTAGACGTTTTGGTGAAGAGGACCGACATTAAGTGGGAAACATCTGTATACCGAAAACCCACTCATACGGGACAGTATCTGAACCACGAATCCAACCACCATCAATCGACAAAAAGAGGAATCATCAAGACTCTATTAGACCGTGCTTTTGGGCTCTGTAATACAAAGGAAGGTCTCGAGAAGGAACTAGACATCATCAAAAATGATCTTCAGCCGAATGGATACTCCAAAGCGATGGTAGAAAAGACTTTGGCTAAAAGACAGCAGGAGCCTCGCAAGGAAGATAAGCCGTTACAACCAGTGCTTGCACTTCCCTACATCAGAGGATTATCGGAGAGGATAAGAAGAATTGGTTCCAAGTACAACATTAGAACCTGTTTCAGATCCGGTAACACTATCCGTAGCAGCCTCACGAAAACCAGGCCCCCAAACGCGGACTGCGATTCCAAGAATTGCATTTACCGGATACCCTGTGAGTGCGGAAAATCCTATATTGGTGAAACTAAGAGGCCATTGAATGTTCGCATTGCCGAGCACAAGAAGCACACACAGCGAGGAGAAACCAGCAAATCAGGAATAGCAGACCATGTTTGGACCCATCAACACAACATCGAGTGGTCCCAAGCTGAGGTCTTGCACAGAGAGGAACATTGGTTCAGGAGAAAATTTAAGGAAGCCGCATACATGTTGTCCAACAACGTATTCAGCCAGGCCAGCGTAGATATACGAAACATATGGAAACCCATCATCAAACGAAAAATGACCAACTCCCGCCAAAACGGTCATCTCTCACGGAATCAGTGAAGCGGAAAATGGAAAGTAGAGAAAGTGAAAGTATTTCAACGACCTATAAAATAGTCATCTCTCGGAGGAATCAGTCCAGTCATCACCCGAAGACGATTGTAGATACCAACAATCGAAACGTCGTGAACTAACGTGACTTGGAATCTCTACACTTTTTCATTTTTTTATTATTTTCTTTTTGCATTCCTTCAATTTTTTTATTCAATTATTATATTTGTACTTGTAGGTTATTTCACTATCATTTCATTTCAGGTTTATTGTTGCTTAATATAATTGTTATTTTCAACTATTCTTTTTTAATTATTCTTTTTTACTTGTTTCAGGGATTTCAAATCATTTTATATAGTAGACAATGGAAGTCCGAACTAGTGAAATTCATCACGAAACATTGTCAATCACTTCCACCAATTTTACTTCTACTCCTTATTGGATATTGTTGTGAGTCTAATAGTGGTTTGATAACTTCACGAAATTTTTTAGAATTAGTATTTTTAAAACCATTCTTCAGATGATATTGTTTATATGGAGCATTCGTTATTTTCAATATTTTGGAATATACTTGACGAGTTTCTTCATTATCAACATCTTGTGGATTCTTCAAAAAGATCATATCATACAATTCTGGACTACCTGCGCATTCATATTTTTTCACTTTATTAGCATTCCAAAATGAAATGTTTCCATCTTTGAAATGTACCACTAGACTTCCCATTTTCAGCTTTTGTGTAATTGGATCCATACGTACGCCAAATGTTCCATCATATGCTGGATTTCTAGATTTTACATTATTCAAATGTTTCATCAAAACATCTTCACCACTTTCATTCATAACGATACGAATTCAGAACAATTTCAATAAGTTTGGATAAACTTTAAAAAAGCACCAAGAAACTTGAAATTGGAAATATTGATATGAATAATTATAAAAAAGTAAAACAATCATGTGGAATATTTCAAAATATGTTCGAATCGCTGGCCGTTCACTTCCAAGCACTTTAAAATGCGGTTGTTGACTGCTTTCGTGGTGGCAGATCTGATTTCATTGGGATCCAAATCTTCAAATGTTGGGCAATCCTTTCTAACAATTCATCTCTCGAACGCACGGGTATTTTGTAAACTTTTTCTTTAAACATTCCCCACAAATAAAAATCTAATGGATTAAGATCGGGTGATCTCGCTGGCCAATTTCATGGTCCCAAGCGCCTCATCCACCGATCGTCAAATAGTCTATCCAGTTCTGCGCTCACTTCTCTTGTGCAATGTGCAGGAGCTCTGTCTAGTTGGTACCAACAGTTTCGATAATCTTCGAGTGGCAGATTATCCACGAAACTGTCTACAGTATTATCCAAAATATTCAGGTAGCTTCTGGATGTTAATGACTCCTCGTATATCACGTACCTCAATTTGTTGTCCATCAACATGCAGAAGACATTAAAACTAAATTTTTCTTGAAATCCGGCTTCTTTTGTGACGTGAGGATTTTCACTGGACCAATAATGACGATTTTTTCTATTGAAAATCCCTTCTCTCGAAAATTTCGATTCATCTGTCCAAATAATTTTATTTAAAAAAAGTGGATCTTCTTGAATGCGTGTCAACAACAGTTCACAAAATTCTACTCTCTGTTGAGGATCTTGAGGCTTCATTGCTTGAATTTTGGTGAATTTATAATCATGCATTTTATGTCTTCGCAAGATTCTTTGAACCGATGAATATTTTATACCCAAATCTTCCTCAGCACTTCTTATCGATGACTCGGGAAATGCGTGAAAATATGCTAAGACATTAATCTGGTTGTCTTCGAAAGTTACGGGTCGAGGCAAGTTTCTTGGTACTTTTAAAGTTGATCCAAATGCATTGAAATTGTTCTGAATTCGTATGAATTTCTTGAGGTTCATTGGCGGTAGATTCGGATACATTTCATTGAACTTTCTACATGTTCTGCTGATAATTTTGTCACACTATCCAAAAATAATAAACAAATTCATAAGAACTTCATTTGAATAGTTTTGTTCCATCGTTTTGAAGGTATTTGCAACTTCTGAAGTGACGAAAATGTCGATATTATTAGGAGAATGTCACAACGCTACTGTCAAATAGTAATCATGGCCTGCTTACCAAATACCGAATGGAAATACCATTCTGAAGGGACATTTTCACAAATAAATGTTCATAAGTCCGAAACTTGACTAGTTAGGTATAGATATGATATACATAGAAAGAAAGCAAATTTTAGCAGCTTTCCGAATTTTTAATAATATACAGGGTGTTCCATTCAAAATAATCAAATTTCAGCAACTTTTTCAAGCAAACGAAAAAACTGTATTTTTTTACCATCCTGTATTGAAGTAACGGAGATTAGGCTGACGTGTGGGAAGTGTCCAAGTATCACCTAACTCCAAACCAAATTTCGATATCATAGTACTTCTTAACTAAAAGATATCGGCATTTTTAGAAGTCATGATTTTCGAAGAAAAAAATTGAAATTAATTTTTATTTCGAAAACGGTAACAGATAGGTATAGGGAAATATCAAGAAAAGTTGTCGGGCAATTGTTGGAGATTTCAAAAATAATATTATATACAGAGTGTTCCATTTGAAAAATCAAAGTTGCTACTGCTTTCTAATAGAAGCGGCAACACCGCATTGTCGAAAATATTTTAGTTGGCTAGAGAATGTCCGAATATGCTCTCCATTAAATTTTCAAAGTGATCCGTTGTCTGGTTCACCAAAAACGTCTAATGTGCCATCCACCGTGAATCAGCCAGTATATATATATATATATATATATATATATATATATATATATATATATATATATATATATATATATATATATATATGCATTTGACAGATGTGAAACTAGAAAATATGTTGTTGCTTGAAGTGTGAGGAACCAAATAAATGTTTTGGGTAAGCAAATATAACCTTATAAAGAGTGACAAAGTGAAAAAAACTATTTTCCAATTTAGGATTGGTCAGTTACAAAATTGTATATGAGCAAGATTCTTCTTTACGAGAAATAGATAACGAACTAAGGATTTCGCTGAAATCCCAGAAATATTCAGAAAACAAAAAACTAATACCAAAACTTCCAGTATAGATGGAATAATAAAAATAAACATTCACATAGAGAAACCAATTTCCAAGAAAGGGTTCGGAATAAATGTTTGGTTGAACATTTTGGGAACAAATATACTAAGTCCTTTCGTTCACGATGAACATTTGAATGGTGAAATGTATCATAATTTTTCATTGAGTTGGATGACTACTTAGATGAATTGCCACCGAATATCTGCCAGGAAATACAATATTTTCATCAAAATGTTGCCTCTCCCCATAATACAACAATAGTGAGGAAACATTTAGATGCAATATTCCCAAAATTATGAGACGCATATAATAGCATTACACCTATCATGCTAGAAAATTGCCACAGAAAGTGTGTGGACAGAAGTTTTTTTCATAAATTCATTTTAAAATAAATTGTTTTTCTGTTTGATTGTTTTCACTAATGATGCTAGTTATTTCAAATGAAACGCTGTACAAATCTCAAGTGTGACGGCGAAACATCGATGTATACCAGTGAGGATGACAGTGTTCCATGTAAGTGCAATTCGTTACCATTTATTTAAAGTAGAACTCATGTTAATGATATCTGATTTCATTCCACAACGAATATTTGAAGTACAAACTGAGTAGAGAAAAGTATCTTTTGTATAATTTAGTGTTCATATAGAAGTATTTGTTTCGAAAGAAATTTTCTTTCGTGTAATTCAATGTTTATATGAAAGTAGCTGTTTCAGTAAGACTTTCTTTCAGTTTGTGTCTGAAAGTTACTTCTTTGCGTGATCTACACATCCATGTACAGAGTTACTTATTTTCAAATTGATTACTTCCTTCCTTTCTTGGAAGATTCCCTCACCTTTTTTTGTGTCAAGATGGAGTAGAAAGCCAAAAACTTTCTTTCCCAGCAATATTACCATATGATAAAAGAAACGGCCTGTAGAAACGTTCAAGTACATTATCATTTGGTTCGTGTGAATTTGTGAGGTTAACACCAGGGATTTTTTTAATATCAAAATATTTCATGTGTTTCGCGTACAAAAGGTGTTTGAGAAATACTACTAGATATCTAGCTACGTATGAGAAATTGTACTCTGAGGTGGCGTCAGCCAACCAATAGATAATTTCAACGCATTGAGAGCAATTTACGGAAACATAGTTCACTAGAAAAAACCCTCGAATAAGAATTGTTCACTCACTGAAAGAGACTGCGATGTTGAAAATTGCGTTTCAAGAAAGATGAAGAGAATATTTAATAATGGTACATCAATCTTTATCCTATTTAGTATTCGTACCAAAAAAAGAAGAACCACTGAGAGAGTTCGCATATCGACTACGTCAAACAGAAATCTTCCTGTGCTAGCAATAAAAAATTTGAACACTTTTTGAAACAAATTTTAATGATGATAATTGATTTTCAAACAACACTTATATATTTTCATAAAAAATGTAATAAACGCTCTACGTGTAGTTCATGAATATATCTTAGAATATATCTTCGAGTTCTTCATGAAAAAAATGAGATCGATACGGAATTGAAAAAATGGATGATGGATTCCGGTGAACAAAATTGTATTGAAAATTGTATCAATGGAGCAGGATAGTTAATAAACGAAATCCGGCAGTTTTTTGTAATCGCCTTAAAGCAACCATAGATAATCAGATCGAAAAAAATATTTGTTTTCCCAAATATTCAATATAAGTTAACTAGTTTGGTGATCCAATAATTTTTCTGAAAAAAGGTTGGTTGGGTAACAGGAACAATTTTTCCTTAAAAAAAAAACAACAATTGTTTCCTTGCCGACGTTTCGAATTTAATTCTGGGCTCTGTAACAATGGATTTCCATAAACAAACCTTCCACAAAACTTATACGATTATTATTGTTTCAATTTCACAAGAAATAATGAGTTCTTAATTGATCTACTCACCGAAAAGTAGTTTTTTTGTGTTGATAATACTACTATTTCAAAAACCATCAGACATATCAGATACATATTTAAAAAAAATAAAAAGCATTGCGGATAACCCATATTTCCGAGACAACACCAAAATAAAAGGACATGAAACAAACGAATGGCTTCATCTGTGATTCTGAGAAGATGGTGTCTGTTTTTTAATCAATGCAGAAATGAAAACAATGAAAAAAGGGTAAATTATTCCCGTATTTTACTTATCAAATTGAAATATGCAGTATTAAGGCCATCGACATCTCTTCTGGTGTTAACACTATCGCAGTTGAGGATATGTATCATTTCGCTCAAAAGTCTTTTGGATAAATATGGTTGAACATCTATAATAGTTGGATGATTAAAATAAAAAATGTGTCCATATTCTTTTTCATGTATAAGGAGAGCTGTGATATTTTCAATATTTCGTTTCTTAGAGTCTCTCGTGTGTTCTGAAACTAGTGTTTCAAGATACCGTTCGGTTTGACCCACATAACATTTGTGACAGTTTCCACCGTTCAATTTGTACACTATATTGGATTGGTGTTTTTGTTTTTTGCTCAAAAAAAAATGCTTTACAACTGTATTTTCATTTGAAAACGCCACTTTAGTTTGTTCGGTACTGAGTAGCATTCCAAGTTTATCAGATGAATTTTCTATACATCATTTGTGATGTACCAATTATATCATCAATGATGATATTTTTCGAAAGAAAACACTTATTGTCATAGGGTGAATTTAATCCATCACCCATACTCTTGAAAAGAAGTGGTGTTGTTTTCCAAGTGAATTTTAAATTTCATATTCAGTATTTAGTTCTGTTATATAATGTGTTATGAAGATGATTTTGGTTGGTATCATATGCCTGAAAAGTTGAGGATGATACAATTTTTGAAACCGAATCTTTCGTTTTAATCAGATCAAATTCAAGTATTTTCACTTTCCAATGGGAATACCTTATTTCTATATTCAAAATTTTTTTCTGAAAATTTAGTAAATCTTTGTGGCAGACACTTGGGTGTCTGACTTGTTCTATCTTGAATTTTGTAATTTTACATTAGGACCTATATATGATCATATATTTCGAGTTTTTCACCTTCGCCAAACTGCAAGGCTCATTAGATTTTTGAAGACGTGGCAGATTTTAGCCTTTTTAGTCAGATTTTTAGATTTTAGCCTTTTTGATGGTCAAAATTATTAAATAGAAGTTATTGATGAATGAAACAATTTTTTTAGTTGAAAAGTATTTGAAAAAAATTATTTATGTATCTCATTTTGAAGCTTTTACGAGAAAAAAATATTTACCTACAGAAGTGAATATCTAAATTATTTTCTGTAGTATCTTCGGAACATGTAACTCACCGAAAATTCATATAGGCTTTGAAATAAGAGGTCATTGTTTATTTATTGTGTAACAGGGATACATTTTGTGTGGGTTCTATGTAATTGTGAATTATTCACACATTCAAAATACATAATTTTTAGTTTTGGGAGTCGATACCGACAAAAAAATTAACTTTGCCATCCTGAGAATAATTTACTATCACCCATAACTATCACAAAATGTATTCCTATTACCAAGAGTGCGAGAGCAAATAATATTACTTTGAAATTTTCGATTATTTCCGTATATCTCCTAAACCAAAAACCCTATGGTAAATTTTTACCAGTCGATTATATTCCAAAATGGTCTACTTTGCTACAATTTTGTCGACTCTTATCTGTTACCGTTCACGTAATCTCCATGCATAGATTCTAATGTGAATAGTTCTCGATATTAAATATCTGCAAACCACCAGTAGAATATTAGCGACTATTTTCATTCAGGTATTGATCTACTACCTTGGAAAAAATCACAAAAATTAAAATTGTATTTCCTCACCTCGTGCCTTCTTTTCTTTCTCATGAGTTGTGATAATAGCATTCAACCTTTCGATTTCCGCTGATTTTTCTGATATTTCTGAAATTGAATATATCCAAATTACATTACGGTATATATTAACATTGAATTTCCATACCTTTCCGATTTTTCTCCTCCAATGCTTCTATAGTGGCGTTTAATTTTCCGATTGTCTTCTTTTCGGCAGATGCACCTGAAATGAATATTGAATTTAATATACATTTGTCGAAATTGCAATCGTCCTTCCTGAGTTGAATGAGTTTTTCAGACATAAGTAATTTTTATCTTTGTATTCCTGAATGTGTCCTCCAAAAATAATCAATTTTATCAATCACCAGATTTGCAATACTCTTCTCGATGCGAGTTTCACAAACTGAATTAGCATCTTCAGGAGATGAAGAAAGCTCAACTTCTGAAGACGCCAACCTGGTTCGTTAAACGAGCGTAGAGAAAAGTATTGCATTTTTGGTGATTAGTAAAATTGCTCGTTTTGGGATTTATTCTACGCCAAAGTTTTCACTTTTATCTTTTATTCAAAATTTATCAAAGAGAACGAATGTCAACAATTACTGAAAAAGACAAATACAAATAATTTTTTGTTCACAAATAGAGTTGAACTCAACAAATCATCGTTTGAACCCTCCCGAAGGGTCTTCACTTTGCCGTGATGGGAGGGTTTGCGTACTGTGATGAAGTTACTGGATATGTCGGCGGCAGCTTAGCTGCTGGTAGGGTTTCCCAGGCCGAAGAGGCCGTAACAGAACAGTCAGACCAAGAAGGACCTAGACTTATTCCAAGGTGTTATGTGACCAGTGCCAAAGGATGAATGGTACCTTAGCCTCATCAGCTATCACTAACGGAGCCTTTGGGATACCAGGCGACCTCCCAAAGTATCCAGCCTTACATCCATGCAGGGGGCACCATGGATGTGGACAACCCTTTCTCCCATACTCGTGGGACTTGGACAACAAGAACTACTAGAATATCAGAGGAGGACTCTTCGAGAGACTCCTCGCAAAACCAGACTATCCTGGAGGTGCAAACTGACCAGCCCCACCGAAAGCATAACTGCAGGATTGACGGGAGTCGAACTGCAGAAGAAAAGGCCATAAGGGGCGCAAAGGCGGAAACTGAT
The DNA here is from genome assembly GCF_025532065.1 of Leptinotarsa decemlineata. Taxonomy (NCBI): domain Eukaryota; kingdom Metazoa; phylum Arthropoda; class Insecta; order Coleoptera; family Chrysomelidae; genus Leptinotarsa; species Leptinotarsa decemlineata. The sequence continues at coordinate 26,183,655 of NW_027412529.1, read as the reverse complement.
GAAAGCACGAAAAATAACTGCGGAAACATGGATTGAAAAACCATGTAACACAAAAGACCGCATTAAAACAAAAGTAGCTTCTGTGGAAAGGGCCAAAAAGAGACCTAGAGAGGATGTAAAAACTCCACCACAGAAGATACTAAAAAACCCAGGGCTTCCAGAGAAACTGGGACCTATAGCGAGGCTGCTAGTGGACTGAGGGTGGCTGTCATCGACACGCGAAACCCTGAGGTCACCTCTGGTAGCCTCGAAAACCTGCAATTCAAAAAGACTTCATTCGGCGCAGGGGTCCTATGGATAACCTGCGCGAATGAAGGGACAAAAGAATGTATCAGAGGAAGTATTGGAAACTTGGAAAATCTTTGGGAGGGGGCGGACTTGTCTGTGGTCGAGGCCAACGAACTCCCTAAGAGACCAAGGGTCCTAGCCTCCATTCCGGGCCAAAAAGACGAGGAGACTACAGTTAGGACACGCCTCAGTAAGCAGAATCCTGCCCTGGGAGTGGAAAACTGGATCCTCCTGAGCAGAAAAGTGGAAGAGGAAGGACAAATCCCGGCCTACTCCACGAATGAAAGTTCCTTCAGGACCTTGGAGGGAAACATGTTTAAAACCTACTACAAGCTGGGCATGGTCACCTTCAAGGTCCTGAAGGGTCTTAACAGCACTGTCAGAGTGATACAAACAAACCTGCAATACAGTAAGGGGGTCTCGGCTCTCCTTACCAAAGTGATGAGGGGGTTTGATATTGCTCTCATACAAGAACACTGGGTGTAGAGGGATAAAATAATGGGATTGGGGGGCATCAGAGGGGAGTTAATTCATAACAGAACCTCAGAGACCCCAAGAGCATGCATAATCATCCATAAAGGAATAAATATACTACCGTTGAGTAATTTGTGTTCCAGAGACTTGACGGCAGTCAAAATAAAGACGGCTGGCGGGGGCGGACCTGAGGAAATCGTCATTCCGTTTAAAAATCTGTTTAAAATCTGTTTTTCCGTTAACCAGCTGTCGCACCCCTACGAACGACAACCCTAAGAAGTCGAAACTTGTGCGAGCTAAGGATTAACGAGGTCTTACCTTTTAACGTGTGATTCCTAACACGGGTTGGACGATAGCAAGTGAAGATCGATCGTTCAGACTAGGGCTTGAACCACCGACCAACACGGCAGTCTGTTCGAGTGAGTGAACAAATCACCCACGCCGAACCGCTTGGCTACCGATGGACCAAAGAGGAAGGGCTTAACATAAGCCCATCCAAATCGACCATAGTAGCATTCACCAAGAGAACTAAAACGGAGGGTCTCGGACCTCTAAAACTTCGAGGTGAAGAAATACAAGTATCGGGGGAGGTTAAATATCTGGGAGTAATCCTAGATTCCAAACCGACCCTGAACCAACACTTGGACAGGATAAAGAGGAAAGCGGAGGTAGCACTGATGCTCGCCAGACGCACCTATGGAAAAACATGGGGACTGAAACCAGACATGGTATATTAGCTATACACGATGGTGGTTGAACCCATGATAACATACGCATCTCTGGTCTGGTGGCCAAAGGTGAAGCAGGCAACCGCCATCAACAAACTAGGCAAGGTGCAAAGACTTGCATGTTTGGGAATGACGGGAGCAATGAGAACTACCCCAACAGCTGCATTGGTGACACTCCTGAATCTACCTCCTTTACACTTTGTAATAATGGGGGAGGCCAGAATGGGTCAATTCAGACTGGAAAACTCACCGGACTACAGAAGATCGGACCGAACAGAAATTTCGGAACAAGTGGAGGAGCACATATTAAATATGTACACGGACCACATGACACCGAAGTACACCTTTAACACAAACTTCACGGCCAAAATCATAAGCCGTGAAGAGTGGAAGACCATTAGTCATCCCGAAAACATGTTTGGAAAAAACACTTGGTAACACTTGGTAACACATGGAACGGGAGCTGGAATATACCGAGTGGATAGAAATCTTAACAACAGCTATCCGCTAGGACTATACACATCCGTATTTCAGGCGGAAGTGTATGCTATCTTGCAGTGTACAAGGCTTATTAAATTGAGACCTCAAAGAAATGAGCGGATCAATATTTATACAGACAGCAAGAGCGCACTAGGGGCTCTGACAAACCCGAAGGTGACATCATCACATACTAGGCTAACGGTGAAATAGTGAAACAACGTTTAATTCTTCTCTCTTAACCTACTGCATTTAACTCCATACAGAACAAAAATTAATTCTTCAAAACAGTGAATTAGGTTTGGTGAAGTGAATGTGAATACAAACTTCATATTAAATGTGAGTAGAAAACCATATTTTCTTCAAAAACTGTGGGCAATCACATTGTTTACGATCCGTCCTGAAAATTTTATGATAAGGATTACGGCTGGGGCACTATCCCACCATAATTCGAAAGTCAGCAGAATACACAATTTCTCCGTTCGGATTTTCAAATCGTAAATTATGGATGATAAAACACAACTGATTTTAGAGGAAATTACAAAAACTAAAATAGAGTTGAAGAGCAGCATTGAAGCGAGCGAGGCAAAAATTTTGCTCAAAATTGAGGATCTCAAGTTTAGAGTTCAACAACTCGAAGACGAGAACTCGTTCCTGTAAGGAAAATTGAAGAAATTAGAATGGAACGAAAAACGAAACGATATTATTGTATTTGGGTGATCCACACCTAACGAAAATATTACATCTGAATTCATTTGCAGTGAACTCGTAAACTAGTGGAAGTCGAAGTAAAAGAATCAGACTTGAACAACTTTTATTGTCTTGGAAAAAAAGAGAAGCGTCCTGTGAAAATTGAATTTTTGTCTCACATCAAAAAAACTGAAATTATAAAAAATAGTAAAAAACTCAAAGGAAGCGGATTTTCTATAGCTCACGATTTAACTGATCAGCAGCGCAGAGAATTTCTTTCACTGAAGGAGTATCTTCTCCAAGAGAGACGCAACGGCAAGAGGTGCTTCATCAAAGGGAGTAATTTAGTTATAGAGGATAAGGTATTCTCACTACAAGAATTACAAGAAGCGGAGCAAGAAACAGAGAGAAAGTGTAATAGCACGCCAGCCACCCCAACTCAGCCATCGCTATTACACTTGGAAGATAAAATTCAAATACCAAAAAACTTCAAAGACACTAAGACAAGTAATCAACTGAACAACACTCCAAAATCTAGCGGTAACACAAAGAAAATTCTGAAAGCTGACAAAACCATTAGATTACGATCAAACTCACAAAAAAAAGAATAACTTTCAATTATTGATGCATATTTTTTCTTCGGACTCATCAATTATCCACGATAGCTCTTCTATATTGAATACAATCATTCCATTCTTTCAAGTTCATGATCGATAGGTTGCATTTTTAATCGCAGGTTAACTGTTTGATCATAATCTTTTAGTTAATGAACTTAGCTCAGCTCTTTCCTTTCTTCAATGGATCAATACATCCGTGATTTCAATGTAGATACGATCGAAACTTTCACCCTCCAAAACTACAATGAATGTAAAAATATTTTGGACGTCAACAAAAGTTCGTGCAATTTCAAAATACTTCATAACAATATTCGCAGCCTAAATAAGAATAACGATGAATTTGAAGTTTTCCTCAGCGGTTTGAATTCTGATATAGATTGTGTGGCTTTAACAGAAACATGGGTGTTGAAAAATCCCGAACTGTATGGCATTCCAGGATATGATATGCTATATAGCGAAGGTGATTTAAACCAAAATGACGGAGTAGTGATTTATATTCGATCCCACCTCAATTATTACCATAAAATAGTAAAGATACACCATATTAAAGCTATCGAGTTGGAAGTTGAATTCGGAAATACTTATATATATTTATTTGCAATTTATCGACCCCCATCTACAGACCCTTACGACTTCAGTAGGGACTTATATACATATTTACAAACTTGTTCTTCTGATACAGCTTACTATTCCATATTTTCAGGCGACATCAACATTGATATTTTGAGAAATAACGATGTGACTGATGAATATTTGAATATCCTGAGTGAGTTTGGCTATGTTTCCGCTAGGAATAACCCGACTCGAATGCAAGGAGATAACGGATCTTGTATCGATCACATCTTTATCAGAGCAGTTCCCCTACTGTTCGAAAGAGTTATTGCTATGGTAATTCGAACTGATATCACCGATCATTTTTCAACTGCGATTCAAATGATATTTGATACTCCTCAATGCAATAAAAAAATCACTCAAAAGACGATGACGCACATTAAACAATCCGAGTTAAGAAAAAATCTGGAAAACATATCATGGGAGGTTGTCTTTAATGCACCCTCAGCAGATTATGCTATGAATAGTTTCCTCAATATCATCAATAATGCCATAGAGCTATGTACAGTTCAAATAAGACCTAAAAGAAAAAACACAAAAATAGCGCCATGGATTACAAATGGTTTAGTGAAATCGGTTAATACAAAAAATGAACTTTTCAAACGCGTACGTTCGAATCCGATGAATATGCAGTTGAGGAATGATCTTAGAGTATATCAGAATGAACTAACAAATTTAATAAGAAGAGCAAAGTATGACTATTATCAGAAAAAAATTAAAATGAACTCGACAGACTCTAAAAGCTTATGGGAAGTTGTAAAAGAAGTAAGCAACACACATAAAACGAAACGCCCCATTACTCAAATAAAAACTGAAGAGGGTGGTACTGTAACAGATAAACATGCAATCGCCAACGAATTCAACTTTATATATTCCACCTTAGGAAAAAAAATGGCAGATAAGATAAAAAAAACCCAAATTTCCTATATTTCCCTGAAACTGTACCAAATTCTTTTGTTCTTCTTCCTACCAACAGAAATGAAATCAAAGAGGTTATCAAAGATCTAAAGCCAAAAAAATCCACTGGAATTGACGGTATCTGTTCTGAAACGTTGAAATCCATTTCCTTGTATATCGAGGAGCCTTTGGCATTCATTTTCAATATGTGTATGGATACAGGTTTCTGGCCAACAGCACTAAAAAAAACAATAGTTATTCCTTTATTCAAGAACGGCGATGAGACAGTGGTTACAAATTACAGACCCATTTCCCTTACTACACACCTGAACAAAGTTTTTGAAAAAATCCTTAAAAAAAGCTTAACATCGTACGTCTCGAAATATAACATAATATCTAATCGTCAGTTTGGGTTTCGCGAAAAAGTATCCACTCAGGACGCAATCATAGCTCTCATCACAGATATATCATCAGCTCTTAATGAAAATAAACCATGCCTATGCGTATTCATCGACTTGTCGAAGGCATTCGACACAGTTGACTATGACCTTCTATTGAAATCCTTGGAGGATATTGGTATAAGAGGCAAAACTTTGAATTTGTTCAGAAGTTACCTCACTGATAGATTCCAGTGTGTGAGAATTGATGACGTGTTGAGTGACACGCGAAAAACTGTTGTTGGGGTTCCCCAAGGCACGGTTTTAGGACCAATCCTTTTCAACATATATGTGAATGGACTGTACTCTATCAAAAGCAAAGGTAAAATATTAGGTTTTGCAGACGATACGGCTATTTTCTACAAGGCGAATGGCTGGGAGGAACTGAAAAGTATTGTTGAAACTGATCTCGGATCAATAAAAAATTGGCTTGAACATCGATTGTTGACAGTAAATTTCGATAAAACTCATTATCTACCCTTCAGTTGCAATAATTTCAGTAATCCTTCTTTTTCACAGTTGAAGATTGGACAACATGTAATACTTCCCGAATCAAAAGTGAAATATCTAGGTGTGATAATTGACTCACATCTCAAGTAGAAGGAACATATTCAATATATCTGTAATAAGTTACGTTGTTTACTATACATATTCAAATATTTGTTGAAAATACTGACATACTCTGATCTCAAAATTCTATATCACGCACTCGTGGCGAGTCATCTGAGCTATGGAATCGCTTGCTGGGGTGGAACATTCCATATACACCTTCGTCCACTTGAGGTGCTCCAAAACAGGTTCCTGAAATTGATACTATCAAAACCACCACATTATTCAACAGAATCATTGTATTCCGAAGCTAAAGTTTTCGATATCCGCCAACTGTTTTACTATAATATTGCCATAGCTTATTACAAGAACAGATGTTTCACTCTTCCGACTCACTTATACAACACCCGTAAAAAAAAATAACCACGTTATTCCTCAAACGCAAAAATCAATTTTCCAGCATTCATACAATTACCTTGCTCCTAAGCTGTTCAATACTATTCCCGACGAAATGCGCAGTGTCACAATTATTCATTTGTTCAAGAAAAAATTAAGATTATTCATATTATCTCAACCAAGAAATTTTTTTGCTGAACTTGTGCTTTGATCACGCATCTATCATTGTTAGGGTTACTTTGTTTGTTGGATGAACAGAGTTTGAAATGTATGTTTTTATTATTCCCCCAAGCAAAAAATGCCTCTAGTACGGTATACATAGAATGGGATGCTGTCCATGGTGACAAGACTGTTTGAGGCTCTCAGATCGATATAAAAAAAATGTCTTATTAATCACTTATAATTTTTATCAGCCTCTTACAATGCGTCCGAATCATCCACTAAGATTGGAAGCGACATCGAAGTATTATTTGGAAAAGATCACACAACAGCAATGGCCTATATTAATATCATGTGTGAAATACAGTTTTTTCGAAAATAGAAAAAAAATAATATTCGCTTCATACATCGAAACTAAAGCAGATATTTTAGCAGATAGAAGACCATGAAGAAGAAAATGAAACAGAGTGCAATTTAGATCAAGATATGGTATTCCTAATATCGATCTGATTGTTTTTTAGTTTAAAGAATGTCAAATAAATTCAATATTTATATTGCACTATAGCATAGTTGAAAGTTATCGTTATCAATTTTTGCTACTTCCGATTGAAATGAACACCAAATATGTGAATAATTTTTAATATGAGTTTTTTCTACGTTTTCCGGAAGATTAGGAAAAATTTGACCATTAATTATTGAGAAATATTGAAACATATGAATTGGTGTCTGAGAGAAATAACCTAGTAACTTCATCCTGTGAATAAATGCATCTTTCCTAATTTGAAGCTTAAAGAAATCTAACTAATTTCTCCGATTTTTCCGAAATTGAGAAAATATCAATTTTTTTGACTGATTTCAGGAATACGTAATTCTTAGAAAATATATGTGAACTTTGAATTATCAGAGGTAAATACATCTACAGGTTGAGGTCGACACCAGCTCATTTTCCTTGAACGTCTCATAGTGTTCATTACAAATCAACTCCATTACGTGGTCATTGCTTATATTCGATATTCTCCATATATTTCCGAAACCAAAAATGTTGAGGTAGATTTTTCATCGATCGATAGTAGCTCAAAATAGTCAACTTTGCCACAATTCACTATACTTTTTATTTCCTTTCATTCGAATGTGAATGACCCTTCATACAAATTTCTGTAACCCTCCATCAATCATTTGTGAGAAAGTCGTAAGTATATTCATTCTGCTCTTTATCGACTATCTTAAACAAATTACAGATATCAAAATTACATTCTATTACCTTGTTTCCCCAATGTTTTTTCATAATTTTTGATCATACTGGTTAAGTTTTGGACTTCTTTTACTCTTTCTGAATTTTCTGAAATTAAATATATCTAAATTTCAATTCATTATAATTTAACGTCGAAGTCCCAAACCTTTTTCCATTTTCTCCTTCAATTTTTTTACGGTGGCGGTCAAATCGTCGATTTCCTTCACTTTGGCAGATATCTCTGAAACGATTATTGAATTCAATATTAGTAACGTTTGTTGGAATTGCATTCGTCATCCTTGGGAATTGTTGACCGTCGTGGATGTCGTAAAGTGGGTTTCTCAACAACACAAGTAGCAGTTGTCGTCTTGGGGAAAACTAGCTTTTGTATTTTAGTAGGTGTCCACCTCTCGTGACTACGAATTCTTGAGAAAGTCAATGAAAGTGAACGGTCAACAATCCTCATAAGAGACAAATGCAAAGCAGTGAATTTTTACAATGAAAATGTGGATTACAACAAATTATGGTTTGAAATATCGAAATATATCGGATGGAAGTGTGCCAAATTGTTATATTGAAGTTATTGAGGTATGAATGAAAACGAAAACTGTTGCAGGTTTTGTACGAAAATATTACTCCTTTTTGTGTCTCATTGTCATCACATTAACAAAACATGAAATTTTCAATGGAGAATTTTGAAAAAATATATATATCACCTGCACAATCAAAAACTTTTCTATGGAAATATTGAGAAATTGTAGCATTTATACATCTCAACTTTTTTACACAAGATGTTTCACATTTACGTTATCGTTGAGAAGTTATTATTTTCAGTTTCAATACTTTCGAGGTTATCTACATGTTTTGAACAAATTAATGCCTTTTATGAGAAAACTTCATCAACAATCGCAGTGAAGCAGTAAAGAAGTAATATAAAATATTTCAACCCATGAATTGATGTCAAGTTTATTCTGAATTCTTGAGGCTGCATTCAAATCATTTACTCTCAACGAATTGAATAAATGAATATACAAAATTTATTCTTTAAAAATCTCATTCATAAGAAACCTTAAGAAACATCAACTACGACAAATGTGGAATATGTCCAGTAGTAACCAAGACATTCTCCAACAAATAAGTATTTAGTTGAAGAGGATTGAAAAAAAATTGTTTTTATGAAGGCGGTATAATACCAGTAATGCCACATGCGTGAGAAAAAATTTCCGGATATTGATTTGACCTCGCGTGCTATTCGGTAAGAAAATTCCACATCGAATTGTGGTGGAAAATCGAATAGTTTTAATGTTGATTTTTCCATTCTCAACAATGCAAATTATTTTCCTCGTCAAGTCACCAGCGAAACATAAAATGTGTGATCGACTTGATTGTTGAGTTGCCATGGTAACTAAGTGAGACCTTAACTTCGAAATTATTATTTCAGTTTTGAAGATGTCAAGCGGCACGACGTAAAATAATGTTTCGCTTCGGTCTAAAAAGTAAAAAAAATATTCGTCAGGAGATTGAGCAATTGATACCCGCGAATACTAGGATATCGAAGTCAAGCGTATGGAGGCAGTTTACAAACTTTTGCGCAGAAAAATCGTATAATTTTGGTAGTGCGGATATACCTCCGAAGTTATCAAAGTTTTATGGAATTTCACAGCCAAGCAGTTGCAGGAGTATTTTTTTGAAAAGTATAATCGCAAATTCAATCCATTCTCTGACACAGAATTTTTGAATGCAAGAGCTGCATAAAATGCTAAGCGCCGGAAGCTACAAATGGATCCAACCAAGAGAAAGGAAAGTTCATCTGTACTATAAGCAGTCGAACTGAGAAAAATTATTGAGCTTTGGGACGAAAACATTCCGGAACGACTGCAGAAAAGGTTTTTCCACGTTGCTGGTCATGAATTGGCTTGGAGCGGCATCACAACTCGAATATTTTGTGGAGGAAATTGACAATAGAGGGATACCAATAGGTTGAATTGAGTATAACCTAGTTTTCTCGAAGACCACCAAAGGCGAATAAAAGAAAATGGCTGACAGTAAGTGGCTACTACCGAATAAACTCAACGAAAAAATATGCCCAGTAAGATTGTTCAAAAATCTAACAAGCAAGCGGGCCTCATCAAAACGAAGGATTTGTTTTTGACGCCAAACCAAACAGGTAGAATCCCAGTTTCAGTCCAGGTGGACAGAATACAATATCTTACTGGTTCAAAACCGCTGCATCATCGATTGTAATTGATGTTAAAAAGATAAAAATAATGAATCATTCTGTAAGGGCCACTGCTGTTTCAACTTTAGCTAAAACGGGAATTGGAGAACAGCAAATCATTTAAATAACCGGTCATGGTAGCAGCCACTCAATAAAACCATATCTGCAAATAGACCCGGGCCATCATCAGGAAATAACTGACGCAATGAGGTCTGTTTCAATTTCGACAAAGACTATACAAGAATCTCTGAATCAAGAACAAGCAACTACTTCCAATCAACCTGCCATAGTTTATAATAATTGCGTTTTCCATATAAACAATAATTACAATAGTCAAAATAATATAAATAATTAGATTTATTATTACTTGTAACCATTCATATAAAATGAAAAACTAAAAACTCATTTATTTTTTTATGTTATTCCTGAACTACTGGAAACCTAGCTAGCCAAATATAACAAATTTACATTTCGTCGAAGTTTCGATATCATTCTCTAGGTATGGGTTACAAGCCTGCGATAGTTCTAAAATTTTTATTTATTGTAGTTGCATGAAAATGGCAACCTGAAGCGTAATGTAATATTATCTTCTATTTTATATCAATTCTGGATTACTACAAGTGGTGAAAGTTATAATTTCATCAAATTTAATGTACTTTGCAATTTCGGTACTGAGCATATAATGGCTTCTCAGCATGACCTTAAAGATATTGTTTTCTACTCATTGTAGTTACACGGGAATGCAGTTTTATAATGAAATATATTACATTATTTGATTTTCTTATTTACTTGGGTATATTATAGGTGTTAGAAAATGAAAAAAAATAGTAGTTTTATAGATACATACCTACAGGAACAGATTGCATAATAATATTCAGTTTGTCTTCACACCAATGGACTATAAACTGTTGATTTCTACTGATTGTAGTAGCTCAAAAGTGCCATTCAGGGACAAAAAATATAATATTCTTTCAATTTATAGTTACTTGAGCTTACTACAAGTGGTAGGAAATTATAATTTTAGTTGTTTTTCGGAGAGCTCCATAAACAGATTCACGCGAGTCACAGTTTTGGCATCAATTATTTAGTCCTTCAAATCGGTAATTTCTACTAGTTATAGTTGCATGGGAATACCATTTCAATATAGGAAATAGTATATTCTTCAATTTTACATAAGTTTTGAGTAACTGCAAGTGGTAGAAAATTGTTTTTTTTGCGTTTTTATTTATGTGGGTTATGCGCCCTTTAATAGTATGGAATTCATAACCAGCGTCAGCAAGCATCATTGTATTTTGACAGTTCAAAACATGAAAAAAAACTCGTGTTTTGTTGCAATGAAGAATATTGCACAGCCAGTAAAACCAACAAAATTCTTTGTTTAAATAATGAATCGATTTGAAAATCATACTATATGCAAAATATGCGTGAATTTGTGTAATGATGTAATGATCAATCACCATTCCATGACTTATTTACTTGTATTAAAATAGGAGTGTGGCTCAAACTTGAAGAACGAAAATCTGTTCCGAATTGGAATGGGAAAAGGGTGAATAAATTAGTGTCTGAATATTATATATATTTTATTAGACTTAAACACTTGATTGAAAACACATTCAAAGTCCTGCATTTTCGCCATTAAGGAGAAAGGAGGTGTCCGAAGAATGTAGAAAACATCTAAGCTTTGTAATTGAAATGTATCAAAACTAAATATTATGTGAACAAATGAAAAACAATCTGTCAAAAATGGTCTGTTATTGTAAACGTCAAAAAATTTCCAGTATAATTCGCTGGTGGGTATCCCACGAGAAAATCATACATTACTTTCTGTTGGGAGTTTAAAGGCCATGGCAGAGGGGTTAGCCATATAGTCTTAGTGATATTTTTCAGTTTAATTCGAGTGCGCGTTGAATAAAAAGCTATACAACATGGAAGCTAGTTGTTCGGGAACCGTGAAGCGTCCGAAATCATCATCAAATATAAATGAAAACACAATTGTTATGAATGTTCATAATTTTTATACAATATCCGCCCGACATAAAACATAAGGAGAAAGTAGTGCAAAAATGTGCGAGTATGACCGGACCATAGATTAACAATTTTTGAAATTCTTGAGGAACTCAAGGAAAACAACAGCTTCTTGGAGCCGAAAGAATCCACTGACAGAAAGTGTTTGGTTATCTATTAGGAGAACAGTACACTCTTTTACATGAAAAATGAAATAACTACATTAAATACAGTTTTGTCAGTTATTCGTGAAGACAGTTTTTTCCTGATATGAGAAGAACTAGATTATGGATTATGGTCGGTGGCCGGGCGGTTCGACGTGGGTGTTTTGTTCACTCATTCCATCGGCCAATGTATGAGTCGATGGTTCAAGCCCCCGGCTGAACGCTCGATTTTCACTTGCTTTCGTCCAACCCGTGTTACGAATCACGTTAAAATGTAAGACCTCGTTGGTCCTTAGCTCGCACAAGTTTCGACTTCTGAGGTTTGTCGTTCGTAGGGGTACCATAGCTGGTTAATGCAAAAAAAACATATTTTTTTATCACAGCTGAACTTTACTTGTGGTAAACAAGATAGAAAGAGCATGTAAAATGAAGAAGAAACTATTTAAGAGAAATAAAGGAAGCCAGAACACTGGGTAAATCTATTTTTTATTTGTATGAAACATGGGTCAATGAGGGTCATAGCGTCTCGAATGAAATGTTGGGTTTTCCAGGTAGTTTAATTGAAGCCAGTCATTACCAAGAGTTTCGTTTTTATTCGTATCAAAGTTAACATCTTACATCGAATAGTATATGCACACTAATAATTCATCAGAATCGGGGTTATACAGAATTGGTTGCTCATCACTTATTATCTAATTGTTATATATTTGAACTGCAAACAGTTCAATGTACTCAAAAAGGTTGCAGTAATACATAATTAGGTCGAGGTGAGTTTAATGAACCTGCAACGTTTCTATACGTAGAATTGTGGAAAAGACAATTGAATATAATACGAATTTGGTAACCTATTTGAAATGTAAAATATGTGACTTAAATCTTTATCACACCTCCCTTGGCAAAATAAAAAGAAAAGTTTTTTTTTTTAAAATTTTTCTTTTTCTTCTAATCACTAAAACTAAATCTAATTACAGTATCTAATCTAATTATACTATCACTCAGTTGTAATACGGTTTCACTCTATTTTTATGCAATGTCACTTCTTTATTGTCCACTTTAATCACTATATTCAGGTGTTCGTCTCTTATCACTGAATAAGGACCCTTAAAAAGTTCTAGCATTTTGTTAGTAACATTATTTTTCACTAAAATCAAATCTCCTACTCTAAACTCATTACTAGGATTACAGTACTCATCATATCTCTCTTTTCTATTTGTTTTAGATTTTAACAAATTATTTTTTGCATCGGCACATGCTCGCTGAAGACGGTGTTTCAGTTCTAGAGGATAGTTATCAAAAGTAAACAGAGGATCAATATTTTCACCAATGTTAGAGGGAAGTTTCGGTAAATGCCCAAAAACTAGCTCGTAACGAGAATATTTTGTATCTGTATGAAGGGTTGTATTGTATGAAAAACACCAAAAAGGAAACCAAGTGATCCATGCAGACTTAGATTTAGATGTCTGCATTCTTAGGTACGCGCCTAGATGTTTGTGTGAATTTTCTAAGGATCCTATTGTCTGTGGGTGATATGCACACGAATTGAGTTGTTTTATATCAAGTAATTTACACATTTCGGCGAACTGAATTTATGAATTCGGTACCCTGGTCCGAAAATATTTGTTTCGGAATTCCGTATCGTAAAACAAAATTATTAACGAATGATTTCGCTACAGTTACTGCTTCTTTATTTGGTAGTGCAATTGCCTCCACAAATTTTGACGAGTCGCATTGTAATGTCAAAATATATTTATTGTTCTCAATGTCTTGTTCGATATGTCCTACAAAATCTAAGGATATTTTCTCAAACGCGTATTTTGCTGTTGTTGTTATATTCAGGGGTTCTATAAATGGTGTTTGTATCTTTGGCAGTCATCGCAAATTTTCACAAATTTTTCTACGTCATTGTACAGTCCCTTCCAATTGTAATACCTTTTGATGTTGTTATACATTCTATTGATACCTGCATGACCTCCTGTATGTAGAATGTGAAAATCATTTAAAATTAATTGTCTAGTTGCTGAATCGTTAATGATTTGGCAGTTGTTTATGAATGTAATTTTTGTTTTCGACTTCTTGAAGATTTTTGAAATATATTTAATTATATCTGCAGATAAATTGTTATTTTTATCGATTAATATTTCTGGAATATTTTCTTGTCCGGACAACTTTTGACAGTCTTTCAACATCTCTCGAAGTTATAATGCTGAGCAAGAATCTGTCTTATTTAAATATATAATCTGCAAGCTTGCGTCATGAATTAAATAATCGTTCATGAACTCAAATTGTTTTTCTGACTTCCGTAGTGCATTGAATTGTTGTGAGCTCAATATTTTCAATTCAGTTACGTTATAAGGCTTTTTCAAAACTTCGACAATTCCGGGGTGATCAGTCCTAGTTTCATCGTTTACAGTCGGGTTATCCAGCAATCTCTTTGTTCGTGAACGTGTTATAACATTAACAGAGGCATCAATTTTTCTGGACATTTTTTTCAAGTTGTCAGATGGTATTTCTACTCGAGAAAGAGCGTCTGCAACGTTTGAATTTCCCTTAACGTACTACATAGTCATATTCATCTAAAACAAGTCGAAATTTCGTCAGTCTACTAGACGGTTGATTTGAGCCGTACAAAAATATAAGAGGCCTATGATCGGTCTGTATTACAAATTTTCTTCCATACAAATATGGTCTGTAATGTTTCACTGACCAAACTATAGCTAAAAGCTCTAGTTCAATAATGCTATAATTTCTTTCTGCTTTATTTAATGTTCTACTGGCATATGCAATTGGTTTATTGTCTCCGTTACAGAGTACCCCTGAAATTGCTATTTTTGAGGCATCAGTTTTCAGTATGAAAGTGTTTTCAGCTGAAAAATCTGGGTATTGTAAAACTGGAGGTGATGTTAATCTTGATTTCAAATTTTCAAATGCTTCTTGACATTCATCAGTCCAGATACATTTTTCACCTTTTCTAGAAAGTTTGTTCAGAGGTGATGTTATATGAGCAAAATTTGGAATGAACGACCTGTAATAATTAGCAAAAGCTACAAATCGTTTCGTTTCCTGTGCGTCTTTGGGTACTGGATATTGTTGTAATGCCAGAATTTTTGACGGGTCGGGAGATACTCCTGACGCTGAAATTTTATGACCTAAATAAATGATTTCTTTTCTGAAAAATTGACATTTACTTGGGTTGAGTTTTAAATTTACCTTTCGCAACCTGTGCAAAACTTTCGTTAAATTTTTGTTGTGATCCATTAAACTATTTCCCAGAATAATAATATCGTCTAAGTAAACAAAACAACATTCAAAATTCAAGCCTGTCATAGCCATAGTTGAAGCCCTTGAGAATACACTGGGACTTACTTTCGCACCCATTGGCAATCTGGTCATTTGACATTGCCCTGTATTCGTGGTGAAAGCTGTATACTCTCTAGAAGCTGGGTCGAGTTCAATTTGGTAATATCCTTGTGCTAAGTCAAGATGGGAAAAATAAATTGCACCGGAAAGTGAATCTAAAATCTCATTGATATTAGCAATAGGAAATTTTTCGTCTTTAAGACATTTATTTAGTAATCTATAATCAATAACAACTCTCCACTTGCGTTCTCCATTTTCGTCCGATTTTTTGGCTACTATTAGTAGTGGTGACGACCATGGAGATCTAGCGGGTTCTATTATTTTATCGTTTAACATTTTTTAAATCTGTTTCTCAATTTCCAGTTTTTGTGATTGAGGTAGTCTGTATGGTTTTGTGTACACGGGGATTGTGTTTTCTTTGAGTTGAATTAAATGTTTATAAATGTTAGTTACTGAAAGTATATCATTGGGTAAATGGAAAACGTCCGCGAATTTCGCACAGATATGGTCGAGTGCTCGTTTTTCCTCTCCATTTAGTCCGTCTTTACAAATTGATTTTAAAACTTCTTCCACTCGTTGAACGGATGAGACATTCATGTCGTTGTAAGAAATAATTTCGAACAATTTAGCGTCAGCAATTTTCGGTGAAAAATTCTTAATTTGTACTGGTTCTTCACGCGTGTTCAGAATTTTTACTGGAATTTCATTTCCGTCTACCGGTTTTGAAATAGATCCGTCAACAAAGACACCACTGGCTATTTCTTGTGGAAATACTATGCATTCAAAATTTTTGTTTATCTTGAAGTACTTGATTATTTCACAGCGCGGGGGAATACTAGTATTTTTATTGAAGTTGGACTCTATTGGAATTGTAAATTTATTCCCATGAAACTCAAAATTTTCATAATCTATGATTGCTGAGTATTTTTTGAAAAAATCTGCAGTTAAAATCCTTTGTATGTTAATGTCAAATGATTCTATTATAAAGAATTTATGTGTGAACTCATTTTTGCCGGCCTGTAAAGGTAGGTATAATGACCCTAGCGTATTTGTTGACCCTGAAATTCCGTCGATTTTTATTGTGTCTGAATAATCTATTATAGACAAGTGTCAGTTTACATGTTTGTGGAAAAGTGCGCTAATCGATGTACCTGAGTCGAGAAGTAAATAAATTTCCTGATTATTGTAATTGAATCTGACATAGTTTTAATCGTGTATATCAAAGTTAGCATAATTTTTCAGACTATTGGCCTCGAAAAAATGTTTGCTCTTGTGAGCTGTTTTGATTTGATTCCTCGTTTTCTACACTATTTACTAAAAACATATTTTGTCTTCTGTTGTCTCTTCTTATATTTTGGTTTTGTTGGGGACGATAATTTGGTGAGTTTTGAGAGAAACGATTTCTATTCATAGGGTTGTTTTGTCTGTTAACACTATTGAATCTCCCTCGAAAATTGTTGTTTGGGATGTACCTTGTATTGTTATGTCTGTTCAAACTGTTTTGATACCGTTTTGTCCTCTATATCTATTGTTAAAATTTTTGAAATGATGATTTTGTTTATTTCGAATGTGGTTGATGGTTGTCTTGTGTGAATTCGTCTTTTGCTCCATTAATTGCGTCTGTCAGTGTGTTGTAATTCCGAGCTTTTATAATAGTTCTAAGTTCTGTATTTTGTATACCTTTTGCGAAAAAGTCAATTGCTAGTTTTTCATTCTCTTTCCTGAAAATTTCAATAGAATCTGTGTTGTCACCTGCCTGAGCTAAAGTAAGATCTGACATTAGTGTTTCTATTGATCTTCCGTATTCATCGATACTTGAGTTACCTTGTTTTATATTTTGTAATTTAGTCGAAAGTGTTGGAGCTAATTGCTTTGGCAAAAAGTTAGTTTTTAAATCTTTTAATAAATTTGCGGCGGTGGTATAATTGTTTTTCATTCGGATTTTATCTCTGTGAGATATGCAAGCTTTAAGAACATAATTTATTGAAGATTGTTTGCCTAACGTGTCTAACGTAGGTTCATATAATTCAATTCCCTCTATTAACTGATACACGCCTTCAGTTGTGCCATTTGATTTTGGCAGTAAGTTAGCTGCTGTTTTGAAATCGAATTTGTCTCCACTCATGATTATCTCTGTAATCAAACCTGTATCTATATCAGTGCTAATATCTATTTTCCTAACTGAACTGATCCTATCATCCAAAATAGCTTTTACTCTGGTACATACTTTCTCTAATCTATGTAAATATAATTCTACTTGAGCAATTTCATCCTCAGTTGGCACGCTATTATTAAACTTATGAACTAATTCATTAATAAGTGAATTAATATTTTCTAACCTCTGATACCGTCTCTGCGTAGCTGCTTCACTTCGTTTTTCGTAAGAGTCTTTGCGAAGATTTTCTTCAAATTTTACCAGTTGTTCTTCAGCTCCTGTGAACTCCTTCAGAATATCTTTGCTGCTCATGAGCCCTGGATACTAGCGTATTCTAATATTCTCCTTTTCAGTTGGAATTAATACCTTCTCGAGACC
The DNA here is from genome assembly GCF_025532065.1 of Leptinotarsa decemlineata. Lineage (NCBI taxonomy): Eukaryota > Metazoa > Arthropoda > Insecta > Coleoptera > Chrysomelidae > Leptinotarsa > Leptinotarsa decemlineata. The sequence goes on along the minus strand of NW_027412529.1, from coordinate 26,165,824 downwards.
TTCGAAGTTCGCTTAACGCGATTTGTCGTTCCATTGATTTTTTCATACCATTTTCCTCCATATAAAATAAATAATAACAATTGCGTTAATATTAAAATTGGAATTATTATTCCGTCGGTGTGTGTGAATTAGGTGGAACTGGATTGATTTGCATTATTTGATCCCATGCCAGTAGCTTGTATCTGCAGTCTTTCTTCGTTTGTACCTTTTGATCCACACATTTTTACCTATTTGGTTTTTTCTCTTCACACTGGTTGGACTGGACTGGCAGGATCGCCATGAAATGTTGGGTTTTCCAGGTAGTTTAATTGAAGCCAGTCATTACCAAGAGTTTCGTTTTTATTCGTGTCAAAGTGAACATATTACATCGAAGAGTATATGCACACTAATAATTCATCAGAATCGGGGTTATACAGAATTGGTTGCTCATCACTTATTATCTAATTGTTATATATTTGAACTGCAAACAGTTCAATGTACTGAAAAGGTTGCAGTAATACATAATTAGATCGAGGTGAGTTTAATGAACCTGCAACGTTTCTATACGTAGAATTGTGAAAAAGACAATTGAATATAATACGAATTTGGTAACCTATTTGAAATGTAAAATATGTGACCTAAATCTTTATCACACGAAGTTAGGCAAAACCAGAACAGCAAAACCCCAAATTGTGTCTCTCATTACTGCCACACTTTTCTACTTCTTGGAAATAGCTTCAAAGTCGATGCAAAACAATGCAAAACTTTGGGCGCGGTTCAACACAAAATTCAGATGTTCAAAATTCTAACCGCGGAAACCTATTCTATTTGTGTAATTATCTGGTGGCATTTCGAAGACTTTATCCATTTTCATTATCAAACCTACGATCAATTTGATATTATCAGTGTCGATAATAATATGAAATTGATTTATCAAAAGAAGAATTATAACTACAAAGTGCGTATATTGCCATTAAATGGCAATATACGCATAGCTCATTATACCGATTGTAATGTTTGAAATAATGGTCACATACAATGTGAAGCTATTCAAACGGTTACGATATTGAACCTCATCAAATGAATATGTCATTTCCCCAAACCATTTCATGCACATTTTAATTGCCTTTCACACCATAAACCTGACAAACCGATGCGATACGCGTGGTGAGTAAAAGTTACGTGTTGGTTTGATTTTACGTAATGAACGTTGCATTTTTGTTATGTGTTATCTTCAAGTACATAGTTACTTATCTATTTCAAAATTAAAATTGATAATAGTGAACATAGGTTTGTTTGGGTGAATTTTATCAAAGGTCGTTATTATTAGTTACGATCTGGGGTACCACTCTTCACTCAGAAAATTGATATGAGATTGTGGGTAGTATAAACTTGAAATTATTTTAGGTTGAATCTTGCTTTGTTTACCCTCACCAATGGGTAGCCTCACCCATACAATAAAGTGTTCGAATAGTCTACATGGTTCCAGAACATTTTCAAATATTTCATATTCTGGGATTTTTGCCTTTCAGGTAGAAACGAAAATCTTTTTTTTTGAATAAGAGATTTAGTGCTACTACACCAAATGAGTGTCTTGATCGTTTCACAATAATCTAAAATGTTTCAGATTTCTCCTAAATATTTCCGAACCTTTCACACTATATTGTGGAATGCTTTCGAATACTTTCGACTTATGGGGACTCATCTAGAACTTGATAGAGAGCGAAATCACACCCTGTCACACAGGACATGCTGACTTTACAGAATGTTCAGAAATATTCTGGAATGTTGCAGAAAGCGGAATGCTCTCGAATACTGTCGAATGTTTTGGATTGTTTATAGAGGAGAAAATTCTAGCTCATATATATCTTCAAACCATGCCTTACAGGTAAAAAGTAAAAAAGGAATCTTTTTCGTCGATGGTGGATAGAGGGCCTCATTATTCTTGGATGTTCCCAAACGTTTCAGTTATTTCCAAACATACATTCCACCACTGTTCAGAATGTTACCGGATGTTGTGGAATCTGTTAAAATCTGTTTAAAATCTGCTTTTCCGTTAATCAGCTGGCACACCCCCACGAACGACAACCCTCAGAAGTTAAAATTTGTGCGAGCTAAGGATTAACGAGGTGTTACCTTTTATCGTGTGATTCCTAACACGGGTTGCACGATAAAAAATGAAAATCAATCGTTCAGACCAGGGTTGAACCACCGACCAACACGGCAGTCAATTCGAGTGAGTGAACAAAGCACCCACGTCAAACCGCCTGGCTACCGACCGAACATTCGAACATTCCCGAATGTTCGGTAGTGTTCTAGTGAGCGAAACTTTCAGCCCTTACATCTTCAAACACACATCCTCCAGGTGAAAACGTGAACCTTTTTTACGAATGGCGGATAGGGAGCAAACATAACAATGATCGGGAATGTTACGAGAATTTCCCAAACGTTCCAGACTATTCCCGAACATTTCACAATATTCCAAAATGTTCCGGTATATTCTGGAGTATTGTAGACTTGAATTTTCTGGACTGATTTAGAACTTAATGAAGGGCCCCTATATTCTCAAATGCAGGTCCTTTAGGTGATAACGGGTCAACTCAAATAATTGAAATTTGGGGTAATGAAATCAATGCACGAATACTATATTTTGAAGTGAAATTGACAAATGAAACATTCAAGATAACGACTGGGCGCCATCTGGGGAAAAAAAAAATAAAAAGGATGCAAGTGACACATCATTTTGAAGCTCCTGACGAATACTTCACAACCCTAGAATATGAAGTCAATATCTCCATCTACTATGAAATGACGAAACATTTAACAATTTCCTGAAGACAAACACATTAATATCGATATTTCTAGAAATATTCCTTTCTATCTGTCATATGGCAATTCCAACAACCCAATAAAGTTTGTTTAGCTATTTTTTGTTTATAAAAACTACAAAATACGTTATTACGACAACGAACATCATTGTTCAGTTAGAATATTCTCATTTAGTTTTCGGTTTTACTAGTAGAAAGGTACCACATCAACAAACTCTAAAATGGTCAATTGGAAGAAAAATTTGAAGCGATTTTTATTTACGGTGCGACGCGTAACTTCAACGAGACCAAAAAGATTTTCAATGAACGTTTTTTGAATCATCCTATCTGTAGAAAATATTTGAGGAAACTTGTATCCAGATTCATAACTATCGGTAGTGTACATGACAAATAGCCCCCAGGTCATCCGTCCATTCTAGAAGAATAGCAAGTGCAAATAATTGGTGAGATGGTAGTGAATCCTGAACAGTCTACTTATTCCGTCGCGAATGTTTGTGAGGTGTCTCCTTCTACTGTGTGGAGACTTTTGAAGAGGAAAAGATATTATCCATATAAAATTAAACTGGTACACCAATTAACTGAAGATGACCCTGATCGAAGAACAGAATTCTGCGAAATCATGACGGAAACCATTGCAAGGTATCCTACCTATCTCCACAATATTTTTAGTGACGAATGTAGATTTTTTTTAAACGGCAATGTTCACAGACGAAATTGCCGTTATTGGAGTGACACTAATCCTCACGTTTTCCGCGAAACACATAACCAATATCCGGAAAAAAATTAACGTTTGGCAGGAATATTGGGGAATCATATTGTAGGGTCACTATTTATTGATCAAAATTCAACAGTATTTGAATATGTTGGAAACTACTGTTGATCCTCTCATCACTGAAATCGTCGAAGCGAATCCTAATGAATTCGATATGGATATTGTATTCCAACAAGATGGAGCACCACCACATTACTCCAGACAAGTAAAAAACTATTTGGATACTACTTTTCCCGGTCGTTGGATTGGCCGTCGAGGTCCTACAGAATGGCCAGCCCGCTCGCCAGATTTGACACCTTTGGACTTTTTTCATGGGGCTATTTGAAGCAATCGACGTACGAAAATGAACCTGTTTCAATATTGAATATACGGCAGAGAATAATAAATATTTGTAGAGATATTGACGTTACTGTGTTCGAAAATGTTCGGGGTGTAATATCGGATAGGCTGTTCATATGTCAAGAAGTTCAAGCCGACCATTTCGAAAATCTTCTGAAATGACCTCAAGCTTATTACCTTATATTATGTAGTTAAATGACAATGTATTCCGTCATTTTGTAGTAGTTGAAGATATTGGAATTATATTCTGGGGTTGTGAAGCATTTGTCAGGAGCTTCAAAAGAATGTGTCACAAGACCCCCCCTTTCCATTCAACTTTTATTTTCCAGATGGCGCCCAGTCGTCATCTTGAAAGTTTAATCTGTCAATTTCACTTCAAAATAAAGTATTCATGCATTGATATCATTATCCTAAATTGAAATTTTTTGAGTTGACCCATTCAAAAAATAAAAGGGGGGGCGTAAAGAAAAGCACTGTATAGTGATTATGTTTCGTTTTCACTAATCACGCAATTACATATCCCATGTTATTCTTGATCTTAAGGAATTCAGTAAAGACTCATTATCAATTCTGCGCTGTAATACGGAAAAACAGCTGTAGTTCTGCGTTTAAGTGATCAGGTGTCTAATAGTAAAAAATTTCAAAATTTCAAATGTTTCTTCAACGCACATATTTCAAGTTGATGAACTTTTATAGAGGACATTCAATGATTCATTTCTGAAAAGTGAGAAATGAAACTTTCTATGTATTTTTACCACCAAACTAATACAATGTATTAGTTTGAAAATGTCCATATAGGACGAAACTGCAGGAACGTTAGTCCTAAATAAAAGTGGTAAAAAAATGAACACTTTCATTTTTATGATGATCTCCTAACACGTAACGGCTACATTTATCAATCTATTGTTTCATTCCTCTTCATAATTTCGAAGTTTGCCCAGCTGAAGTCAAGAGCAGAAGCTGGTTGTATGAAAAAATGTAATACCAATAGAAACAGGACAGGTATATTTGTTCACAAAAGAAATATGAGTATTATCATTTTTGTTTGCCTATCGTGATTCTATTTGATACTAGATGAGATAATAAATACTAGTAGCAGGAGAGAGAATGTTCTAGTTATCCTGACTTGCCTATAGACACCAGAATGTTACAGGATGTAACAAAAAAGTATGTCACATATTCTGTGGTAAATCATAACTCGATTGTATAAAACTCACCTTGATGCGAATCTGGAAAGTCAAAAATTAAAATTTATTTTTTCCAATATTTCATGAACTGTTAAACATTTTGCAATGAAAATTAATCCATGGCTTTGTTATAGCAAGAACATCTTTTTCACATGAAACCACAAAATCTGTTCAACGCATAAAAAACTTAGGGGAGGTATTGAACCCCTAAAACTCCCCAAAGTTTTATATGTGTTACAAGTGAACTAATATCATTACACCATCGATTTAGTATCATTTTTTAAATTTTCTTGCCACCCGGAACTTTTTCGAAGTCATTTTATATGCGGGCTCTTTTTCATTATCTTTTGAAAATTCTTTGGTTGGCTATTTGACACTTCTAGTTCTTACAGATGGAAACAGTTGTTTCAAAAATTACATACTGTCATTTGTGACACCATTGGTTCGATATATAATTATTATTTTTGTTACCCCGTAGCACTTTTCCAAAAGCCAGTTTTTATCCAGAAGCAGCAAACATTTTCAGTAACAAAAAAAATGTATAATAACTGAGTATTCATGTTATTTGCAGGTACAAAAAATATTTTAAATGATATTTCTTAAAATAAATGTTGAAAAAGACCCTCATTTTTCTGAATACACACTCATCACAATTTTAAAAAGTAGAACCAAGTTTTTTGAAAAATCATACGCTTCTAAAGAAATCAATTTGCACTTTCAATAATTCGATATCTCAGTTATTGTTCGCCGATTATTTTAACAGAATACACGTCCTCTTCTATAAAACCTCAGAAGCAAAAGACAATAGGGTTGAGATCTGGACTTCTGACTGGCCAAGAAATAGGTGCATCAGCGCCTCTTCTAATCCAACGTTCAGGGTACAGACCGAAGTGAAGTGAGCTCCATCTTGTAATTACCACATACTTTGCCTTGTTCTCCTCTTTCAAGTATTCTGGTAAATGATTTTGTAAAAACTGGTCCAATTAAATAATCATTAACAATGCTTGCTCATACAACGGCTTCAAAAGTTTCTGCCCTTATGTGCGCGTTATGATGATTCGTTATGCCATTTATATTGAAAGTAGCTTCATAGGTGAGTAAAATATGAATAATGAAATTGATATTTCGATTATTTTCCGTTAAGAACCAATCGCAAAATCCTTCTTTCAAGATAATCTTCATCTAGTAATTCTTGAACGGTTGTTGAGTCGTAGGGATGTAGCTATTGTTTTTTCAATTTTCTCCCAACCATCACGTGACTAACATCTAATTGACAAGGCCTGCTTTCAGGGCTTTCTTCGACAAATTCCTACCTTATCGTTTGTATCCATTTTGGACGACTGCTATTACTAGCAACTTACAGTCCTAAAGTACCGTCTGCCGTGCACGACGATTAATGGAAATAGATAATCGTATGTTTGGTGTATTCCGATTGAGATATTTTTCCGCATAACGCCCTGCTGCTGCTGCACTTTTCACCTGTGGCGTTCACCTGTGATCACCAGAATTACAAATAATTTTGTGAAACCTTGTTTTAGCCTGACCAAACTTACCAAGAATTAAATGCTGCAAACAGCATAAATAAAAAAATTTATTTTCCCAACACTCTTGAAATGCGCAATAATCGAAAGTTTCAATGAGCCTTTTTCCTGAAGTACGAAAAATCACTCACTAGCAGCGCTAGTAGTTCGGTAGGGACAAACACAGCCTAATCCTCATATAAACGTATCGTAAAGTACAATTAAAAAAGGATGTTTTCAACAGAAGAAAATGTTCCTGGAGCAAAACCAAAATTTGTAACTGTAAAGGATAACAATGTTGTAACAATGAAACTTTGGCTTGCATGCCGTAATTTGAAAGTAACTTGAAAAAAAGTGAATTAATAGACAGGTTAGTTTACAGACTCTAGTAAAATAGTAGCGGTAGATTCAAACTGTAATAAAAGAAATTTAAAATAATTATGCATTTCAGATTTATTTTCGAGTGGGATATGAATCAAATATAGATGGTAATGAAATAAATTTATTTAAATATATAATAAATGAATATAATTCATTGAACGATTGGGATTATATCTCATTCTAATCAATGGTAATTAACTATGAAAAATTTACTATTCATTTCATGTTTAGAGCATACATATGAATATTTATTTATTTTTTGCACTGTTAAATCCACTCACCTTGAAGCATGTATCCATTTCTTACATCTAACCTCATTAATATGAGGTTTTATAAATGGTATAAAAAACACGTTTTCTTCCGGATATCGATTATCCGAGGTACAATTCGCAAAACAGCAATGCTTTCTTGGCATTATACTAGCAGAAAATAATTTTATATATCAGATTTATATTTTTAAATAATAAATTAATGTTACACTGTTTTACATGTGAATAGTTTATGTTTCTCCCTACTTCTAGTGCTGCCTCTCGTGACACGTTCTCTGTATTATTCTCAGAAAAAAGGCTCATTGACAGTATGTACTTGTTGAAGCAATTGTTTGTTATTCATTCATAGGAACTATAAGTGTTGAGCAAAAGATAATGAAAAAGAGCCTTCATCTCAAAAAAAATTGCTTTTCGGAAAAGTGCTACGAGGTAAAAAAATCCAAAAATTATGAATTGAACCAATGGTTTCACAATATTATTTCAATTCTAACGCATATATGTGATTGGGATTTCTAGGGGTTTATTACTCCTAAAATATCTATGTGTTGAAAATATTTCGTAGTTTTATTTAAAAAAGGTAGGGTGTTCTAACGATATGAAAGCCATTGATCCATTTACATTACGGATTGTTAAACATTTGTTTGAAGGTAGCAGTTGACAATGCTTCGTGATGCTTTTCATCAGTTTGGACTTCCATTGTCTAATAAGATATAAGTTGATTTGAAATACCTGAAAGAAACTGTAAAAAATTATGCTTTCACCTATCCCTTCTTTCCTCTCTCCGCTTCATCGGTTTTAGCGGAAGCTGAACGTTTGGCGGGAGTTGTTCGTGTTCCGCTTGATTAGAGGTTTCCATATGTTACGTATCTCTACCCTAGCTTGGCTAAATGCGTTGATGGACAATGCATCTTCTTTGAACTTTTTCCTTAACCAATGTTTTTCCTTGTGAATGATTTCAGCTTGAGCCCACTCGATGTTATGTTGATGAGTCCAAACCTGCTCTGGTATTCCTTATTTGCCGGTTTCTCCTCGCTGTGTGTGTTTCTTATGCTCGGTAATGAGAAGTTTCAATGGCCTCTCAGTTTCACCGATGTATGATCCTCCGCACTTGCATGGTATCCGGTAAATACAATTCTTGAGATCGCAGTCCGCGTTTAGTGGCCTGATTTTTGTGAGGCTGCTACAGATAGTGTTCCATGATATGAAGCAGGTTCTGATGTTATACTTGGACCCAATCCTTCTTATCCTTTCCCACAATCCTCTGATGTAGGGAAGTATAAGTACTGGTTGTGGCGGCTTCTCTTCCTTGTGAAGCTCTTGCTGTTTTCTAGCTAAGGCCTGTTCCACCATCACTTTGAGTAACCATTTCATTAAAGGTCATTTTTGATTATGCCTAGTTTCTTTTCCTAGTAGAGTCTTGATGATGCCTCTCTTAGTCGATTGATGATGGTTGGCTTCCTGGTTCAGCTACTGTCCTATGTAAGTGGATTTTCGGTATACAGATGTTTCCCACTTAGTGTTTCTCCTTTTCACCAATTCGTCCAAGAATAGCAATTCGTTGTGGACTTCTTTCTCCATTTTGAAAGTGATAAAAGGACTTACATTGTTGATGTGCTTCAGAAAAGTGTCTAGTTCCGCATTCCCATGGTACAATATTATGGAGGTATCGTCCAGACGCGAGGCTTTTTATGAGCTTCTTCAATGGCCAGAGTTTCAAACCACTCCATATATACATTGGCTATAACCGGTTGATCCTGCTCTTTAACTTCGGTTGCCCCTAGTAGTTCAACAAAATGCCTTGAATTGTTCACAAAGGATGATGTTTTTCATTGCAGTGGTTCAATTATTGGTAGTATAAATCTGGACAAGTTCTGAGTAGCTGAATCTCTGGAGCTGATGATCGGTCTGAGCGGAACATGCTTCTTGTGGATTTTGAGTAGTCCATACAAGTGAGGGGGCTACCTGTGGTGCGGTGTTAGCCACAAAACGATTTGCAGAAATAGATAGATAGATAGACGTATACAATATCATTGACAAAGCTTGTTAAAAAATCAGGTATATATATCACTTCAAAGAATGAAAGAAAAGAAACAATTCAAAAACACAAATACCCAGAAACACAATTTGAGCAAAACTAAGTTCACATATCTGAAAGATAAAATATAACAATAGTAAATAAAATTTAACAAATTGTAGACAAAAAAGTTTGTAAATTGTGTAGATGTAAATGACAAATATACATAATTTTAATATAAGTTCACATGTCATGGCCATAAAATAACATATATCCCAGTATAATATATAATCCAAAGTATAGGTGTCAACAACCAAAAAAACACCTATATTAAATCACAGCAAACTTCCATTGTAATATTCATCAAGATTGTAGTACGCTTTAGTTGCAATGGCATCTTTATCAAGATTTCTGAACTTTTTATAGCTTTCATCCTTCCTAATTTCGTAAGGTATGTGATTATATAGCTTTTTACTTTCATAAATTGAAGAATATTTTGTCTGGTTTGTTTCTGGAACAGGAAAATTAATTTTGCCGGCTTATGTAATTTGTATGTTCCGGAGTTCCAACCATATTGTGTTTTTTATGAATCAGGCAAACAGTTTCAAGTATGAAAATACAAGTAACAGTGAGAATTTTTTCTCTCAAATATAAAGGTCTGCATGACTCACGCAATCCCGCCTTTCATAAGTATCTAACCGCTCGCTTTTGCAAAACAAAAACTGAATGAAAAAGTTGTTGACTGCAAAATCCCCAGAAGGCAACACAATACCTCAGGTGGGACTCAATCAGAGAATGATGACTATTTTTGTTGTAGATGAACTCAGTTCATTTGAAACTATTCGAAGTGCATACCATCCTGATGCTAATTTTCTATTCAAAGCTGAAATATGTTGATCAAATTTTATTTTGTCATCCATGAAGATTACCAGGAATTTGGATTGCTTTTTATTCTCAAGAATTTGTCCGTTCAAGTATAAATTGTTAATATTACAGCTGAAGGCGAGTAGGTTTGTCTTATTAATATTAAAGCACAAGTAGTTAGCGTCACACAATTTTTTTTCAACTTCTAAATCACTAGAGATAGTTTCTTTCATATTAGAAGTATTTTTTCCATGCCAAAGGAGCGTGGTGTCATCCGCAAAGTTGAGAGAGTAACTAGGTCATTTATATAAATAAGGAAAAGAATCGGGCCCAGTACTGATCCTTGTGGAACGCCCTATAAGATATCCTTAGTGTGTGATAGTTTGTTGTTTGATTTTACTAACTGTTTCATCACTTAAGTAAGAAGAGAGATCTTGGAAGAGGAACATGGATCAATCTTTGCCAAGATTGAAAGCACGTAAGTAAGTTCCGGCAAGACATAGAGAATACCCACAACAGGAAGTTGTGAGGAAACAATGCCCAAATGCAGATCGAAAACAGGTCAACTATGTAGACGTCAACCTCATCAACATGAGTTTCCACCCGCTCACTGACATAGAGGAATCCTTGTTGAGGAAAGGTCTAAACTTCGCGAATCAACAAATCAGGAATAGCAGAGCACGTTTGGACTCATCAACATAACATCAAGTGGGCTCAAGCTGAAATTATCCACAAGGAAGAACATTGGTTTGGGAGAAAATTCAAAGAAGCCGCGTTAAGCCAAGTAGCGTAGAAATACGAAACATATGGAAACCTCTAATCAAGCGGAAGACGACCTACTCCCGCCAAGCGGCCAGCTTCCGCTAAAACCGATGAATAGGGGAGAGGGAAGAGGGGATAGGTTTGAGCATTCGAATGACCTACAAATAGTCAGATGTCGGAGGAATAAGTCCAGTTATCACCCGAAGACGATTGTGGATACCAACAATCGAAACATCGTGAAGTAACTTGGTTTGGAATATTTTAATTTTTAATTTTCATTTCTTGTTAATAATTTTTTAAATTTCATCTCGTGTTAATAGTTGTTTTTTGATTTTTTGGTTATTGCTTATATTTATTTCATTGTAATTTCAGTTTTTTTTTTGCTTAATTAAATTAAATTAAATAATTATTATTTTTCAGCTAATCTTTTACAGATTCTTTCAGGTATTTCAAATCAACTTATATCGTATTTGACAATGGAAGTCCGAACTTATGAAATGCAAGTTGTTAAACAGTCCATGAAATATTGGAAAAATCTATTTCCATTTTGTACTTTTCAGGAGCTGTAACTTTTTTTGTGTACACATTTATATAAAGGTGAGTTATATCCAATCGAATTATTTTTTACCCCAGAATATGTGATTCGATTTATGATCTACGTTTTTGTTACACCCTTTATGTTAGTGAACTACAAAAGCAAGTATTTCAATTAGCATTTTCATGGAAACGACTTAGCTTTTTGATCATCAAGAGTGTCAAATATTATAGAGAGCTTAGTAATCTTCATTAAATAACAATGCTCTTACCTTTGCGTCTATTTTCCTCAGCAGTTTTCAAGGCATCTTTTAAACTTTGAATTTTCTCCGATTCATTTTTTCCTGAAATGAAATGAAACAAATGAGTTCAGTTTTGAATTATAACATTGTTTCATTATATACCTGTTTTGTTTTTTTCTTTCAGTGTTTTCGTGAAGTCTCCCATGATTCTGACTTTTCTGTAAGTAAATCCAAATATATAATATTCACATATACCAGTTAACAACGAAAATTTGGTGAAATTTTCGTTTATATCGATTGGGAAAAGAAATAATAGAAGAACTTCAAGAACTATACAGTTCCATATGACGGGAGACGAGAAAAAGCGAGGAAGATCTTGAACCAAGTAGAATAAAAATTTTGAGAAATGTTAAAAGAACAAGTACGGAGAGAAAAAAAATACCAATTACTGAAACTGTTAGGGTAATAAGGAATATGAAAAAAAGAACTGTAATGGAAACAAAATGATAGAAGAACAAGAAAAAATGCTAGAATATCTATATTCTGCCACAAGATAGGTACAGATCAACAAGAGAAGTTTTAAACTAATCAATACAGTTTATTTTATGATTTTTACTACAAAGGGTTTCACAAAAACCACGACACGTATTTCTCTATACAATATCTAGCTTTCTCAAGCGTTAATAATAAGTTATCCTTTTTCATCACATTCACCCATATCAACACAAAGTAGCAGCAGTCAACAGTATGATTCATAGACTGATAAATGTTTTCTTGTCAGATGCGAATTCCAATAAAGAAGTGAACATAATAAAAAAATAGCCGTCAACAATGATTACGCAGTCTGATACATTCTCTATTATCAAAAAAGTTATACAGCCAAGCTTTGAAGGAAGTTTACCCAATTCGAAAAGATGAGGATAAGAGTTATAGAACCTTAACCTACTTAGGCCAACCCAGAACGAATATTTCAAATTTTCTGCACAACAAAGGTGTGAATATTGCTTACAAAACCAACAACAACTTAGGCATGCACATTAAGAATAACAAAGATGGAAGTGCAGTTTCAGAAACATCAGGAGTGTATACATTTTCATGTAGATCATGTCCAATGTTTAATACAAGTCAAACTGGAAGAACGTTCAAAGCCCGCATAAAGGAACACAGAAATGGTTTCCAGAATAGAAAAATGATCTCCACATATGGCACTCATTCATTCACAGAGGGACATGAGTTCAATCTTGAATTCAAGCCCCTCCATTTCCAGGAGAAAGGTTTAAAACTTAACCTGTTGGACAGTATGGAAATGAACAAATTTAAAAACTGCAAATATCTTATGAACGATCAAACTCAACATTATTAAATCTGCTCATTTCCAGACAAGAAAAGTTGAGTAAAATTACGTTATTTTCGGAAATTAAATTTATTCATATAGGTAATGTATTTATACCTGCCCTTTATAGGTATTAACGCTATTCTATAGCGAAACACGTGTTGCGGTTTTTGTAAAACCCTTTATAGTGAAAATTATACAATAAACTGTATTACTGAGTTTTAATATGGATTATTTTCATCAAGTATCGGCCAGTTCTACTCAATTAAGAGAAATTTAGTCTAGCAATTAAACAAAATCTGTCATGGTCTTCTAAGAGGAATTGCTGCATGAATGATGAAATGATGAAAAATCATTCAATGGCAAAATGAATGAAGTTGAAAACGAATACGATCATCAAAGAGGCCATGGAAGAGAATAAGAAACTCAGAATGGAAAGTTATTGAGGGCCATGTATAGTAGTAGACGTTTTTATTGTGGAGAGCGTCTTAAGGATTTCAGGAAAATCCTTAAGACGCTCTCAGTCGGTGCCTTTTGAAAAGTTGACATTCTCGTTGAATTCGAATCGCTGTAGATTACATTCATTTGAAAATACATTTCAGGAATTCAACTTTCCAAGGATGTCATTCTCCAACATCGACATTATCACATACATACAGACGTTTTTACTTCATATTCGGAAGACGCCTACTTGGTTAGTGAAACGTGCGTCAAGAAGAGTGTTGTAGTAGAAGTGTTTGTTTTTAAATAACATATCAATGTATTGGAAACTTCAAAAAATTTCAGTAGGAATGTGAGAATTTACATGAGAATACTTCTTGTCAGAGAAATTCTAATTGATCATTCCTCAAGAAAAAAAGACAGTTATCATCTTTCAAGATTGGATGTTTTTGTCGACTACAATCATCAGTCGATTGGACCAAAGTTGTGAGAAATATGATCATTCTCTCAATTTTTCCTCCGGAAATATGCACACTGTATACGGTTTCGAAAGCGAAGCTAGAGATCTAGTGGACTACACTAACACCGAGGATGCTACAATGTAGTGAAACGCGATTTGCAAATGGAGTCTGTATTACGAAAATTTGTAATTATTATCATGAATGTTGTTATCAATTTTTACCAAGTAAGGGGCCAGTGTATTCGAAATCCGAAGAACATCTGAAAATTTTAGTAAATAGCAATTGATGTAATTAATTAAAAAACATGCTTGATGTACTGGTATTAAGTAATTGCTAAATATATGTATTTCAATATTTCATTTCAAATAGTCTAGAGTGAAAACTTCTCGGAAGTGAGTAAAAAAATTGTGGCCAAATTATTACACAAACTAAAGAAAAAATAAAAAATAGTTTTCCAAAATATCTACATAACAAAACATACTCTTCAAGATAGTTTACTTCGAAAATAGAGACCGAATGGGAAAAGCAATATATTTCATTTCATTTGGAAAAACATAACATAATCGAAAATAACTTTTTCTAAAAATCAACTCCTCGAAATCTTTCGCCATTTCATTCGGAAATGAAATTCAAAAAATAGAAGCTACGATTAGATTACGAATCTGTATCAATGATGATGTTATCAATTTCAGCGGTCATGTGAAAAATCTTGGTTTACTTCTGGATTCAAAATTGCGATTCGACAAACCTGTTACTTTTAAACTGAAAACGGCATACGCAGCTTTGAAATTGATGTATCCTCATCGAAATGAAATCAATTTAAAAATAAACAAAAAATGTTATCTGACTCGATAGTTTTATCACATTTCAACTATTGCGACACAGTTTATGGTCCTTTCCTTCGGAAAACTGATGCCTTTCGTATCCAAAAGGTACAAAATTCATGTTTATGTTTGATTTATAATCTCAAAAGAAGAGATAGGATTTCACACAAGCTTAAGAAAATGGGCTGGTTGAATATGTCTAATCGTCGTTTACTACATTCACGTTGTTTTTTTATAAAATCTTCAAAACTGATACCTACTCCTGAATATTATTATTTTTATTTTCCTCGCTTTCTGGAAAGTTCAATGCATTGAAGCAAATAAAAAACTTTTGAGTGAATTTATGTTTTATAATTCCACTTCTTCATGGAGAACTTCTAATAGACCCTAAATGTGACACACACTGTATTTCTTGAGACTTTAAGGTTTTGATAACAATAATTTAAAAATAATATATTCGAAGGATTCGATTGTTCGATATTTGTTTTAGGGCAGATGTCCATAAGGAATGTAAATATTTTTTTATAGTTTGCCTTTGTTGACATCATCTATTATTTTGTTGTGCTTTACCGGCCAGAACACTTCTTATTTATTGATTTTCTGGAAACCCATTGACTTTCTGCTATTAATTTACATGTCACCTTTCACAAATCATTTGATTTTTTTGAGAATTTACAATGACTTTTACAGGATTTGTCATGGAAAATTCAACCATTAGATAAAGTTCTGTTTTCAACTTCAGCTTGAAAAAATTCACTTAGTTGAATTTCGCCATTTTCTTTGAGAAAGTTCACTGGATGGATTTTCAAATTGTTATCTAGAATCAATCTAAGGTTGTCGGTGAATTTACGGAAACCTTGCCGCTTGGGTTTTTCCATTTCAAACAAGTAGGTTTCAAAACCAATAAAACAGAGAAAAGATCTTATACCTACTATTGAAAATATCATAATAGCTTTTCAAGGAAAGATTGTTTGTTTTATTTCGTGTTACGTTTATCACTTTTGTACTATTCGTGTTCTATGAATTTTGAGTGATACACTAGTGTATCAAACTGACAATGCCAGACAAGCATTCCATACGCCATTCCTTCAGAACTAAATTGAATATTTCATGTGAACCTTCTACATATAAGGTTATCAGAAGTTCATCCAAGGCTGTCGTTCACTTAAGAGGCACTAGAGAGTGAAATAAGAGATGCTATTACCCCAATTTTTGAACAACATTCAGCAACCTTGCTCAAAGAAAATATTATAGAAATTAGATTGTCAGCAATAAGCAACTCAGCAAATAGAATATCAACAGCAAATAGAACAAAAGTAAGAATTCGAGTTTTTCTCAACATTTCAAATTGAGTATTTAAAAAAAATTCCTTAATAAATATTTATTATATGTCGATTTTTAACAGTTATTATTTTGCGATCAGACAGGGCAGCTTTGAACTTTTCACTTTTTCACTGGTACAGGAAAAGGAGGTATATCTATTTTTTATAGTGAAAGAGGTACACTTCAATGTAGAATATTGAACATACCATTTCCTATTTGAATTTTTTATGATGAATGAACTAAAAAATGGCACTTCAAACATAAAATAGTGAGAAATTCCGATTCTTAAAATTTTCCCTATGAGCACATTGTTTGGCATCGAGGCCCCATTTTAAATACAAAGGGTCACTTATGTTATATCGTTGAAAAGATAGTTTTTTATTCAAATAAATTATTTGAAAAATTCACAGGAATCAATTCGAAATTCTTGACTAGAGACCATTTCCGACAGCAAATAATTTTCCGGTTCGTTTCAAAATTTAACTTTCTCATACCTATCAAACAACTGAATGACGACGTGTACGATAATTTCGTTGTCACTCAGTATATAATATAACATTAAGTCAAGAGGTAAAATTTTTATAAGCAAATTTTACACCTTTATTTTTGAATTATTGAGTATATTAATTATTATCGAACCGTTGTCATAGTACAGTTGTTTAATATCGACAACAGTATTTCTTTTGATATAAATTTTATCATTGCTTTCTATAGAAATTGGTGGAATAGAGTGTGTGACAAAGAAAATCATTAATTTTAAGTACAAAATGTGCTTACCTCAAAGCAGTTCCTGCGACTGACTGGTGTGGCCTTTCTGTCCTTTTGGAAGAAATCTCTGTACGAGGATTGCGCGATATATTTATTCACGAGGCATGTCGAACATTACCTAATTATTTACTGTCGTAAGGGTGAAAATGAAATCTTCACTGCTTCATCCCGAGCAGGCTGAATATCAACTATTCTACTAAACTGCCAACGCGAAAGAGAAATTAATTCAGTTTCGGTCAGGACCATGACTATAATAATATTTGTCATGAATTTTGTCCACTTTCCTGTTATGCACAAAGTGTGCAAATATTCGTGATTCTAGCGATTCCAAAAATATATTTGTCATCTCTGAATCAACTGTCAACGAGGGAGAGTAGGTATTTAGTTTGAGCATAAGAAAGTGGTCTTCAAGAAAACTATTTGAAAGATACAAATTAAAAAAAAACTTCGGGTGAGCGGAGATCGCTTAAGTCTCAAATTCAAAATTGTTTCGACCACCATTGTGTTGCATTCCTTGTATATTTGCTCAGAAATGGCTGAAGTAATGCGAGCTTTCTCATGTTCAAATTCACATCATAATCACATAATCCTTCAAAATGGCTGGTGTTTAATGAATTTCCATTGAAACACAGAATTTTCCTAGGATATCTCTATTTCCTTATCCATATTTTCCTCAGAAAAAATCCAATAATGGACAATAGGATATTGTAGTTGAGCCATTGAAGCGTCGCTGGCCATCCAGGATTACTAAACCCCACCGAAGTAGATATCTCTGAGGTATATTTTGTTGATGTTCAGAAAATATCCGAAGGATATCTAATCTCGGTCACAGTTTAGAAGGCATTATGATAATATGTTATCGTGTCCTCGAGGTATCGTGACATTGTCATAGAAAGACATCATAACTTTATGTGACAAGGAAACTTATTAAATAAAAATCATGACTCATCATTACATATTACAAATTTTTGTAGAGAACGAGTTTCAACTTTCAACAAATCGTGACAATTCAAAACAAATTTTATTACACAATTCGGTTTTCATCGATTATTATCGATTCACATGATAGACGATTTTCATTCGAAGACAAACAAATCACATCCATAGTGTGAGTGTTTCTGCTGGTTGGTGAGTATCGAGTTCATGTATTTTTTTAAAATCATGTTTTGTCTGATAATTTCCGTATGATTTCGCGCATTCATTTTGAGGCGATGAGGTGGATATTGTTTTTGGCAAAGTACAATATATCTCATATCATTTTAAGAATGCAATGATCTGGTAAAATATTTCATTTGTCTTCTTGACAGGAGCAAGTTGTCTGCAAGCTATGGTACTTTCTGAAACACTTCAAAGAGTGTTACTAAAAATTTTTCGTCGATGAATCTTGTGCCAAATCTAAACACATAGCCTTAGTGGCAAAGCATACAAAGAGGCATAAATAGATTTAATGCCTTTCAGAATGACGGAATCCCCTGAACAATTGGTTAATGGACCTTTAAAATCTACCTCGATGTATGAAAACGGTTTGTTCTGAGAAACTGAAGAGAGAAAATTACCCGTAGAGGATTTATAATTGTTTAGATTCTGTTTTCAACAGATCAGACAGCTAGAGAGAACTTTGCGTATGACCAATGCGCTTCCTAGAGATAATCGTTTCTTAGAGATAATGCGTTTCCTAGAGATGATCGAACATTTATGAAGCAATAGAAATACCGATTTTGATTAGTTGGTTGAATATATCACTCATAGTATCATCGATAATGGTATATATTGTATATATAAGTATATATTGACCTGGAAGAAGAAGTGAATGACGTTATCTTAGATCAGTTCCAAGTAGGTTAGGTAGCCCTTATAATAACTCGTCTTTATCGATGAACAGAGATAGTTTGCGGAGAGATTTATAGTGATTTCGACCACTAAAGAGAGAATATATTTCTGAATTACTTTAATAGTGAATGTGTTTAAAGAGTGAAAAAGCATTATGAGTTAGGCAGGATTCTTTTCGGTCAGACAAAGGTGATTTACAGATAATATTGAATCGCTGTATAGAGTGGGCCAAATTGGACACTTTTAAAGGTCAACTCCTGTTTTCAAACTAGATAGATGAAAACTGATATCTGCGTCTGGAGGTCAAATTTTATGACAAACATAATGGTGAAAACTGCATATCGGTATCTATCATCATTTCTGAGTTACAGCATATTTTTCGAAAATGAGCATTTACGAAAAGTTGCTGTAACCTTTTTTTCATCAAAAATTTGTTATTTCTATGAAAATATCTCCAAAGCACTTTTTTACCTCTAAAATTCAATGGTGTGAAAACTTATTTTTTCAAATGAAATATCAATATTTATTGATGATTTTTTTACTAAGACACCCTGTATATTCCTACATATTTCAACAGAGCTTAAAATTACCTTTCCAAACATGTAGCACACTTGATATTTTGATAAGTCATCTTTGAAATACAGAGCTTTGAAACGCACACTTTGATCAAGTAGGCTTTGGACGACGCGACGCGGCGATAAAACAAAATGCAAATCTTCATTGGTAACTGTCAAATTTTGATTCAAGCAGTAAAGATGCTCTTCATATATTGGTTTTTGTTAAATTTTCAAGCACATTTGAAATGAAGAATGAGAATTATGAAAATTGGATATGATACTCTGTATTATAAAAACCGGGGAAAATGCAGAAGCAGCAAGCAATTTGTATCACAAGAGGTATCCAGAGAGAAATAGTTATTTATTAGACAAGGGAAAAAAGTATTAGATTTTAGCTCGAGGTTGTGTTGTCTCCCGACGCGAAGCGGTCGGGTCGGTATGTTAATATATATATATATATATATATATATATATATATATATATATATATATATATATATATATATATATATTTATTGATGCAACTAATTTTCCTTTATTTTGAGTATTTCAATATTAAATTCTACAAAAAGGATTTGAAGCTTTATATCTTCTATTAATTATCTGCGAGCGCTTTCGACAGTTGGTAGTACTGTCATCATCTTTATTATTCAAAGAGACAGACAACAGGATGACCGGTTCAGTTTGAGGAGTGCCAGATGATGACAGTACTACCAACTGTCGAAAGCGCTCGCAGATAATTAATAGAAGATATAAAGCTTCAAAGCCTTTATGTAGAATTTAATATTGAAATATATATATATATATATATATATATATATATATATATATATATATATATATATATATATATATATATAAAGTTGAGAATCTTAGCGACTGGAGAAATGTACAGTAGAATGGAATAACGGGTTCTCTCAGTCAAAAAATCAAAAATTCTGCTTTACTTTGCCAAGCTTTCGCTTCTAGTGAGAAGCTTCTTCAGGGCCTATAATTTATTGAGTTGTGGGTTTTTTTGCCAATGAATAAAATTACAAATCATACTTACAGTAAAAATGAGTAAAAAACAATTAATTGAACATATAAATCGACTAGAAGCGAAAGCTTGGCAAAGTAAAGCAGAGTTTTTGATTTTTTGACTGAGAGACTTCGTTATTCCATTCTACTGTACATTTCTCCAGTCGCTAAGATTCTCAACTTCAAATAACAATGGGGTTCTTCGAAGAGATCGAACTCAACTACGGATTCCAGGTCAGCAGAGCAATGAAGGAATGGAGTAATACAAACAAGAAACTAGCATCGTATCGCAACAGAAGAATTTTCCTTCTTCAGTGCAGAAAAAACGATGTGGTACCTTCACATATAGAAAATAATACGAAAAATGTAAATATCCTTCTCAATTCTACAAATGGTAAAAATTCTTATGACATTCATAATTTCAATGACAACTTGAAGAAAAAAGTATTTAATCTTGAAATTGAAGTCACATATAATGATTTGAAAAATTTAGAGGAACTTTCGGATAAACAAACAAAATTTGTGACAGAATCAATTCCTTTTAATATTTGGTTGGAATTTGAAAAAAGACAAACTGTCAAATACAATACAATTTTCAATGACATAAAAAAGAGAAATATCGATAAACTTAGTATACTCAGAAGTAATTCGAAATCAGATATCAAAACTAAAGAAAATTGAATACAAAATTTATCAGATATCATTATACCTGATGATATAAAACATTTTCTCGCATTAGATTTCAATTTCAGCTTACCACCAACTACCAAAGAGGTGAATATACCAATTTACTTTCAGATATTGAAAACCTTATAACTGGGTTTTGTGATAGCAAAAAGAATCTTTTCAGAGCAAAAATTACAAATATTGTCACTAACTTTTTCCAGAAACCACATGATGATAAAAATTATCTTGATTCCCTATTTGAAAAAACAAAAATTTTTTGAAAAATCATCCAGAATTGATACTTACAAGATCTGATAAAGGCAACGTGACAGTGATTATGAATAAATCTGATTATATTGAGAAATCTCTTGAGATTATTAATGATAGTGATTCTTATGTTAAACTTAATAGCGATCCTGTTTCAACAATACAACAAAAAGCAAATAAAATCATTACAGATTTGAAAAAATCTAAAATGATATCAGAAGATGAAGCAAAAATGTATATGGTTTATAATTCTGTATCACCCAAATATTATGGACTTCCTAAAGTACATAAACCTGATATGAAATTGGGACCCTTTATTTCTTCCATTGATGCTCCAAATAGCAAAATTGCCCAAATGGTCACTAAAATTCTCACTGATGCCTATAATTATGAAAATGAATTCTATATTAAGGATTCTTTCGATTTTTCCAATTTTATAAACGAAAAATCATTACCTCCAGGTTATATTCTGATCAGCCTTGATGTGATTTCACTTTTTAGCAATATACCTATGCATCTAGTGGAGAAATGTATTATCAAAAGATGGAATGATATAAATAAAAAATGTTTAATAACCCAAAAAAAGTTTATTGAAATAATTGATTTCATCTTCAACTCAAGTTATTTCTCTTTCGAAGGTGAATACTATAAACAAATTCTTGGTACACCAACGGGAGCTACTTTTTCTCCTATTTTAGCTCAAAACGTAATGGATGATCTTTTTGAAAACATACTTCCTAAACTGAGTTTTGAAATTCCTTTTTTAAAGAAATACGTTGATGATGTCATTTGTGCAATACCTTATGACAAATCTCATGAAATTCTTGATGTTGTCAATAGATATGATAAAAAATTACAATTCACTATCGAATTAGAAAATAATCAGACCCTTCCTTTTCTCGATACAAAAGTTATCCGTAAAACTGATAATTCTTTGATCACTGAGTGGTATGTGAAACCTACTAATTCAGGAAGATATATCAATTACTACTCTTTTCATAAGAAATCAGTTAAAATCAATTTATTACTCTGTTTGAAAAAAAGAATAGAAAAATTAGTACACCCTTCCCTCAAGCAAAAACATCTCAAACTTCTTAGAGACATATTGATCGAAAATTCCTATCCCAGAAAACTTCTCAATAAAATAATTTTCAATACTGGCAGTAATACAAATTCCAATGTAATCAGCAGAAATGTATGTAATAATAATAGTTCACCTATCAATTTTTCTTACAAATCTATACCTAATCTTGGAAATTTATCTTCAAATATCATAAAACTTTTTCATAATGAACAAAATATCAAAATATGCCAAAAAAATATTGAAACTATAAAGAATTTGAATACCAAATTAAAAGATAAAACGGATGCTACCAAAAAGTCGAATGTGATTTATATCATTCCTTGTAACAATTGTAATTTGGATTATATTGGAACAACATCTAGAATTCTTAAAGATAGAATAACTTCACATAAAAGTGATATAAAGCTTAATAAGAAATCATGTGCATTAGCGCAACATTCTATAGAAACAGGACATAAACCAAATTAGTCTAATATCACAGTTTTACATACAGAAAAAAATATTTCCAAACGCCTTTTTCTTGAAATGGTTGAAATTAATAAGTCTTCTAATTGTATGAATAAGAGAACTGACATTGATAATCTCAGCAGTATATACAGTAACTTGCTGGAACTATACCAAAACTCATATTGAAATTAATGAAAATTGTATCAATCAGCTTTCCCTTTAGAGTCAAAGATTATCAAATCATCATGCCCATTGAAAAATGACATTTATGTGAAGGTATGACATTTGTCAAACCAAAAAAAACTCCATTAATGTTTAACTTTTTTTGTCGATTTATATGTTCAATTAATTGTTATTTACTCATTTTTACTGTAAGTATGATTTGTAATTTTATTCATTGGCAAAAAAACCCACAACTCAATAAATTATAGGCCCTGAAGAAGCTTCCCACTAGAAGCGAAAGCTTGGCAAAGAAAAGCAGAGTTTTTGATTTTTGATTTTTTGATGGTGTAAAGATGGGCAACACTTGTTTGCCGAAAGCAGGAAACTTGGCTGCACCGCGCTGATGACGCCAATAGCCAGAAACACGTGTACGCGGTTTGCCCCTATTTTTTGAGTGTTGTGTGCACGAATTATTTCATTCTTGATTTGTATCATACACATTCGATAAAATGTCTATCTGTATAGCTGCCTACGTGGTCATGTTAGATGTAGCCTAGGAATTCTAGGTCTTCTAACTGGAACCACAAATGTGCGGTTAGCTTCTGTTGTTGACTCCGTGCATATGTGTTGTTTCCTGCTTTCGGCAAACAAGTGTTGCCCATCTTTACACTTGGCTGCACCGCGCTGATGACGCCAATAGCCAGAAACACGTGTACACGGTTTGCCCCTATTTTTTGAGTGTTGTGTCCACGAATTATTTCATTCTTGATTTGTATCATACACACTCGATAAAATCTCTATCTCTGTATATATATATATACATATATATATATATATATATATATATATATATATATATATATATATATATATATATATATATATATATATATATATATATATATATATATATATATATATATACCCAAATAAGTGAAAACAATATTTGGGTATGCAGCAGGCCAAAAATTTAGCGTACTCTTATAACACAGATTCCACTAAATTTTTGGCCTGCTGCATACCCAAATATTGTTTCCACTTATTTTCTGACTAGTCAGCAAAAAGACTACTTTTTTTCTTTTTTTCTATATATATATATATATATATATATATATATATATATATATATATATATATATATCCTCCGGTAGGTAGCTCCTCCGCTAATTGACCATTTGCATGCAATAGGTCGTCCGGGTGCGATAAGTCCTCCGTATATGGAGGAGCTATCGCTTCCCGTGTAAAGCACCTTAAAAAATCATGAAGCATCAGTAGAATAAATATCAGGGGGATGACCTACGACGTGTTTTTCGCATTTTTCGTATAGTTTAGTTTGAGGTTTCTCCGTATCTGTGGTTGGTGTCACTGTTGTGCGTATATTGTCTTGCGTATATGCTCTTGCTAAACGACAGTGGATCAGTCTTCCAGAGTATATGTCATTTAGGATTAGCAGTGTATGGCTCATCCGTAGAACTGGCAATACAGCTTTGAGGGCATTTCGTGATAAATCAGTAAGAATGTATAAAAAACATTTGAGAATAACGTTAACTTTACGATATGGACAGGTAGTTGATGAAATTATAGTTTACTTCACTTGATAATGTAATACAATAATGATAACATTGTCATCAAGAATTTTTATTTTAAAATAATGATTCATCCACATATATAATTGCACATCAATGGTACCAACTATCTTCAAATACTTTAAAGTTCGGAGTCGAACAACCCATTTTTCAAATTGGAATTATTTTCCGATCCACGATGTAACAAACGAGATTCATTGTTATTTATATTCAATTATTATCTTCATTATAGAAGGTTTTTTTCATAAATTTTGACGATCTTACTCTAGAAGGCGAACATATTCAACTTACAAAATTCTGATTCTATGTTAGGGTTAGGTCCTCCACCGCAACACGCAAATGTTTATTGTGGCTCACATCTATTCACACTCGGCCAAATAAACCCAGTGAGTGGTCTTTCAGGTCAGATGGTAAGAGTACAGCTCTGCCAAACTCTAACAAACTAATTCGGTCCCCAGAAAGGCAGGCACAAAGTATATTCTGTGTACTCATTTCTAATATTGTTTCAAAGAAATACGCTATTTATTGAAATGATGAAAAGATGTCTATTCTAGAGGAGATTGTTTTAGAAAAAAATGTATTCAGGTGAAATACTTTTCTTGAAAGTAATTTATTTAGATCATACTTACTATTGAGTTTCATTAAATAGGAAGGTACCTACTGATGTCATTCAGTTGAAATTATTTTTTGATATAATGTGAACATACATATAAAAAAACAACATAAAAAAATAATTTTTTTTTTGTAATTTATAGAATTATGTTGTTTTCTCATCATTTAATAAATAGTTTTTGAAACATGATCTTTTAATTTGGAAAAATATCAAAAACGTACAAAACTCATCCACTTCAATAATAAAATAACTTGCCCTTGACTAGGGAGTTGCTAACGTGAAATCGAATGGAATGCATTGCTATTCGAACTATTTACTCGAGTAACTGACCTTTGTTAGGAAAATTTTGGGGCCACTATAAATAATATATTTCAGGACCTCTTGAAATAATTACTCAATGATCATCAAACTAATGGTAGGTGACGTCTATAGCCCTGTTGAGAAAGGAATTCCAAATCGAGAAATTGAAATATATTGGAGAATAATTACTTTATTATAGATATTTACTTAAGATTTTTTCATAAATTTTGATGACTTCACTAGAAGTCGAACAGATTTATTCTACGGTATTCTGGTTCTGCGTATTAATTTTCAATATTTTTTTGAAGAAATGATCTACTTTTTGAAATGAGGAAATTGTGTCCATTCTAGAGTAATTGTTTTCGACAAAAATGATCTAGGTGAAATTCTTTTGAAAATAATTTATTTAGGTTATATGTATGTATCATTCAGTTTCATTCAATAAAAAGTGAATGATTGTTGGTATCAACTGAACGAGGACTTTATGAATAACATATTCTTTATTTATTTATCATCTGTTGCTGTTGAGCGGTAAATATTCCAGTATTGAAAAAGTCTATCAAACATTGGTACATTTGCTATTCAATACACTTATCAGCATGTAATTATGTAATTGTAACTAACTGAAAAAAAATTATCTTTTGAAGGGTGGGGTTGTAGTGAACGGCGGTGGTGTACCGTCTTCATTGCCGATATGTCCATGTCGTGATATGAGTCGGAGCCCTATTTTCGAAGGTGAATTAAAATAATAAATAAAGGTGGTAGGGTTTCGAGAGTTTGGAACTATGTAATTGAATAATTCCTCCTCTGTTAAAATCTATTTTCAATTCCTCAATTTTTGATAGTTTTTGAGTTATGAACGAATAACTGAATGTCATTTTTTTCGCCTCAATTCGTTGATGATAATTGCAATTTACTATTACTGTAAATTCAGAAGTGGGTTTGCTTGGCCTCTTCTAATTCAAAAAAGTTAATCTCAAGTAATATACCAAAAATTAAAATTTAATTAGCGAAATGGTTCAAATCGTTTAACTAGTTTCTGGAAAAGAAGTGATTAGATTACAACAGTTTAATCTGCGATCTAACATTTCATCAATTGAATTCAATATCAATTCATAATCTCACAATCGTCATGTGAAAATATTTCTGGAGCATGTTATATTAATCGCTTCATTACTCTGATAATGCCAACTAAGTTCACTTGTAGATGAAACCCATTGGAAAAGGAAGCAAATATGACAAAAATAAAATGAAAAAAAATGATGGGCGATCTAAGCTCGGAAAATGGAAGGGGATGAGTTAATAAAAGTAAAAAACGGTTTATCGCGATTTCCGGAAAAACTACAAGTCTTATGGAAAAAAAGTTGAATGGCAGAGTTGTAGGTAATGAAAAGATCTACAACTGACTTTTTTCACATAAACTCAAAATTTATGCGAAGAATTCAAAAAACCTATTTTTTGGTATTTTATTTTTATATTCTACTGAAAAAAGCACCCTGATTTTCAATTGAAAATTCACATGTAAAAATATGTTTAAAAAAAATCTATGTGCTTCTTGTTCCTTAAGATCTCTACTCTTTGATGGTGTGAAAAAAGTATACATTACTATTGCAAATTGTCTCAGAAAATGCAGAAAAATTCAAAAAATTAGAATCTGAAAATTGTTTTATCATCATTATGTTAAATTCAGAGAATTCTGAGCTATTTATTGAAATTTTATTCAAATAATCATGATATTTATTTTTTCAAGCCATGTTCTGGAAATGTAGAAGATCTATTTTTCTCGTCTAATTGTTTCAAATATGAATATTTCAAAAATATTGTTGCATTTCTGCATTGTTTTTCTGGTTGCGATACGATATCTGGATTTACCGGAAAGGAAAAACAAAGTATGATAAATTCCTTATTGAATGATAAAAATTGCCAATATTTTTTATAATAAAGATACGAACAAAGATATCAAAAAATATAAAAAATAGAATACAATTAAACAAAACTGTTCGTAAATGTGGAAATGACAATATAATAACACTGAATCAATGAAGATTTCGAAAATATCTATTGGTAAAAATTACATCTTTCAAATTGGCAAATCTCCCTTCCATAGAAGGTGCAGAAGAACAACATTATTACAGGGCATTTCATCAGCTTCAAATTTGGCTGGGTAACGAACTGACAGCAACAGATAGAGGCTGGAAGGAACATTAAAGTGGCGTTATGCTCAATTTTACAGAAAATATGGCTCAAAACTATTTGTTGCACCTGTGAAACTGGATGTAACAGTCAGAAATGTGGCTGACAAAAACATGGTTTGAAATGCACAAATTTATGCTCAAATTGTCATTGTTACGAAAAATGCTTCAATAAAGGATTGTAAGCTTTAACGGCTGGCGTTAATGTTCTGATTGTTTTCCGGTTTTTGCCGTGGTCTTCTTTAGGTTTAGGAATTGTAACCAAAGAAGACCACGGCAAAACCCGGAAACCAACCAAAACAAATGCTCCAATGTTCAAGAAAAAAAAAACTACGAAGAAGTTATTGATTCACATGAAATTGTGGATGCAGAACCAATGCAGACTGGAAAAAATATTGGAGACGAAGATGATGATGGTCTTGAAGATCTTCTAGAATCGGAAAGGTTTTTCGAATCTACAAACTAATGGATAAGTGATTAGAATTCAAGAAATGTACATATAAATCACAAGATTATTGTATTTGAAAATATTGTAATGAATAACGTAGTCAGTATAAAGTATTTAATTTTCAAGCATTTTTTTTATTGAAATGCCTAACATTTACATATTTATATATTATACGATTTTCTTGACATAAATTCAATTATAATTTAATTAATCAGCTTAATACTGAAAAAAATTCTACAGTCACAGTTTTTAGGTGAAATCTATTCTTTCGAAGAATTCTTCGGGATCTGATTTCACCTAAAAGAGGGTAAAACACGTGATCCTGAGAAAGTATAGTTGTGTGAATATTTCGGCATTTTGAAACATTATTGAGATAACAAGTTGGGTATGAAATAAGATAAAACAGTTTCTGTCTCTGTCTTACTCTGACTATACTACTCTTCAATGATTCCCACTGATTACCAATATTCAGACAACACTGTCGGAATAGCTATCCACTGTAGTTCGAATCGCAAGAGTATATGCGGAGGACTTACAGCTGTGAGTTTGTCAACAAGTATACACCCGGATGAGGCAAAAACCGTAGTTTGGGAGGAAGACCCAGAGATATCAACATGCATACAATACAAAATTATAAAAATTGTGTTTCATTTCAAGGCATTTCCACCATAAATGGAAAGCAAATGTTACATATACGCGGCTAAAATCATTATATACGCACTCCTTCTGGTGGAAGACTTATTGCTGCGTTTCCTGTGGAGGACCTATATATAGCGGGATGTATATATATATATATATATATATATATATATATATATATATATATATATATATATATACATATATATATATATATATATATATATATATATATATATATATATATATCTGTCGAAAGCGTCGAAAGCTGTCGAATGCGCTCGCAAATAATTAATAGAAGATATAAAGCTTCAAATCCTTTTTGTAGAATTTATTATTGAAATATATATATATATATATATATATATATATATATATATATATATATATATATATATATATATATATATATATCCTGGGGAAGAAAATAATTTCATAAAAAGTGACATTTTGTTACCTGTCATCAGAGATAAAATGTCAACCTTTTTTTCCGTCAGAGAAAAAACGAATTTTCAGGTAAATTTTCGGAATATACAGGGTGTCTCTTTAAAAAATAATTTTCTATCAATAACTATTGATAGCTCTAAAAATCCATCAATCTGTGTTACGGCAGTTATTCTATCATCCATCCTTCTTCAATGAAACGACCTTCTAACGTCAAATCTTGGTTCAACAAAAATTGCGAGCAAGCTGTCGCCTCCAAAAATCTCGTCTATAGACAGTGGCGCAAAAATCCCAGTGGAGAAAACCGAACTAGGTTTGTTAATGCTTGCAACAGCTGCAAACTTGTGATGAATGAAATTAAAAAACTTCACAATCAGAGAATTAGGAATAAACTGCTTGCCAATCCCAATTGGTCTAGTCTACATCCTTCTGGTCACCAGCAAATCTACTATCTGAACATTCTGCGTCTCACTCCACAGTCAATTTTCTGAGAAAGGCACCACTCACTGTTCCCACACTAGAATCCACAATGCCGGAAATTACTTTTCGACAGCATCTAGTTATACGAATTTTGTAACCTATCAATATCAACAAGGCGCCTGGCCCTGATGAAGTTACTGTCATCGTACTTAAAAAGTGCGCAAATGATCCCGCACCAGTATTTTGCAGACTTTTCAACCTGCCTTATAAGAAAGGGGGTTTTCCTTCTTGTTGAAAAATTGTTCGCGTTCTGCCCATTCCCAAAAAGGGCAAAAAAAATAACTATGGACCAGCCGCTTTGCCATCAGTGATATCAAAAATCATGGAGGAAGTCGTAAACCAACATATCCTCAAATATTTGGAAGGCTTCAAAATCTTGAGCGATCATCAATATGGCTTGCGGAAACAAAGATCGAGCTTCTATCGTATGTCACCCATATTTGAAATAACGCAATCGAGAAACGTGGAGAATCAAGAGCTGTTGCGTTTGATATTTCTAAGGCCTTTGACCGTATGTGGCATGGGGGTTTGCTAGCCAAACTTCAATGCTATGGCTTGTCGGATTATTTTTTTGTATGGCTATTCATCTTCCTGAAAAAAATTCCCTGTAAGTGGCCGTCGATGGATATCTTTCGAATACTTTCATCATCAACGCTGGTGTTACCCAGGGATCCATATTGTCTCCAACCCTCTTTTTAATGTATATCAACGACCTGACCCTGAAGTTGCTGGATTCCATCCAGAAAAGAGCCATTCGCCTGTTTGGAGACGCTAACATATTGTTCAACTTTGATAGCCTGGAACATCGAAAAAAGGTTGGAGATTTGTCTGTCTTCTATAGATACTTTCACGGGTTCAAGTGTTCAAGTGATTTGGCACATTTGATTCCACCAAGAGCGGTACATATCAGAAATTCGCGACGGTCTGTGGCTGCTCATCGTTTGAGGTTCAAATCAGTACACCTCGAACTTCACTGTTCAAGACCTCTTTCATCTGGAGAACAGCGTCTATGTGGAATACACTTCCTGAGAACGTTTTTCCAAATAGAATTGATCTCCAGCGATTCAAATCCAATGTGAATCACTACTTTCACACAGGCACCGGTCTGAGAGCGCCTTAAGGATTTTGCTGTAGTGCTTGTGTTTTGTCCTTAAAAAAAGTCATGAAGTTTGAATCCATTGAGACGTAATAATAAAATAAGTTTTGATTTGTGCATCTCAGCAACTGGTAACAATATCATCAACATATTTAATAAATGTTAAAACATGTTAAAAATACGGGATGTCTTGAATACATTAGCATCTAGGCGTAAACCTTAAACCACATTGACACATAAACATCAAACGCTACTCGCACAAAACAATAGTGAGTGCAAATTGTCATTTGTTCGATTAACTTGTTCATGCAATATGAACGTGAAGTGTAGTTATTGATAATGTGATTGGAAGATTTCGCAATGGGAATTGAATCTATGTCTGATTGCAATCGAGAAACAGTTTTGGAGTCGAAGAGTTTCGGTAACATGTATAACCCAAGAAGCAATATTGATCGGTTAGAATATTTGAGTTTTTCAAAGCCGCAAGATGTTCAGTGAACGGTTCTTTCAATGTTCGAAGACTGTGAGGAGTGACTTTGTTTAACTTTTGGAATAATAGCGTTCATTGCCCATTCACAAAGAAAAGTATATATGATTGATAAATTTTATATATTATTTGATATAATACAGGAAAAACATGAAATAGAAAAAACCTGAAATAAAAGATTGTGAGCGTTTCTATAGATACTCATTGACTATAGATTCGCACGAGAATTATTTTTAATTTCATACAAGCCACAACAAAAAATATCGATATTAGAAAGCTGGTTCGCATTACGACACATAAAGTTAATTAGTGACTTCAACATCAAGTTTGTTATTGCCCTATTGCATAAAAAATCATTATTGTGTTTAAATGCTAGTCTTTCAATTTCTGATAGTAGTGCAGAACAGTCTATCTTGCCATTCATCAACTTATATAAAAATGATTTCTTCGTTTCTCTAATGCTACAAATACTAATTCATAAAGCAGATCAGAGTAATTACAATTTCTTGGGGTATAAGTTCCAATGATTTTGAAACTGAGGAATTACAGGAATTTTTTTTGTACACTATAAATTGCAGATATATATTGATTCTATATGGGATTCCATATTATGGTTCCATATTCTATATTTGGCCAAACTGAAATACAGAGAGGTTTATTAGAATTTTTTTACAGTTCCTCATAATAAAACCATAAGTGCGGTAAGCAGAATTTATAATGTGATTATTGTTTGGAATACAAATGGAATAGAGAAAAGTGTTTTCGTTATAATTCAGCTTTCATATAAAATTACTTGTTTCAGAAGTATTTTTATTTCCTGAAATTCAATGTTTATATGGAAATAGCTGTTTCGAAAGAATTTTTTCTTCCAAGTTTATGTTTGAAAGTTACTTCTTTGCGAGATCTACATATCTTTGTACAGAGTTCATTTTTGAAATTAATTGCTTCCTTCCTATCTTTGGAAGATTTCCTTATTTTTTTTATATCAAGAGAGAGAAAAAGAAAGCCAAAACCTTTTTTTCTTGTGATTAATATGGTAATCAAAAGTCGAATGACGATCAAAATATACTTTTGAATCCCGGATATTATCTGTTCTCTCCAATATAATGTTGTCAATGTGGTAAGGACAGTGAAGTATATAGAATTTTCGGCTGAATGTCATGATTTTGCATCTGAATAAATTCAAATGGCCGCAGTTTTTGAGACACCAATCTTATAATAAATCAATCTACTTCTGCAAAATGGTGCAGTCATCTGAACTGTTTATATAGATGTGTGAAGTTTTGAATTGTCAGCAAACATTAATCTGTAGAAGGTTAATAAGTTTCACAGATCGTTAATAAATAATAAAAACAATAAGGGACCAAGATTAGTGGCTTTGCTAGTGACTAAGTACATATTTGAAGAGAAGCCATGATGGTATACATATTGATTGCGTCCCCTAAGATACGATTCCAAACGTTGACAATAAATTTTATTGAAACCTATGCATGAAAGTTTGCGAATGAGTAACATATGGTTGATCCTATCGAATGCTTTAGAGAAGTCTGTGTACACCATATCAACTTGCCCTCTACGGTCGTAATTGTGGATCTAGAATTCATAAAATCAGTCCGAGAGGACCGATAGATACGGATATAAAAGATTGTAGAATATTGGCGAAGTTTTTGAGGATTGAGATAGGTCTGTGATTACTGGATTCATTCCGATCTTGAGATTGTGTATCGGAAAAAATCTGGTAGTTTTCCAGACTTCAGGAAAAACAGGCGTTGAAGGTTAAAACATATGTAAATGGGATAAAATAATACTTTCATACATTCTTTCATTTGAAACGAAGGAAGTTTATTTCGACCTTAGTCATCTTATCTTCCAGCTTCCAATATTAGTTATAGGATTCCCCCTCATGAACCATTTTGCTCAGAATTCTTGTATTTTTATTCTTATTATGAACGAATATCCAGAAATTTTGGATCGACTAATAATCCGTTTTCAATACTGTGTATATACGATGTGTATACTTTTTCGACTTTTGCCTCAATAATTTTCCGGAGTCTACAGAACTCTTGGCAATAACAAATATTTTCGGTTGCTTTATACTATTCAGACATTTTGACTTTATTTTTTATGAGTATTATTATATCGCAGGTATACCAAACTGGATAAAATGTTCATAAGTGTAACATGAAAATTAACAGTTTCATAAAACTTATTATAAAAGCTTTCTACATCGGTACTCATCTCAAATGAGTTTTCCAAAAAATTCAATCCAAGTTCAAAATTTCATGCTGAATTCACTACGTTTTGTAGTGAGACCGCGAAGTTCGATTGAAATGCTCGGGTGATGAGGGTCTTCATTCACTAACGTAATAGATTCACGGTTCACAACAGAGTCAATATTACTTATCACTAAATCAACAATTTGTCACATTTCTTCAAAATATGGTTACATTGTTTTATTTTGAAGAATAACAATAAACTCGTGATTGTAAGAGTTTTTCTATGAATTTTCTATCAAATTAATGAAGTTATCCAACATTTGTCAAAAAATGTCATCATACAATAAACAAGTTTCCAATAAATTTGAATTATTCAATTTTTGGCAGCCTAATATGAGATCTAATTTAAAACTAAAGTCTTTATAGAATTTCCAAAAAGATTGTTATAAATGGATGAGGTGGAGATATATTTTTGATAAAAAATTTGAACAGATTTCCAAATTCTTCATTATCATAATTGCCTGTCGAAATCTGAAGTGGAATGAAAGTTACATCATGAGAATCAAACCCCCCATAAATATTATCAAAATGCGAATATTTTGACTTCAAAATATCATTGAAGTGTAAAGAAGATGCTGCTGAAGTAGCAGGAACGAATATTTCATATTTCACACCTTCGATCAATAGATATATAGAGCATTGAGACAAAAATTATTGATTTTTCCTTCTATTCCCAAACAGTAAAGAAACACCGCAAATCTTCACACAAAAAACGGAAGAATAAAAAACTTTGGAATGTTGAACTGAACTTAAAAACTCCCATCTAACTGATTTGAATGGCCGAAACAGTGACACGATCATGAAGTTACAGTTGATAATCATTAAACAATTCAAATAATCCAATAATATAGAGACAGAATCGTACGAGTCTGGAGATTGAGTTCTTGCCTTTTTTACCTACTTTTCATGATAATATCACAAATATTCATAATATGTACTGTTTTTCCAATATGCGATTCACTAAAAATGTAGTTTCCTCAGTTGGATGGTGTTGTCCAATGGAGGAAACTACTATTGTAGATTTTTAATTATTAACCATGAATAGTGTTATTGATTTTCATCAAGTTATAGTTCAGTACAAAATTTGTATTTTTTGTTTTAAAAGAAGTTATTCACATTT
The DNA here is from genome assembly GCF_025532065.1 of Leptinotarsa decemlineata. Taxonomy (NCBI): domain Eukaryota; kingdom Metazoa; phylum Arthropoda; class Insecta; order Coleoptera; family Chrysomelidae; genus Leptinotarsa; species Leptinotarsa decemlineata. The sequence goes on along the minus strand of NW_027412529.1, from coordinate 26,131,272 downwards.
AACGAAATTTTCAATCACGATGCATAATATATCGAATAACATAATGAATATAAGTTATATATTTACGATACAACTTATAATGAAACTGCAATTATCAATAAATGAAGGAGAGATACATACATACGTACAAATATACAATTTCGAAACATTCATCTCTTCCAACTACCTATACACTGGTTTCTGGTAAATACCTGCCGGAAAACAACTACTTTCCCACGCTGGATATTGAATTATATCCGACAAGATAACTCGCAGAGGTTAGTCTCGCAGATGTTTCTCCTTCATCAACAGCAGGACCATACTGGAATTATTCGATTAGATCACCTACAGACCGGTTTCGAGGTATTACCTCTCATCAGTGCATAAAGGATTCGACCCAGACAGTTCCTGGGACTTGATTGATTTAGACCCCCCACCCCCCATGCCCCCTCCCGGGTTGAGTGCCCTGAAGTAGGAGCTTCCCCCCATTTGTTAGCGAGGAGAACCTACTACCCCACTCCTTCCACCCCCGCTCTCCGAGCGGTCCTCATCTTACTGATGGGCACTTCAGCAAGATTGACATCTATCCTCATTTTGGTAGAAAGTCAGCCTTCAGGTGCTTTTACCTTCTTATCGAATCATTATTTTATCTGACTATTCCTAACTGAATTTAAGCATGGGGGCCCCCAAAAACTAAACGGCGGCTATTATTTTTAATGTCGGGCGTTCCTTAATAAGAATACTAGAATCGCGGTCGAGTTGTTCTGCGGTGAACTTGCTGAAAGAAAATATATTTAGTGTGCTTACCGGAGTCGCCTTACGGCGACTCGTGGTGGCGGTCTCTGATTCTGCTTCGTTGGCCTTGGATGTTTGTCCCTTTCTCGGAACCTGGGGTTATCCATGTTCAACGCATCGTGTAGATCGCGGAACGCTGGATTTAAGTGCGATCTGATCCTATGGAACGTGCTTTCTGCATGTTCTCTCATATACACGTCCACATATTGCGTGTCCAGGTCTAGATCTCTGTATATGAATCTGTTTGGTATATAGTAAGGTGCATTTACAGCGGCCCTTACGCTCGCATTCATAAATGATTGGATCTTCTTTCTGTATGTCTGCGCGCACTGGCCCCAGGCAGTGCATGCATTCAGTATTATTGGCATTAGAATCGTTCTGATCATTAGTAACTTGACTTTCAGTGCCATGTTACTACTTCTTCCTATGATCGGCGCCAGGCGTCTTCTGGCCTGTTTGGCTATTCCTATTCTCTGCTGTACGTGGGCCTGGAATGTTAGTTTCTTGTCTAGGATGACCCCGAGATATGTCGCTTTGTTCGTCCACGGAATCTCTTGTCCGTTGAAGATGACGTTGCCTTCCGGTTGTACGAACCTGCGAGTGAACAGTATCGCCTGACTCTTGTCAGGGTTGATACTGATCTTCCACAGGTTAGCCCACTCCTCCAATCTCTTTGCCTGTTGTTGTAGGTATCTCGTAACGAGTGCTCGACTCCTAGATCTCGCCAGCAGGGCCGTGTCGTCCGCGTAGAGCGCCAACTTGTTGAAGTTGTTCTCTGGCTTGGGCACGTCTGCCGTGTATACGGAGTAGAGGTGTGGCGAAAGGACTGCACCTTGCGGGACTCCTGCTTCCAGTAGTCGAACTGTTGATAATTCGTCTCCTACTTTGCAGCGGCATCGCCTGTCAGCTAGAAAAGACTGAATTAATCTTACCATTGGTTTTGAGTATGCAAAATCGCTCATCTTGACCAGTAGCCCGTCATGCCAAACTCTGTCAAACGCCTTGGAGACGTTTGACAAGGTTGAAGCCCTCTGTCGCAAAGTCCACTAACCTCAGGACTTGTACCTCTGTTGAGTTTTCTGATCTAAAACCGAATTGTTCGTCGGGACGGAACCCTAACTCTCTGGTTTGTTCTTCTAGTCTCTTCAGGATGACACGTTCCGCCACTTTGCTTACGGATGGCAGTAAGCTAATTGGCCGGTGGTTCGCTGGAAACAAGTGATTCTTCTTGGGCTTTGGTATGTGGATTACCGTTGCCTTTTTGAATTGGTACGGGAAGTGTTGCAGTCTGAGTATAGCATTTATGATGTTGGTTATGGCTGCTATACCCTTTCGTGGCAGAACTTTCAGGGGTTGCGCATTATCTGTCCATCGATTAAGCCTCCGTACCGTTCTTTTCACCTGGTTTTCTATTTCTTCTACCTCGTCTGTGAACAGGACGTCATTCACTTTGCACTGCCGTTCGAAGTTGTCCGCGAATGCTTCCGCCTTCTCATGGTCAGTGTAGACAATTCCTTGCTCGCCATGTATTGGTGGGCAGGGTTGCCGAGGTCCATTTCTGAGTTTTTTCTGCATTTGCCATGCAGATCTATCTTCTGTGCTCAGTTCTTCCAGACGGGTGGTCCACTGTTTTTCTCGGATCGCTTTAAGCTCTTCTTTCAGTATCCTGTTTGCTCTCTGCATGCACCTTTTGTCCATCGGTGCACGTGTTCTTTGGTACTGTCTTTTCAGGCGTCTTCTTATTCTGATTAGTTCCATTGTTTCTGGTGAAAGATGCTTTTGGAAATTATAGCGCGTGGCTGGGACTTCCCGCGCGCTTCTTTCCGTTGTTTGTATAATTGCCTGCTGAAGCTGGTCCGTGGCGTTCTCCAGATCTGTTTTTGTCTCGATGCGTGGTATCTCACCCAGCGCATCGCCTATTGCTCGCTGGTATCTTGTCCAGTCTATGATTCGCCTTGTTGGGTTGTCTGTTTCCACTTCACCCTTTCCTATTGTGAATAGGATGGGGTTGTGGTCTGACGAACCTTCATCTAGTATTTCCATCTCCTTAGTATCGATGTTCTGTACTAGTGCGATGTCAAGAGTGCTTGGGACTGCGTCTGCTTGCGGGTAGTACGTTGGGCTGTTAGGTGCTACTACCTCGATGTCCTCAAATTCTTCTAGTAATCTTACTATATCTCTGCCTCTTGTGTTTGCATTTCTGCAGTTCCAGTCTGGCGACTTTGCGTTGAAGTCGCCGATGGCCACTGTAGGATGGTGATCTGGGAATAGTTCTGCCATGTCGGTTCTTTCTAGTCTTCTACCTCGAGGAGGTAGGTATACCGACGATATTCTCATCTGTTCGTAGCGTCTCACGTTGACTCTGACTGCTACTACTTCTCCGATTTGGACATCTGGTTTTCTTTCTTCTTTTTGCTCTAGATCTGTTGATTAATTTAGACGCAGCTCGGCTGCATATATGAAACCTTCGTCTAAGAGACGATTGTTAACTAGTAATAGCTCCATCTCGTGAACAAAGCCCTAAGCGGGGAAGGAACATCCTCATATACCAATACTTTGTATATAAACTATATATACAACTATATATATATATATATATATATATATATATATATATATATATCGAGTCCCAGGCACTTTGCTGTCTGGATCGGATCTTTTCTGTAGTGATGAGAGGTAGCACCTCGAGACCGGTCTGTGTAGGTGATCTACTTGAATAATTTCACTATGGTCCTGCTGCTGGATTAACAAGAAACATCTGGGAAACTAACCTCTAGCAGGTATCTTGCATAAATGTCGGATGGATATAATTCAATATCCGGCGTGGTGTTAACCGGAAAAATAGTTTGTTTCCTGCAGGCATTCACCAGAACCAGCTGTGTAGGTAGTTGGGAGAGATGAATGTTTCGAAATATGTATTTTTTTTAACTTACTATAAAATAGGTTGCGCTATAAAATCAAGTCGATAAATGTGGTGATGTCAGAGAATTTATTTCAGGAAATGTGATTTGTTTCTCATTTTTCTCTGTATCATATAACCTGAACAATACTATAAAATTACCTATAAGATTTTTTAGTTTTTTTTTTTGTGTTTAGTTATTGAGGTTGAATAGAAGAGAGCACTTGCTCAGCTAAGACATGAGTCCGAGTAAGAGCTGACTTTGACTTTCGATAGATTTATGTATGTATTTTTTCTTTTTTATTTCCACTTTGTTATCAATTTTTACTACATATCAATAAAAGCGGTTATTATTATTATAAAAATACTGCTCAGTTGATTTCGGTAAAATTTTGGTTAACTATATTCACAATTCATGAAACGGTTTTCTTGTGAATCACAGCTGAACTAGTACATGAAAAATTGTTACTGTTAGAAAATCTGAAGAAAACCCAGGAACTGAAGTTCATGCGAAAGAAGTCGCGGGTAATAGCTAGTGAATATGAGTCTAACAATTATTCTAGAAATGAGGTACTCAGGAGCGCGATATTAGGTTACTTTGCTTGTACGGGTAACTTTGCCTTAACAAAAAAATAAAGAAATTCATGTGATTTTTATTCTGGTGAGATTATACGGAAGGAAATATGTTTAGAAAAACTAGTCAGATGGTTGCCATTTGCATCTTATCCTTCAATGGGGAGATGGCATGTACTTATGTGATTTATTCAGGAGACAGATGCCTTTTGAATATATTTAATAAGTAACTGCTAAGCTAATTTTTTTAGCAATTCTACAACAGATTGAGGTGATTTGTTTCTGATAGAAATCAGATTTGAGAGATTATACTATTCGGGATCAGACCCAGGAGAAGCAATTGAATATTATTTTGAAATATCAACAGAAATGTTGAAGGCATTTTCTCTAAACAATTGCCCATTTGATTTCGAAACTGTATCGTACAAAACCGAAATTGTTAGAAATACTCACCCATTTTGTGTAGATTGCAGTCCCTTTTAGCTGTGGAGATGTCATATTCTAAATAACGTATTATCTGCTAGAATTTAGGCACTTCAAATCCTTACGATTTTTGAGGTGACTTTTTTTATTTTATTATATGTTGAACATTTACTGCAGTCCATTGTAGCCTGTTTCAATAGACAAAGTTATGTTTCACATGTCACATTTGTTTCTTCGTAATCAGTTTTTGAGCAAAAACAAAGTAGCACCATATGTGGGGTATAAAAATAAAAAATATTGTTCTCTTCGATTTGTACTTTTTATCATTCAATCTTGAAACATACAAGAGTTCAGTAATGTTGAATGATAATTGCCAGTTCATGAACGAACTGAAAAAATATTTATTTAGTATATTTCAAAAATGATACAGAGTAATACTACTATACACATTTTTATGTCCTATTTATTATTTGATCACGGGTTTTGTTGAACCAAATTGATAAGGAAAATTCGTTTCGAGGTACTCACATGTATGTCATGAAATATATATTTGCTATACACCTAGCGGCATTCAAAATAGTTTTTTTTCAGTGTGGCATGAAAAAAACATAAGTATGGAATATCAACAGTAAGATAGTTCAAAAGATAATCATTACATGTAATGAAAGTGAAATTGATCGCTACCCGTACATGAAAGACATTGGAGAAACACTATCTAAAATAAAGAAAACACTTTAATATACCTTTGAAAATTCATTTCGTTCGATTATTCGATTTTGTACTTTCAAGACCTTCCAGCATTTTTTGAAGCAAAGGTTTCAATAACTTTCAGCAATTTCATTTTTCATAGTAATGCAGTCTTTTTTGACACATAAAACTCAAATAATTCTGAAGTTTTAATTTGATTTCAATTAGATGAAACTAGAGTAACTGGAAGTGTTAAAAACAGAATATGTTAACCGACTTTAATATCGGTGTGTGTAAATCTCATCTGATTTTCCAACACATTCGCAATGAAGTATTAGAATTATGAAAAATGGGATATGCTAGTCTGTTTTATACAAATCAGGGAAAATGCAGAAGCAGCAATCAATTTGTATTACGAAAAGTATCCAGAGAAAAGACAACCTTTCAGAGGTATTTTCGCAAGATTGCGTCACAACCTAATTGATGGTGGTCAATTTGAAAAAGAAAAGTCCAAAATTATATGAATAAAATAGGGATAAGGAGACCTAACGCCTATGGAATTTTACCTCTGGGTAAGGTTGAAACACCTTATTTTTAAATGGCCGACCAATTCTAGATACGAATTGGTAGCAGCAGTGATGCAAAGTTTTGCTTCTCTCGATCCCAAAGAACTAATTAATATGGCAAAAAACGTTCGGAAAAGGTATCGCCTGTGTATAGGAGAAGCTGGTAGACATTTCGAATATCTTCTCTGAAGAAATATATTTCATTGTTTGTTCATTATCATTATTATTATTGTTGAAGTTCCATTTTCTAGTAGTAAATATAGTATATATTATTGTTATCAGTTTTATTGAAACTATGCGGTTCAATTACTGCTATAAAAAACAGTCTCCAAAGCCTACTTGATTGAAAATTCATTTCATTCGATTAATTGATTTTGAACTTTCAAGACCTTCCAGCATTTTTTGAAGCAAAGGTTCCAATAACTTGTAGCAATTTCATTTTTCATAGAAATGCAGTATTTTTTGACACATAAAACTCAAATAATTCTCAAGTTTTAATTTGTAGAATTACCATTCAGATGAAACTAGGGTAACTGGAAGTGTTGAAAACAGATGTTAACCGCTTCCAAAATTATATGAATGAAATAGGGATAAGAAGTTGGAAGAAATAGTCGTTTTAGGAGCTGTTGAAAATGATTCTAAAACTACAACGCGAAGTTTCAAAATATCAACAGTCTTACCAAGAACTAACGTTAGGAGGATTTTGAAAAAAACAAAAATTCATGGCTTTTTGCCTTTGTTATGGCTTTGGACACAACAAAATTCTCATACTATTGTGGATGAGAGAAGTCAAGAAAGATTTGGTATAATTGTGTGAGTAGGTGTGAGTAGGACGTATTTAGAAATTCTGAGGCAAAATAGATGTAGTCTTTTTTAATTTGTTCAAGATCAAACATTTGTGTTTAGCTTTCAGCGTTTTACCTTTTTGATTAGTCCAATAATTGATAATGTGTAATAATTTTAGTGATGAATAAAACTGTTTCTATTGATAGAAAACATATTTTTAATGAAACACCATGTATATTGCTGAATATTTCAATAGAGCTTAAAATTACGTTCCCAAAAATGTAGCCCATTTGATGTTCTGCTAGAGTCATCTTTGAAATACAGAGCTTTTAGGTTTTTTCAAGTAGACTTTGGAAAGTACACTTTGATCAAGTAGGCTTTGGAGACTGTATTTTATAACAGTAATTGAACCGCGTAGTTTCAATAAAACTGATAACAATAATATATACTATATTTTCTACTAGAAAATGGAACTTCAACACTAATAATAATGATAATGAACAACAATGAAATATATTTCTTCAGAGAAGGTATTCGAAATGTCTACCAGCTTCTCCTACACACAGGCGATACCTTTTCCGAACGTTTTTTGCCATATTAATTAGTTCTTTGGGATCGAGAGAAGCAAAACTTTGCATCACTGCCGCTACCACTTCGTATCTAGAATTGGTCGGCCATTTAAAAATAAGGTGTTTCAACCTTACCCAGAGGTAAAATTCCATAGGCGTTAGGTCTCCTTATCCCTATTTTATTCATATAATTTTGGACTTTTCTTTTTCAAATTGACCACCATCAATTAGGTTGTGACTCAATCTTGCGAAAATACCTCTGAAAGGTTGTCTTTTCTCTGGATACTTTTCGTAATACAAATTGATTGCTGCTTCTGCATTTTCCCCGATTTGCATAAAACAGACTATCATATCCCATTTTTCATAATTCTAATACTTCATTGCGAATGTGTTTGAAAATCAGATGAGATTCACACACACACCGATATTAAAATCGGTTAACATCTTCTGTTTTTAACACTTCCAGTTACCTACTCTAGTTCCATCTAATTGAAATCAAATTAAAACTTGAGAATTATTTGAGTTCTTGTGTAAAAAATACTGCATTACTATGAAAAATGAAATTGCTGAAAGTTATTGAAACCTTTGCTTCAAAAAACGCTAGAAGGTCTTGAAAGTTCAAAATCGAATAATCGAACGAAATGAATTTTCAAAGGTATATTAAAGTGTTTTCTTTATTTTAGATAGTGTTTCTCCAATGTCTTCCATGTACGGGTAGCGATCAATTTCACTTTCATTACATGTAATGATTGTCTTTTAAACTATCTTACTGTTGATATTCCATACTTCCGTTTTTTTCATGCCACACTGAAAAAAAAACTATTTTGAATGCCGCTAGGTGTATAGCAAATATATATTTCATGGCATACATGTATGTACTTCGAAATGAATTTTCCTTATCAATTTGGTTCATCAAAATCCGCGATCAAAAAATAAATAGGACATAAAAATGTGTATAGTAGTATTACTCTGTATCATTTTTGAAATATAATAAATAACAATTTTTTCAGTAAGTTCATGAACTGGCAATTATCACACAAAACATTACTGAACTCTTGTATGTTTCAAGATTGAATGATAAAAAGTACAAATCGAAGAGAACAATATTTTTTATTTTTATACCCCACATATGGGACTACTTTGTTTTTGCTCAAAATCTGATTACAAAGAAACAAATGTGACATGTGAAACATAACTTTGTCCATTGAAACAGGCCACAATGGACTGCAATAAATGTTCAACATGTAATAAAATAAAAAAAGTCACCCCAAAAATCGTAAGGATTTGAGGTGCCTGTGTTATTTCCTGCTTTCGGCAAAAAAGTGTTGTCCATCATTACACTTGACAGTACCGCGCTGATGAGGCCAATAGCCAGAACCAAGTGTTTGCGGTTTGCCCCCCTTTTTGGAGTGTTGTGTCCACTAATTGTTTCATTTTATTTTTGATTTGTATTTTACACACTTGATAGAATCTCTCTCTCGCTCGCGAATAGATAATTTTCCTGTTAAATAAGTTGAAAATTTGTAATTATGAAAATTGATAGGTGGTAATTAGGGAAAGAAATAGATTTTCAACTATTTTGTCAACAAAGAAGATTCTTTTTGAGGCGACGAAGGAAAACGCCACGCCAAATTTTTCTCTCCATAAATTTAAAACATATTTTATGAAAACATAAAAATTTAATATAATTATATTATATACTGATTATTAAAAAAAAATTCAGTGAAGAGCCTACCTGTCCAGCCACTTCTAGTGAGATATCCACAAGTTTCAGCTCCGTAGAAAAATCACACTACACACATCAGCGTTGGAGCAAAATAAGGTATTTACCTATTCCATTTCACAACAATTCAGGGTGTAACTTAATATTGAAATCAACCTGACGTTTTGTACTACCAAAAAGACCCTTAGCCAGTAATTTATTTGGTTTACCCCATGGTTGTAAGGGGTGGAAAACGCAACCCCTAAAGTTTATTTCCAATGTAACTTTTTGTCTTATTATTTGTTTACCATTTGAAGATTTATTTCCGATAGCCTGTTTCAGTCTAAACAAAAAAAATGTCTCCTGAGTTTTTTGCCCAAAATAAACCAGCTCACAGCAAAAAATTATTTTACGAGATACATCGTCATAAATGCGAACTGGATTTATTGTTATTTTGTAGTTAGTACCTGCATTGAACGGTTAAAGAGTAATAAACAAAACTAATTTATTAAAAACAAAACACACAGCATGTAGAAATCATAGTAAATGTTCAATATGTCTGCCTCCAGACATTACGCATGCGTCTAGACGTCGACGCATTGAGCCACGTATTTGCTCAAATATTTCTGGAGTCTCTACATCGCGAACAGGAGTAAACCAAATGTTGTAAATGGTCCCAAATAGAGGAATCGAGAGAATTGAGATCCGGGGATCGAGCGAGCCAGTTCTGTGGTCCTCCTCGACCTATCCACTGATTTGCTTATGTTTCAATTAAATGCTGACGTGCTACTCGACTAAAATGGCCGGGAGTCCCATCATGCATAAAAAACATATCCCTTCTGACGCCCAAAGGAACTTCCTTCAGCAGTACTGGATGCACTTCTCTTAAAAATTGAGCGTATGCCTCACCATTCAATCGGGGAGGTAGAGAATGAGGCCCAATTAAATCATCTCCAATAACTCCGAGCCACACGTTAAGAGAAAACTGTTCTTGATGGTTAGTTTCGACAATATCGTAAAAGTTTTCATCAGCCCATATGTGGAAATTATGAAAATTAATAATCTTGTCCCGAAAAAAAGTACATTCGTGTGTGAATTCTATCGTCTTCAGAAAGTCACAATTTCTTCTGATCATCTCCAGCATCCAATTGCAAAATTCAAGACGGTTCGGAAAGTCTCGCGGTAACAGTGCCTATACTCGTTGCAGATGGTAAGGGTATAAAAGTTGTTCCTTTCAAATTCGAAATACCATCATATGATCAATATTTAGCTGGAAAGCAATCTTTCTAGTACTGGTAGTAGGTTGTTTTTCAATCAAATTAAGTACTGCTTCCTCAAGCTGTGGTGTTCGTACTTCTCGATGACGACCACAATCCTGCGTTTTTTTGTCGAATGAATCATATTCTCGTAATCGTTGGTGAAGTCGAGCAAATATTCCATGAGAAGGATGCTGCCGTTGAGGATACATTTCAGCATATCTTCTAGAAGCTTCTAACCTATTCCCCTGCGACAGACCGTAAACATAATGCATATCAGCCATTTCCTCATTTGTATATGCCATTTTAATAACAAGTGAATTATTAAAGTAACAAAATAAGAACAGAACAACAACACACAACTAGTATTAATTCAATTTCGAGAATTCACAAACTGACAGCGTCATACCAATTTAATTTTCACTATCGCTAATAGCGTCCTACATATCGTATTTTCGCATTTATGACGATGTTTCTCTGTACTAGTTCCTAAAATAATTTTTTTCTGCGAACTGGTTTATTTTGGCAAAAAACCCAAAAGACATTTTTTGTTTAGAATGAAACACGCTATTGGATATAAATTTTCAAATGGTGAACAAATAATAATACAAAAAGTTACTTTGGAAATGAATTTTAGGGGTTGCGTTTTCCACCCCTTACAACCATGGGGTAAACCAAATAAATTTCTGGCTAAGTTTCTTTTTGGTGGTACAAAACGTCAGGTCAATTTCAATATTGTAACTTTTTTAGTGCTTTTGAAAAAAATTGTTATACAAATTTCATGTACCCCCTTTAAGGGGCTGTATCCTAACAAGGGATGCTCCAATGAAATTTCTTTATATGAAAGATCCTATCTTTTTTTTGATGAGGAAGGTACAGGCAAATGTACTTAAAGTACCTGAAATACCTGAGTTAAGACGCTCTGACCGTATAAAGAGACAGACAACAGGATGACCAGTTCAGTTTGAGGAGTGCCAGAAGGTGACAGTACTACCAACTGTCGAAAGCGCTCGCAGATAATTAATAGAAGATATAAAGCTTCAAATCTTGTTTGTAGAATTTAATATTGAACTACTCAAAATAAAGGAAAATCAGAATATATATATATTTGCCATCTTCTGGTGATGTCTGGAGTTTTCCAACTAGACTAGTCTAGCTTTTCCGGGTAAACCTTCCCGGGTCAGAAATTACAAATCTTACACCAGAGTCCTGGGCGAATTCAGAACTGGAGACTTCTGAAAGGGCATCCAAGGATGACTGGCAAATGACAAAGGTGATAGATATGGAAAAAATTGAATGGGCTCTAAACTCATTTCAACCCTATAAGTCACCTGGACCTGATGACATATACCCAGTAATGCTTCAAAAGGGACCGGAAGTTCTTTTCAAAAAATTGTGTGTAATTCTCAGGGCAAGTTGGAGACTGATCAGGGCCACCTTCATTCCGAAATCTGGTAAAATCGAACAGGACTCGGCGAAGGCCTCGGGACCAATCAGTATCATGTCATTTGCGTTGAAAATGATAAAAAAACCACTTGACAGGCATATCAGGGACGTATCACTGGCTATCAGACCATTACATACATACCAATATGCATACAGGTCAGGTATGCCAACAGAAACGGCTCTATGTCGTGTAACAGAAAAAGTAGAACATACTTACAGAAACAAGAAAGTACTTTTAGCTGCTTTCTTGGACATTGAGGGCGCATTTGACAATACGTCGTTAGTATCAATCATCCAGGCGTCGAGGAGAAGGGGAATCGACAAGACAAGCTGTAGGTGGATGGACTGCATGCTTAGGGGAAGATTGGTATATACAACCATTATGGGGGAAACAGTCGTGGTACGGGTACCAAGGGATTGTCCTCATGGGAGGGTTTTATCCCCTCTGTTATGGAACCTTGTAATGGACGATCTATTATGTCTCCTGGACCACAATGAGTATAAAGCACTGGGCTATGCAAACGACTTAGTCACATCAGTCCAGGGCCTCGGACCTCTAAAACTTCGAGGTGAAGAAATACCTGGGAGTAATTCTAGATTCCAAACTGACCTGGAATGAACACTTGAACAGGATGAAAAGGAAAGCGGAGGTAGCTCTGATGCTCGCCAGACGCACATATAGAAAAACATGGTGGCTAAAACCAGACGTGGTATATTGGCTACATATGATGGTGGTTAAATCCATGATAACATACGCATCTCTGGTCTGGTGGCCAAAGACGAAGCAGGCGACCGCTATCAACAAACTAGGCAAGGTGCAAAGTCTTGCATATTTGGAATGACGGAAGCAATGAGAACTACCCCAACAGCTGCATTGGAGACACTTCTGAATCTACCTCCTTCACATTTTGTGATGATGGGGGAGGCCAGGATGGGCCAATTCAGACTGGAAAACTCACCGAACTACAAAAGATCGGACCGAACAGAAATTTCGGAACAAGTGGAGAAGTACATATTGAATATGTGCACGGATCACATGACACCGAAGTACACCTTTAACACAAACTTCACGGCCAGAATCATAAGCCGTGAAGAGTGGAAGACCATAAGTCATCCCGAAAACATGTTTGGAAAAAACACCTGGTATACAGATGGGTCGAAGACCAAATATGGAACGGGATCTGAAATATACCGAGCAGATAAAAATTTAAACTACAGATATCTGCTAGGACTATACACATCCGTCTTTCAGGTGGAAGTGTATGCTATCTTGCAGTGTGCAATGCTTATTAAATTGAGACCTCAAAGAAATGAGCGGATCAATATTTTAACAGACAGCAAGAGCGCACTAAGGGCTCTGACAAACCCGAAGGTGACATCAAAACTGCTCTGGTACTGAATGAACTTGCAAACAGAAACAAACTTTGTACTGGGTGCCAGGGCATTCAGGAATCACAGGTAATGATGAAGCTGATGAATGCGCTAGACACGGACCATCAACTTCATATATAGATCCTGAACCAGATCTGGAGGTACCAAAATCATTGGTACGAAACCAGATTAGGACATGGACCAATAAGAAGCACACAGAGTACTGGACAAAAGTACCTGGCAACAAACACAGTAAAACCTTGTTACACACTACTTAAATAATATTAGGTACCCTTATTCATCCCTTATTCATTCAATAGCTGAGGTGCGTGAACTCGTACCCAAGCCCAAGTGTCGGTTGGGGTGGGTCCACGAACTTATTTTATTTGATTTTTCTGAGTTGATTTAAATGGGCACCACTAGTTATCAATAAGCCAGTCTTAACTAGTAGACTGCCCAAAATGACTGGGTATGAACAGACAAATCGGAACGATATAAAGTTGATTAACAATTATATTACAAAAATAGACAAGTTATGCATATCGGTACAAATTACTGAATAATCAACTCACACAAAAGAAAGGAGTACCCCTAAACATCTAATATGTATTTACTAACAACAAAAAAAGGCAAAACAAACTCAGCTAACGCGGCGTAGTGACGTCACATTGTCGCTCACACGTTACCTTAGGAACAAAACATATAATAATTTTTTTTTGAAGAAGAACGTCTTAGAAATTCTCTTCAAAATTCCTATTGCTCTTATTTCAAGTGAAATCTTATTTTAACTTTTCCTATTTTATTTGTATTGTCCTTGCTCAAATTGCCGAACCAGAGGGCTTGAATAAAATAGTATTGACCAATAATTCAATGCACCTGGAAGGCCATTTCAAAACTTGCCATCTGAATTGAAACAGCATTCCTAACAACTACAAGTTCTACGGTATTCTCCGGAGAATTCAGCCAATTCCTTCTCAACTTTGAAGCACTCAACTAACTATAGAGCCACATTCTACTCCTACATAACGTTCCTACTCGAGTTCTCACTTTAGTGTCCTTCCCTATTCTTGTAAGTCAAGTAGATAAGTTACATTACTTCAAATCTTATTGCACAATAGAGAAAAACAACCGAAATACCAACACATACACACGACCAGAAGAGAACTTGTTTATCAAAACCCAGATCAGCTGTTCGCTTTTTTTTCCTTTTCTTTTCAAGAAACGAATTCTCCACTTGGACGAGCTGTGAGCGAACGGCGATCGGCTTATCGGACCAATTTACTTTTTTGAAGTTACGGGGTGGACCATCCAAACCGTAACACTACCCTCTTAGTTCCAGAAATTTCCATGAAATTCACCAGTTATGCCCAGCCGATAATTCAACTATCTTTAACTGTGTACAGGACAATTATCCTGATCATACTCCTGGTATGAGGTATCTCCCTGTTAAGGTTTCGACAAGAAATCAAGACCTTCTGAGTTACACAGTTAAGCACCATTGTGCAACTACACCAACACAAATGTATGGTCCTCAATTATTCATCAAGCAGCAAGTTACTATAAATTACCGAAAATATTCTGATTAGAATAAAAACTCTATTAAAAATTCCTCGTTATATACACCTATAACCTACCTATATGAAAACTAGAAGCTAATTTGCTCGAATTATTTCTCTTTCAACTTACCCAGGTACCAAGCTAGGACAATCACTCACATTACAATCATACAGTAAACCAATACCTCATCAGATCTGATACGAACTTCAAAGTAGTTTAATTTGACAAATACTTTACTAGAGGGCATTAAGGCAGCGTCTGACCGCGAGGGTATTATAAAGCCCCGTCCCCAGGTTCAGAGTCATTACTTTCTCTCAATGAACGGCTTCATATCACATACCTACATGAAAATCGCCCAATAGTTTCTGATCATGAACGGATTCTAATGTGTATACATTGTTCGATATTTTCCGACGAATCCTAGCCTTGATAAACTTGGGTGCCAATTTGGCATCAAAATAGTTACCTGCAACCGATAAAACATGATTTCTTACCATAACCGTGTCTCCCCTACCAAATGTCACAGGTCTTCTTCGCAAATTATACCTGATCGCGCTTTTCTTATAAGCCGAATTTAATCTATGTTTCACATCATTGCGAACGCCTTCTAATTCTTCAACATGCTTGGCTAAAGCACTCCTTTCATCGACTTCAAATGCCAGTGAACCTGCCATGTGGATCTTTCCCTGGGAGATTCAACTCCCTCCCAAAATTGAGATAAGCCGGTGTATAGCCTGTAACCTCATAGACTGCGGTCCGAAAGGCGAAACCTAGCTTAGGCAAGTGTAGGTCCCAATTCCGATGATTGTCTCCTACGTAGGATCTGATCATAGTTTTGAGTACCCGATCTATCCTCTCGGTAGGATTACTCTGCGGATGATAGAGAGGGTTGAGAATCATAGTACAGTTGTATCCCTAAACCATACTTCTGAATGATTCACCTACATATTGTCTACCATTATCGCACAGCAGATATTCGGGAACCCCGTAGACCATAAAAACGTCATTTTCAATATGGCGTTGAATAACAGTCATCGTAGCTGTCTTTAGAGGAAATAATAAGGAATATTTCGTGAAGACATCGGCTACAACTAACAAAAACCTATTTCTGTGAGAAGTTAACGGAAACGGCCCCATGAAGTCAGTGCACACAACTTGCCAAGGTCGTGTCACCTTCCTTGTGCCAATAATACCAGCTGGAGCCCTCTGCTCTGGTTTCTGAGCTTGACAAACTTCGCAACTTCGAACAGTGCCCAGCCGTAACGTCATCGTGACACTCAATGAGTACCTCTCCTCTCTTTGTCCTAGGAACCACTAGTTTCCATTCAAAAGTCTCCTCTTAGTTAGATCCTCTCCTTGACACATACTTAAAGAGCTTACCTGCTTCGATTTTCCATAATGGATACCGATCAGGTGTGTTCTCAACATTTTCCAGCTGCCGCCAATACCATGGATCGAGATCCCTAGTGTTAACATCGATCAGATCTGAGTAACTACTCGCGATAACGCATATGGGACTTGATAATATTTACCCTTCCTATGCACCACTTCAAAATCGTAGGCTTTGGAGTTGCAATACCAACGTCCAAGCCTCCCAGATGGTTCTTTCAAGTTAGCTAGCCACTTGAGACTGGCGTGGTCGCTAACAACCTGAAAATGGACCCCCTTCAAATACCAGCGAAACTTTTTTATTGCCCAGATGACAGCCAAGCATTCCAGCTCTGTTGCACAGTACTTGGTTTCGCAAGAGTTCAAAGTCCTGCTGGCATAAGCAATAACTTTCTGTCCTTCCTCAAACTCCTGAATTAATACGGCACCCAAAGCCTTATGACTGGCATCGGTCTGGACAATAAAGGGACGATCGAAGTCGGGACAAGTTAGTATAGGTGCTGTTACCAAACATTTTTAAGGTCGGTGAAAGCTGCCTCAGTTTCTTCATTCCATATGAACCGTTTATATTTCTGAGTTAGATCTGTTAATGGAGCCACTCTCGCTGACAAATTTCGAACAAACCTTCGGTACCATGAAGTGAGTCCGAGGAACCGACGCACTTCTTTTACCTTAGAAGGGGTTAAGAAATTGACAACCGCCTCAACCTTTTCCGGGTCTACTCTCAAACCATTTTGGTCAACCACATAACCTAAATATTTCAGTTGAGGTTTTACAAATTCACACTTTTTCTGGTTTAGCGTTAGCCCTGCATTAATCAACCTCTCAAATACTTTCCGCAACACATTAGCATGTGTCTCAAAGTCAGGGGTGGCGATGATAATATCGTCCAAGTAAATGAAACAGAAGGGTTCCAAATCATACCCTAGAGTATTTTAGTATTTTCCGCAAATCTCTGCCACGTTGCAGGCGCATTGTGCAGCCCAAATGGCATTCTGGTAAATTTGTATTAGCCACGCCCCGGAACAATAAAGGCAGTTTTGTCCCTACTAGTTTTCTCAACCTTCATCTGCCAATATGCCCTCTTGAGATCTATTGATAACAAAAATTTACTATCTCGAAGACAATCTAATATTGAAATATACGGAATTGCATAAGCGCCCCTCTTAGTTACTTTATTTAGGGCCCTGTAATCCACACTGAATCTATACTTATTATCCGGCTTCTTTACCAATACTACCGGTGATGACCAAGCCGAAGACGATGGCTGAACTAGTCCTAACCCTAACATACGATCCAATTCATCATACATGATCTTCTGCATGTACGGAGATATCGCATAGTACCGTTGTCTAATCGGAGTGTGATCTCTAGTGTCTATTTTATGTTCCACCCCCTTAGCGCAACCTAACTCGGTACCCATTTTCTCAAAACTTTCCTTAACTAACTGATTCAAGAGGTCCTTCTGATCTGGAGATAATAATTCCTTCGTTAAAATACCATGCAACCCGGACTGCTCAAACTCCCAACATCCTGAAGAGAAGGATGGAACGACTCCCATAGATTTTCAAAAATCAATGCCTAAAATGATACCAATATTCACCTCTGGTACGACTAGACAGTTGATGACCTTCACTTCACCCTGCAAGTCAATAGGTAGACTCACCATGCCGATAGCCTTACATGAAGCTCCATTTGCCACCAAGACCGAAACGGATGTTTTGTTAGTCAAATTCATTATGCCCATTTGTTGCAGTTTTTGCCAACCCTGCCGGCCTATAACTGTCTGGGATGCACCCGAATCCAACAAACACACAAACCGAACTCCAAAAATATATACTTCTGCATACGGTCGTGGATCTCTAGATTCTTCACTTGAAAGGTAGTCTACTCTAGGTTTTTGAAAAGCGGTTTTAACCGTGTTCATCCAAACTGGCCATGGTAGATCTACCGAGATTGGCCTGTAAAGCGACGTCCGGTAGTTTCGTCGTCATGACCGTTTCCCGAACACCTTGGGCACTGATCTTTTATGATGCCATCTCGTCCGCAGCTAAAACAAAATCCCCTCATTCTACTTTTAGAACAGGTTGATAACCGATGTCCTTCTTCTAAACAATTCCAACACTTACTCCAATGCTTCACAGCCATCAACCTCCAAGGATCAGGGATACTAATACAAGAATTACCCCGATAAGCTCAAGTGAATTATCTCGTTGAGTGGGAGGAGGTTCAGATTTACCCGCCATATCGTGATTCACCTCCAATTTCTTACAGAATTTCAATAATTCTTCAACGGTACTATATGAGGCAAGAACAAGATTATGAATGAAATAGGGGGGTATATTTTGCTGTAAAATGTTTAGCCTTTGATCTTCTGTAGGTATCGTAGGTAGGCGTTTGAACAGGTTATCCATAACAGCAAAATATATACCTACACGCTCCTCTGGACCCTGCGTTCTACTTTTGATCTCGGCCCACAGTTCTTGTTCATAGTTATAGGGTTGAAATTGTTCCTTTAATAAACTTTCAAAATGGCTGCGACACCCTGTGAAAGATCGCTAACACAAGTCAGAAGTTCGCCACGGAGATATTGCTAGCTCGCCTCTCCTCTTCAACAATCTCCAAAAAAGCAGATACACTAAGACCTCCTTTGCCAGTGAAGTGCACTTTCCATTTCCTAGGTTCAAATTGATGTTTGTGAATATTAGTTATGATAGTATTAATGCTAGAGTTAGAAGGTTCACTAGGTAGTTGCGAGAGTGCATTACCCCTGCTACGAGCCAAAAACTCCATCTGAAGTGCTAGTTGTATTTTATCGGCGTCCACCTCTATGGCTTCAAGTCGAGCCATTATGTTTGAAACAGCGCTACAAAGAACTCTATTCTCAGGCTTATCTTCTAATTTGAGTCGTTGTACTCTACCAAACGAATGTTTTAGTTTCGTATGAACAACTTCATCCCCTTTTTCCTTACCACTATTACGCCAACTATCTACGAATTGTTCTAAACTTTCCGTTTTTTTTGTAATAATTTCGATTTCATTTAACGGAACCGGGTTGTAGCCAACATCTGTAACAATATCCCCAAATGTTTCTGTTCTGATGATTTCTTGTAACTGACGTCGCACAGATGTAACAGTTTCCGCCTGAAGCCTGAGAACCCTCTAACAAGCAATTCATACTTCACCTCATCCTTCGAAAGATTATTGACATCCATTCTGAGCCCTAGGTGGCCATTCATAGGGTTCTCTTCTGCCAATCCATCTGCCTGGAAATACATCATTCAGGTACTCACGGACAGGTCTTGCAAAATGAGGAGGCACGCCGTCCTGTTGAAACCAGATGTTTCTATTCGAGACGTCAGCTTCTATAGGACAGAGGAACAAAATAGCCAAATTCGGAACTAGGTTCTCCTGCAAGAATTCTAAATATCTTGCTCCAGTAAGATTTTCTTGTAAGAAAATCGGTCCTATAACTCCATCACCAACAATCCCTGCCCAAACATTGACTTTTTCTGGATGTTGAGTGTGGCCTTCGCTCATACAGTGTGGGTTTCTGTCTGCCCAATAACAACAATTTTGACGATTCACCACAACCATTCAACATAAACGTTGATTCGTCAGAACTTTTTCTTTTTGTACAACATTCCTGTGTAGTACACAGGAAATTGGAGTCCAAATTGGAGTCTTCTATCTGGATCATCTTCGCTGAGTTCCTGGAGGATTGTTATTTTATATGGATGAAATTTTTCAGCTTTAAGAACTCTTGCCACTGAAGACTGGATAATTTGGAGTTCCCTAGCTATCTGCCTAGTGGGGACATGGGGATTTTCTTCGACAAAGGGAGAATATTTATTTTGACCTCTTCACTGAGCGCACTCCGACGATGATTATTTGTTTTTCTCAAATGCATATTTTCCCGGAACTGTTTTTCGATCTTGATTACGGTACTTCGCAATATGGGTGGTGAATCAGGATACTTCTCTCTGGATAAATGAGTAACTTCATTTTGTGTTCTTGCCCTATCTCCGTAGCCAATCATCATTAGAATTTCAATTTTATGTGTTTCAGTTAAGTACGGCTTTTCACTAATGGCGAACAACAAACTGTGAAACGACTAACACTTTTTGTGTACAAATATGATTGGAATGCGATACTACTCTCCTTATTTTTTTTGATAATTTTTTCATGAGAATGTCACTGTCAGGTATCCTTGACATTCTGAGCATTTATTGAAGGAATAATATTGAATTGAATTCATTTTTTGATTTAGATAATGTTTTTTGAATACCTTTAAAAGGACAAAGAGTAAAAAATTGAAATTTGGCAGGCATGTGCACCTTGTTGAACCCTTTAATAAAAGTCATTAAAAAAACAGGGTTGTCGTTGAAAAAGTTATTGATGAAGGCATATCTCATATTAAAGATACACTGTATATTTTTTTTGCATGAAAATAGGGGCACTTTGAAATACTAATCGACGTGTCCGAGCATATTTCCGAAAGAAACAACACCTTTGATTTAGTGATTTTGTTCCATGTTAGAGACTCGCACTGTATATATTTTTTTATTATATGACCTATAAGTATTTAAGATAAAACCTGTAGCTTCTCAACTCATTTCGAGCCCCACGTTCAGGCGCTAAAATTGTGTTACGCACTACTCAAATAATATTAGGTACCCTTATTCATCTGTCCTATAGCTGAGGTGCGTGAACTCGTACCCAAGCTCAAGTGTCGGTTGGGATGGGTCCACGAGATTAATTTTATTTGATTTTTCTGAGTTGATTCAAAAATGGGCGCCACTAGTTATCAATGAGCCAGTCTTAACTAGTAGACTGCCCAGAATAACTGGGTATGAACAGACAAATCGGAACGATATAAAGTTGATTAACAATTATATCACAAAATAGACAGGTTATGCATATCGGTACAAATTACCAAATAATCAATTCACACAAAAGAAAGGAGTACCCCTAAACATCTAATATGTATATACTCACAACAAAAAAAAAAGGCAAAACAAACTCAGCTAACGCGCCGCAGTGACGTCACGTAGTCGCTTACACGTTACTTTTGGAACAAAACAATTTTTTTTTAAATTACCGAACCAGAGGGCTGAAATGAAATAGTTATGACCAATAATTCAAAAAACCTGGAAGGCCATTTCAAAACTTGGCATTTGAATTAAATCAGCATTCCTAACAACTACAAGTTCTACGGTTTTCTCCGGAGAATTCAGACGGGAAATTAAGTTGAGAGCTACCGATTTCACTTGACCAAGACAGCAATATTGCATGTAGAAGCAACTGGGTGCTTTATTAACTTCCACATCAAGTTCAATCAGGAATAGTGGCCCCCTCACTGGAACCCTATAAAGTGCCCAAAAAAATAAAGTCACTCACCAGTTGCTCTTGAATACGTATTGAGTTACCTTTTTAGGGTCCTTACGTCCACAAAACCTCTCGTATCCAAAATAAGTAACAAAGGAAAAGGCACAATTGCTTATACAGTATTTTATCCGCCCTGTAGTGAATATTATTGGCGAAACGCTCTTTCTAATATCGCTTTGAAATGCTTCTCCCCACAGATATTAGACTCTACCACAACCAGGAGCAGAGACAACTATGAAAACCAATTCCTTCTCAACTTTGAAGCACTCAACTAACTATAATAAGCCACATTCTACTCCATCATTACGTTCTTACTCGAGTTCTCACTTTAGTGCCCTTCCTTATTCTTGTAAGTCAAGTAAGTGAGTTACATCACTTCAAATCTTATTGCACAATAGAGAAAAAGGTACAATTTCGAAATACCAACACATACACACGACCAGAAGAGAACTTGTTCATCAAAACCCAGATCAGCTGTTCACTTTTTTTCCTTTTCTTTTCAAGGAACGAATTCTCCACTTGGATGAGCTGCGAGCGAACGCGATCGGCTTATCGGACCAATTTAGTTTTTTGAAGTTACGGGGTGGACCATCCAAACCGTAACAACCTTCATTAGGGAACCGTCCGAGAAAAGAACCGAAGAACTACTTCAATATAGTGGGGATTGGCTCAGAATAATTACAGAGTTACTAACCGGTCATTGTCCGCTTAGAGAACACCTGAATAAAATGGGGCTGTACAACGGAGACCTCAGCTGCAGATTATGCAACGAAGGTATAGAAACAGCTCTACATATCTTATGCGAATGTGAGGCACTGAATAACAGGAGGCAGGCAATATATAAATGTACAAAATTACGTCAAGAAGAATATGACGAACATCCAACTCGGAACCTGTACGAACTAGTACAGGGAACGAGACTGATAGAATGGGTGTCATGAGAAGATGGGAAAATGAACGCAATGAGCCCAAGAGGCTACAGTGTTTTCTGGAGACTTGGACCAACGTTTCGGCAAAGTCTCATTTGTCATCTTTTGGTTATGTCTAGAGTTTTACAACTAGTTGTAGTTGTTGTCTTTCCGTTGGGTATCTGCCACACGTACCTATAAAATCGAAAGTCCACATGAGAGGCAAGGGGTAAGGTTTTTTCACCTTAACCTTGGGCATGTAATGCACCTCTCCAGAATGTCATCACTATTCTGACTTCAACCTTGGGGTATGTATTTGTGGAGTTGTTTCAGGGCTTTTTCTGCAGGTGGCGCAGCAGACATCCTACCGAATCAACTGCAGAAAGAGTTTATGACCAGCTGGAATTGATTTTTTTACATCAGTTGAAAAGGTGAGGGAGCCAGGCTCCAACCTGAATGAAATCAAGACGACTTTTTTTCGTCGGGATACTCAGACTGAAGTGACACCTACTCGGGATCAGTAAATAAATAAGGAGAAAATAATTTGACAGGATTCTCAGCCAAGAGGAATGGGTATTTCCTATCAATACTATTCTCCAGCTTCACTTTCTTGTTTCTCTGTTTGAGAGCCGGTGAGAGATCGACATATTTTTTTTATCGAATATAATTCATTAACAACATGCTTATGATAACTTGCCTATCGACAAGTTCACATAGCTATTTTTATTTGAATTAATCTTAAACAATCTTGATCAACTTTTTTTCATCACCTTCGCTCTTTTCATGAACCAATGCCAATTTTAAAGAGCACGTTCAAAATTAATTTTCATTGTGTGATACAAAAAACTATTAGTTTCTTCTTGTATCACACCAAAACACTTTTTTGACATCCCAGTTAATATTATTTAGCACGTTTTGTCACTAATTAATGATTTTCGACTGTACACGAGCATGCGCACTCGGATACATTCAACGGTCAGGTAGCGTGCATCTACTATGTTGAGGCCTGTTCTATCACATGAACCTTGGACTCTCTTCTTTCTCTCTCGCACCTATCAAATAGCTCTAACTCTAAAACTTTATAGGTTGACAATGATATTTTTGTCATAAATAAATTTGCAACTTATAACAGAATATCATCCGAGTAACGCCATCTATTATATATGAGTGTAAACTTATGTACCTACTTTCATTATCTATGAAAATAAAAAAGTAAGTCTGTTGTCAACCATTACCGTGTTTTATTAGGTTCTGGGCCCAGTATCCAAAAGCAATTAGTTTTTATAGACTATCAAATCTATCAGTGCTAAAATGTCGAGTAACTACTCAGTGAATGTTCCTAAACTAAAAGGACGCGAGAATTACGATGACTGGGCGTTTGCCGCCGAGTACTTCATGATTCTGGAAGGCGTGGATGTGACCAGTACCACGGAGCTAACGGAAGCAGAAAATAGGAAGGCGAGGGCAAAGATCATAATGACTATCGATCCGTCGTTATCTGTCCACATCAAGACTGAAGTCACCGTCCAAGATCTGTGGGCGAAACTGAAGTCATTGTTTGACAATACGTTTGGAGAGTTGTGATAGTATGACTAGCTACGTTAACCAGCTTGTGGAAACGGCTCAACGTTTGAAGGGCACTGGATTCGAAATGAACGACGAATGGATAGGCTCGTTGTTGCTAGCAGGACTGCCAGATAGATATAGCCCCATGATAATGGCAATAGAGCATTCAGGATTGAAGATAAGCGCTGATGCTATAAAAACTAAATTGTTAGATATGAGTTCGGATTTTGAGGTCAAGTCAGAAGGCGCGCTTATTGCACATGCACAAAAACGCCATCCACAGGCTCAACCGCAAACTAAAAGTGGCAGTAGCAGAAACGAAATGTTTCCGTCACCTGTCAGTGGTAATGTAAATACATTTCAGATAAAACAAATTCGTTGCTACCATTGTAAGAAGAGTGGACATTTCAAGAGCCAGTGCCGCCTATTAAATAAAGACAAACAGAAATCAAATCCAAATGTGTTGGGTGCAGTTTTTCTTGCGCGAGAGTTCAATCAAGACGACTGGTACGTCGACTCTGTCGCTAGTACTCACATGGTGTCAAACAAGAACATGTTGACAAACTATCTTACGAAACGAAAGTAAAAGAAATTAGTGTCGCTAATCGTACAAAAGTTCGTGTTGTGCTCCGGAGATCTTCGGCTTACTACGTGAGTGAAAACAATCACACATGAAGTAGAAATGAACAATGTTTTGTACATACCAACACTCACTACAAATTTGCTTTCAGTGAGCAGAATGATCGCAAATGGTAACAGAGTATCCTTCAATAAAGATGGATGTTACATTTACAATTCTCAGAATATTTGTGTTGGTGAAGCTAGCTTGGAAAATTATGTGTACAGATTAAACATTGAAAAATCAAAGCAGCTGTTAGCAGCAGCTACACAGACCTCATGTAACACTTGGCACAGACGATTAGGTCATATCAAATTGAGAAAATGAAAAAAAGGGCAGTTGAAGGTATAACTTACCAGGAAAAGGAGGATATAAGCAAATCAAGTTGTGTAGTTTGCTGTGAAGGCAAGCAAACTAGGCTACCTTTCACTGCAAGTACAAGCACGAGCAGCAGAGTCCTAGAAATCGTTCATACTGACCTGTGTGGCCCTATGGAGCAGAAATCACTTGGCTTAGCCAAATACTAACTGTTATTTGTTGATGACTACAGCCGGATGTGTTTTGTATACTTCCTAAAGGAAAAGAATGAAGCTTTTACGTATTTTCGAGAGTTCAAAGAGCAGGTTGAAAATCAACAGTCACAAAAGATTAAGATTAAGATGCGGTCGGATAATGGTGGAGAATTCTGCTCAGTGGAAATGGAAAATAACTTAAAAATACATGGAATAATGCATCAAAAGACAGTTGCCTATACGCCGGAACAAAACGGCTTGAGTGAGAGATTCAATAGGTCAATTGTAGAAAAAGCACGCTGTCTCCTGTATGATGCTTCATTCAACAAACACCTGTGGGCAGAGGCTGTGAATACAGCAGTGTATTTGAAGAACCGATCACCAGCAGCAGTTTTGGACAATGGTACTACCCCATATGAGATGTAGACTGGCAGAAAACCAGATCTAAGTTACATTAGAGTGTATGGAAGTCCAGTTATGGTCCACATTCCAAAAGTGAGTCGTAACAAATGGGACAAAACATCTCAAATTTTACAACTGGTTGGATATTCAGAAAATTCCAAAGGCTACAGATTATATGATCCAAAAACAAATAAAATTAATGTGGCACGGGATGTTGTAGTCATGGAAAGTGATACAAAAGACACAATAGAAGTTATGGTTGAAGAGAGGGAGCCAGACAAAATTATAGAAAAGAATGCAAGTAAGGAGGAAAGTTTAACAAGCATTGAAGATAATGAGAGATCAATCAAAGAAGACCCGACTTATGTTGCAAGTGAGTCCTCAAGTGATCAAGATGAAGAATATAGTGAGTGCTCAACAACTGATGACAGTATGGTCACCACTCAAAGTGATGCTGTCGTTCAAACAGAGAAGCGAGTTCGTCGTGCACCAGAGAGATATGGTTTTTCCAATATGAGTGTTGAAGACTTTACTAGTGAACAAATATCTCTACAGCACGCTCTCACAGGGTCTGAAAAAGAGCATTGGTGTAATGCTATGCAAGAAGAGCTGAAATCTTTCAAGGACAATGATGCGTGGGAGTTAGTGGATAGGCCAAGGGAGTGCACAATAGTGAAAAACAAGTGGGTTTTGAAGAAAAAGGGTGAAAACAGTAGTATAGTGCGCTACAGAGCCCGACTTGTAGCTAAGGGCTTCACTCAGATCCAAGGTATGGACTATAATGAAACATTTTCACCAGTTTTGTGTTATTCAAGTGTGTTATTCAAGTAAGTGTTCAACTAGACCTAAAAATGAACCACTTAGATGTACCAACAGCTTTCCTCAATGGCAATATAGATGAATGTGTATTTATGGAAATACCAGAAAATTCAGATTTCAAAAATTGTGATAATAAAGTTTTGAGGTTGAAAAAGGCCATACATGGGCTGAAACAGTCAGCTAGGGCTTGGTACATAAAAGTGGAATCCGATTTGTTAAACTTAGGTTTCAGGAAATCTAAATATGAAATGTCATGATAATGTAAAAGTTTATGTAGCTATATTTGTCGATGACTTTTTTGTCTTTTATAACTGTGACAACATTTACAAAGAGATGAGGAGAGATGAGGATTTGGGTCAAATAAAAAATTGCCTTGGCATGAATGTAAATGTTCAAAAGGATTGTATTACGTTGGACCAAGAGCAATTTATTGATAATATTTAAAAAAAAATCAATATGATCAATTGTAAAACTTCAGATACTCCAATGGAAGTAAACTTGAAATTAGAAAAGGCTGTTAATGACAATTGTAGTAAGACTTATCCTTATCAACAGTTAGTTGGATCACTGATGTATCTTTCAGTTCTCACAAGGCCAGATATCTCTTATAGTGTTAGCTTTCTGAGCCAATATAACTCATGTTATAATGAAACACATTGGAAACATTTGAAAAGATTGTTACGATATTTGCAAAAAACTAAACATTTTGGTTTAATTTTCAGAAAAAATATCAGTGATTTACATGGTTTTGTTGATGCCGACTGGGCATCTTTTAACATTGACAGAAGGTCTCATACAGGATATTGTTTTGAGCTGTCAGGCTCTGTAATTAGTTATGAGTCACGACAGCAAAGAACAGTTGCTATGTCTAGTACAGAGGCAGAGTATATGGCTCTTGCAGAGGCTTGTAAAGAAGCAATTTATTTGAAAAACTTGATGTCAAAACTAGGTATATATGATAAACCGTTGTGCTTGTATAGTGACAATCAAAGTTCTTTAAAATTGGCTTCTAATCCGATGTTTCACAAACGTACGAAACATATTGATGTACGCCATCATTTTACTAGAGAATGCGTTATGAATAACAAAATTGAACTCAATTATTTACAAACTTCTTCTATGCCGGTAGATATATTTACTAAGTCACTTTGTGCGAATAAACATTATACATTCATGGATCTAATGGGTATAGGGAAAGTAAAGTAAATTAAAATAAGCATGTTGTTTTTTTTTTCAAGATATTTTTCATTGTTAAAATACTTGTAATATTTTGTAAACTGTAACTTGAAGCTGAGTAATTGCCAGGATATTTTGTTAAGAGAGGGTGTTATAAATAAATAAAAAAAGGATATGAGAGAATCTTCCAAAGAAAGGAAGGAAGTAATCAATTTGAAACTCTATAGATGAATGTGTAGATCATGCAAAGAAGTAACTTTCAGACACAAACTGAAAGAAAGTTGTCCTGAAACAGCTACTTTCATATGAACATTGAATTACACGAAAGAAAATAATTTTTCCGAAACAAATAATTGGATAACATTATAGAAAATACACACTCTTCATTCATGAATTACGATTTTGAATGTCACGGAATAAACTTGATCTACTTATGTCATCGATGACATCGTAATGACATTCATTCACCTATTTGATTTAATCCCAGCCAAGAGGAATCTTATTTGAATTGAAGGGGTTATATTTTAGGAGTGATTAATTTTTTGGGAAAGAAAGTTTTTGGCTTTCTACTACTCCATCTGATACAAAAAAAAGGGGATGAGAGAATCTTCCAAAGAAAGGAAGGAAGTAATCAATTTGAAACTCTATATGTGTAGATCATGCAAAGAAGTAACTTCCAGACACAAACTGAAAGAAAGTCCTCCTGAAACAGCTACTTTCATATAAACATTGAATTACACGAAAGAAAATAATTCTTTCGAAACAAATACTTCTATATGAACACTGAATTATACAGAAGATACTTTTCTCTACTCAGTTTGTATTTCAAACATTTGTTGTGGAATAAGAATCAGATATCATTCACATGAGTTCTACTCTGAATGAATGGTAATAAATTGTACTCACATAGAACACTGTCACCCTCACTGGTATACACCGATTTTTCGCCTTATGACACTTGCCCTAAGGCTCTTCAGTACCAAATTGGATAACGTTATAGAAAATGCACACACTTCATCCATGAATTACGATTTTGAATGTCACGGAATAAGCTTGATCTGCTTATGTCATCGATGACATCGTAATGACATTAATTCACCTATTTGATTTAATCCCAGCCAAGAGGAATTTTATTTGAATTGAAGGGGTTATATTTTTAGGAGTGATTAATTTTTTGGTAAAGAAAGTTTTTGGCTTTCTACTACTCCATCTGATACAAAAAAAAGGGGATGAGAGTAGTGTGTTAAAAATATCAGTTGGGATGATATTCATTCGGTTATGAAAAGAGCGAAGGTGGTGAAAAAAATTGATTAAAATTGATTCAAATAAAAATAACTATGTAAACTTTTCGATAGGCAAGTTATATAATACTTAGGCATGTTTTTTAATTAATTATATTTGACAAAACATATGTCTCAAGTTATCTGATGGGTGAAGGTCGATCTCCTACGGTCTCCTCTACTATTAATATTATTGACTACTGGAAACAATTCCATGAGTTCTATTAATTCACTATAATGTGAAAAATGATGAGCTGAAATCTGGGAGGATAGATACGTTTCAATAAAATTCAACATTTACCGTTCAAACTGTATATTTTTTTTCATAAAATGCACATATAATACTGTAATAAATATTCATAACATTGTCAAAATTGATAATAAAACAATTTTGAAGTTGAAAACATACAATCACACACAAATTTTGATTTTTGTCTTCTTCATAAGAATCAAACGAGGCCAGGTTCGTCACTAGAAATAACCACCAATTCACTTTTTTGACCTTGAAAAATAAAAACAATTCAGAATTATTTTGAAACATCGATTCCAGAAAATCAAAATTTTCATACGAGCATACGAGGTATGGCTAAAAATAATAGTACCTTCAATGCAACCCTTTTTATTTTTTTATAACTCCTTATCTCCCTCATACTCCCCTACACTTGTCCATTCTTATTTTCCACTGTTCAAAATAGTGCTTTAGGTAATTTTTCGAAGGCATGTTCATAGTCTTGGTCGCTGTTTAATTCATAGCTTTCACTCTATGAAACAGTGTTTTCTTCACTTTCTGGAACTATTAAAAATTACACGAAACTAGATCTGATGGGTAGGGTGGATGTTCTGACACAGATATCCTATATTTGATTGATAATAACTTTAAAAACTGGTTGAAGTGTAGTGGAGAATGTTAAACGACTGTTTGTCTCGCAGAACACCAGCAAATTAACTTTTTAGCCACTCCTCATACATGGAAATATAAAAAACAAGAAATCAGCCAGTAAATACCAGGTTATTTTCCTAGGTTTCACTACTGAATTATGATATTATAAAAGTACTCATAACAGCGATGTCTGAAAATTATTTTTTTAAATTTCGACAATAAAGTAGGTATAGATTCAGTTACAGAAAAAGTGGAATTTTAGGATTCGGACTACTATTACCTAAAAACAATTTGGAGAAATTCATGATTTTTGAAGATAATAAATGCAGTAAACGAAAGCATATTAATGTGTAATCGCTCTCAAGATTTTGAATACGATCAAGTGAAGCTTTTCTCGAAATGAAATTCACACGAATTTATTGAATTGTGCTCGATCGACAGATTTTATACACTTATACCGGTAATTAGTGAACTCTAAGATGACGCATGGGGATCTGGAAAACAACGTTATAGAGAATGGACTGTTCAAAAAATAAGGTGAATGTTCAAATTTCTCAGAGTAATGTTTAGATTCACGTTTTTAATTTTTTTTCATGTTGGTACACTTGTCTCGCACATAGGTTCACAGTTTCAGCTATTTAGCATGTTTAGTGTGTTGGTGAGAGGCATAAAAGGTAGAAGTGTTTTGCTTGTTCGGCGATTTTATGCAATCGAAAAAAAATGGTGATTTGCATCAAATTTTTAGCAAAAAAAATTGAACTAAGTACTTGAAATGTTGACAGTGGCATACGGTGATCGTACTTTAAGCCAGAAAAACGTTCACGATCTGGACGCCCCAGCACATCAACAACCGGTGGAAATGTTGAGAAAGTGAAGAAAATTGTTATGGAGAATCGTCGAATCACTATTAGAGAAGTTGATGAGGTTGTCGGCATAACGGTTGGCTCGTGCCATGAAATTTTTTCGGTAATTTGGAATATGAATCGTGTGGCAGTGAAGTTCGTTCCAAAATTGCTGAATTTTGACCAAAAATCCGTCGCATGAGCATCGCTCAGGAATTGTTGAATGACGTCAACGGCGATACAGATTTGCTAGAAAGGGTCATAAGTGTTGACGAATCATGGGTATACCGTTATGACATCGAAACCAAAGTCGAGTCGTCCCACTGGAAAAGGAGAAGAGAGCCAAGATGCTGAGGGAGACTACTTTGAAGGGGACAAAATAGAAATTAATGAATAATATTTTTTGAGAATAATGAAAATTCACCTTATTTTTTAGATAAACAGCGTACATACTAGCATAGATCTTTGAAACATTCTAGCGTTCTTTCTTTGCAAATTTTAATGGGTTCTCGATATATGTGTTTCACAGGGTGCTGTTTCCCTTGGGCCTCCCAAACTTTGAATCTTTAAATACGATAGTGTATTTGTCATTACTATTTTCCAATGTTCAAAGCAATGATTACAATAACAATATCAAGTACCTTCATTATATCTTTCAGATGTTAAGATGGCGTTGAATGAACACCCTTTATGTTACGTGGCATGACAAAGAAGTAACACCAATCAAGACTTAAATTGATGAAATATTCGAATATTTCCAGATATTAAACTTAATCAGTAATTGATATCAACGAGATTATGCTGAAATATCTTGGGAAGTGAAATAGAGTGTACCGCACCAAAAATTTATAATGTGGCAAAAATTGAACATTTTTAAAATTAGTCACTAAATAATGAAATGAGAATTGAGAAGAACCTGAATAACTCAATTCTGAAAACAGTCTATTTTGAGATTCCCACTAAACAGTTTTACAAAAACGCAACATGTGTTCCGTTAGCAGATAGCTCCTTCAGACGTATCTATATTATTTTTTGTTGAGTAAGATATGCCTGAAGGAGCTATCGTATAGCGAAACACGTATTGCGTTTTTGTGAAATTGTTCAGTGAAAATCTCATAAGAAAGTGTTTCTTGAATACGTTATGGATGTTCATCAAGTTTCGGCAGATTCCATCACATAAGTAACTTGAGATCACTTCGATGTGTAAGTTGCTTCGTGAAGTAGCTGTTAGAACGATAGACTTGAGTGTTGATGTTTCATTTAAGTAATGGGTTCAAGTATCTCTTATGCTACATTTTTTTAACCTTTTGAAATATCATTCAATGCTTTTTAGCATGCTTCTTGTTACGAAATTTATTGGTATTTCTCTCATTATCAATCTCGTTATAAAGAAAGTATAGTATTACTGTGGTCTGTAATGACCACAACGAAAAATTGCATTTTCCACTCATGAATTATATATATATATATATATATATATATATATATATATATAATATATATATATATATATATATATATATATATATATATATATATATATATATATATATGATGAGCTGTTTTCTCGGGTTTCGCTCCGTGTTCTGTGTATTTTCTCCCCATAAGGATTATTTTCACAACGTTTCGGCAAAGTCTCATTTGCCATCTTCTGGTGATGTCTGGTTTTTTCAACTAGACATCACCAGAAGATGGCAAATGAGACTTTGCCGAAACGTTGTGAAAATAATCCTTATGGGGAGAAAATACACAGAACATGGAGCGAAACCCGAGAAAACAGCTCATCATACTTTATCCGTGAGAATCTTCGAGTTAACATAGATATATATATATATATATATATATATATATATATATATATATATATATATATATATATATATATATATATATATATATATATATAAATATATATATATATATACAATATACACTTGTATATATGCTTGTTTGTTTGTAACTCTCCAGCTCAGGATCGGTATTGACAGAATTATCCACATTAATGCTTGATCTATTCGCGGGCGGATGGCGCTGTCCGTAACCTCTTTGATAGGTTGTTCAAAATAAAATGAAAGTAATAAATATAGTTAAAAAACTAAAAAACAAGCTATCATAGCTTATGATACTGAAAAGTAAAAAATAAATATAGTTTAAAAAAAACTAAAAAACGCTTTCGAAGAACATCGAACTAAATAGTAGAGAATATTTTTTTAAATGAGCTTAGAACAATAACGATCGAAAAATGCTAGTATTATTGTGAAAAAGGCGTAGGCGCTTTGTGCCATATTTTTTGTATTCCTAGCGCCTACGTTTTTTTCACAATAATACTAGTATTTTTCGATCGTTACTGTATTAAGCTTATTTAAAAAAATATTTCTAACTCTTTGAAAGCGTGTTTTCCAGTTTTTTTTAATGATATTTATTAGAGTTACCTTCTTCCAATTTTTCTATGACCGTTTTCAGTAATATTTTCAATTTTTCGATTTCCGCCACATACGATGATATCTCTGAAATAAAATATAATGATCTGAATAATTATTTCATGTTTGGAGATGAACTAAATCATCAATACCTTTTCTTTTTTTATTTTCGAAAGATTCTATGGTCTCTTTCAATTGTTCCATTTGCCATATATGTTCTAGTGATTCTGAAATAAAATATAGCGAATTTTACGACTATAACAATATGGAAAAAGATGATCAATAGGTACCTTTCTTCTCTGTCTCTTCAAGACTCTTGATGACATCATTCAATCTCTCTATTTCTTGCCGCGATCTCCTCAAATGCGAATCTATTTTCAAATGATTTAGAAATAAGTTATTGAACGTCACTTTTATCTCAAAAACATCTTAAAAACAAATATTGATTACCATTCTTCTGACGAGTTTCTTTTTCACGTGTCAACATCTGGATTTGTTCCTTATAAAATTCCAATTGAAGATTTTCAACTAAAATAGAAATTCAAAATCAAATTTCATTACTTGGTAATCGTTAGAAACAGCAAGAGTTGTAAATTGAAAATAAGTATAGAGTTTCATTACCTGCTTTTTTTTCTTCAAGTTCCTTCATAACACCTTTCAAACTTTCTATTTCAGATTGATATAGAGACTCATTTGATCTTTCATTCATTACCATGTCATCTGAAATCAAAAATAATCAATAATTGATGAAAAGAACATTTTATTTTAATACTCTTACTCTTTTCTCCTTCGAGAGTTTTTATGACATTTCTCAGTGTTTCGATTTCCTTGTCCTTCTCTCCTTCTAGGGTTTTTATATTATTTTTCAATGTTTTGATTTCCCTTTCGTTCTGTTCTTTGAGGGTTTTCATGTTATTTTTCAAGGTTTTGATTTGCTTACCCTTCTCTTCTTTAAGAATTTTTATGGAATTTTTCAATATTTTCATTTCCATTACTTTCTCTTCTTTGAGGTTTTCCGTACTATTTTTCAATGCTTCCATGTCCTTAACTACTTCTTCTTTGAGTTTTTTTGTTATTTTTTTTAAGTTTTCGATTTCCATACTCTTTTCTTCTTCGAGAGTTTTTATAGTTTGTTTCAATTTTTCGATTTCCTTTTCTTGAAACATTATCTTGGAATCTTTCGAATCATCTAAGGAAAAATGTGAAGTACAATAGAGAAAATTAATAGGTAGGGAATGCATGGCACCATTCACCGATAGTGAGAATATTTTATTAAAAAAAATTCTTTTAGTTTTCCATAATAAATCATCTGCAAGGACTGAGTGCTTTTTTTCAAAATTACCCAGAAAGGGGCTGATGAAGAGTTGAAAATGGCGTTTTAGCTCGAAATTTCGAAGTACACCCAGAAATCGATAGTTTTTTATGTAAGTGAAATTTCATATTCTTTTCTGAAAATGATAATTGTATCAATTCCACTTCTTTCCATTTCTATCTATGTATGATCTATACATGTTTGTTTCTGCCTTTTTTTCAAAGGTTTTTCATTTTCTGTATGATGATGAAGAAGTAGAAAGCCAAGTTCCTTCTCAAAACCTAATCTTTCTTAAGAAATATCCCATTTCCAATTAAAAAAATGTATTGATAACTATATATATAAAATTCTCTACAACTATCTCATAAATTGAAGTGTTGAAAATATCCATTTTCACGAGATTCACAATCGATTATCGTGGGAGAAAAATAACCTGTGGAACTCAGATTCTTCGATAATTTGATAATTCATTGTTCACGACTCTTCATCACACCGGATCAAATTGAAAAAAACTAATATCTTCAATATCAAATTTCAAACTTATTGGTGATCTAACTCTTTTCAGTTATTTTCAGATGCAACAAAATAATTTCTGGTTATAATTTTGGACCTCCATTAGCTGTACATTAAATCAGCTGTACATTATCTATATTATATAGCATGCGAAATATCATCGTGACGCCTACAGTCTGGCTTCGCACTGATATCGAAAAAAAGTTGTTCAGAATATTATTTTAAACCCATGTGTTGATTTTTTTCAGAAAAAAAAAAGATTTTTGTATTTCAAATTGTTTTTTCTGTGACGGGAAAAAAGTTTGACATTTTATCTCTGATATATATATATATATATATATATATATATATATATATATAAAGAAGATAGTCTTTGCTGACCAGTTAGGAATTAAACGGGTAAATATTTGGGTAAGCAGCAATTGAGAAAGTGTAGCCTTTCAACAATATATTTCAATCATTTCGACAATGTATACTGTCATCCTCAGGGAAAACTACAATAATAGAACATAAGACTAATTGAAACAGTTGAAAATTATGTACTTACAGTGTCATTGAGGTTGGACTCAGTGATGTTTAAAATAATTTTCGTTATTATTTGATTTTAATGTTGAACTTAGATTTGAGAAATGGGAAAATATTGAAATTAGTTTGGATAGTGATTCAAGATGATTATAGTTACACATCAAACAATTAAACATATAATAATAATAATAATACTAATAATAATATTTACTTGCCAAATCTTCTTAGAAGTATTACATTGAATATTGAAAAGCATAAGAATGTGCAAATAAAAAACGATTGCCACTTAGGTTCACGTGGAACCTGTCTGTGGCAACAATTGTTTTTTTTTCGTCTTATGAGTAAGCTTATAAGAGGAAATTGAAAATAATCATGAAGAAAAGAAATAAGATAAATAAATGAGTAAATAAGAAATGAATCAATTTGCTGGGTCTACAATGTTTTTGACAAATTGTCTACTTTGTTCAAGAATCCATTTTTTAATGCGTTTCTTCATCAGACCAATATTATTAAGTGTTTTAACTGAGACAGGAACATGATTCAGGAGTTTAGCTCCAATATAGGTAAAGCATCTTTGACCAATTGTTTTTTTTGCTCTTGGTATGTACACTGCTGCAGAGTTTTGAGCTCGTGTTATTCGATTGTGGGGTAAGTTTTTCAAGTTGCCTTGAATCTAAAATTTTTAATTCCCCATAGAGAGCTTTTGTTATATATAATTTTTAAAATACACTTCTGTATTTTTTCTAGTGGATCGAGTGCAGTAGCATTAATACCACCCCAACCAATTACACCGTATTGTAGAAGAGATTCTACAAATGCGTAGTATAATATTTTCAATTTGTTAAGGGTTAGTATATTTCGTAGCTGGCGAAACCTGTATAGAAGTCCTCTCAATTTATTTTTCAAGTTATGCACTTGAATATTCCATCTCAGAAAGCTATCTATGTGAATACCTAAGTATTTTGCTGATTTAACTAAAGTGACATTTTTGGAGTTGCTGTTTATATTTATATATTCTGGTAAATAATAATAATAAAAATAATAATAATAAATAGGTCTTTATTCCCATAATGATACATTGAATAAACGGGAAAGGCTGAAGATCAGTTGGTTGCACCAAAAGATGCAACCTTTGTTTTTCATCTTGGGCCAAAAAAAAGAACTATATATACATGTATACACAATACATATACACATATATGTACCCATATACACACATACACATATGTAATGCAAAAAAACGAGAAAAAAAAATCGGCAGAAAAAATAACAGAGAAAAATATTCAAAACTATTTACAAATTGTTGAGTGAAAGTACTGAATATATAATTGACACAATAGTATATTAGACATAATTATAAACTCATGACTCATACGAAGTGAACGGAAGTACTTTAGTTTTTTCAACGTTGATTGTGAGCAGATTTGCTCTAAAACACTTAGTTGATGATTTCAGATCACGTTCAGCAATATTTATAACTTCTTCCCATCCATTTGCGGTATATATTATATCAGTGTCATCAGCAAATGAAACTATCTTCCCACAAGATTGTTGAGAAAATAATGAATTCAGATATACAAGGAATAAGAAAGGACCTAAGACGGTTCATTGAGGCACACCACAAGATACATTTCTTTTTTCACTCAGTTCGCCATTTATCTGGACTCTTTGGGTACGATCTTCAAGAAAACTACTGAAAAGTTTATTAACATTACCACTTACACCCAGATTTTCAAGCTTGCTGAACAAAAGTGCATGGCTCACGGTGTCAAATGCCTTTGCCAAATCAAGTAGTACACCTAGCAAACTTTTTTTTCATCTATAGCCTTATAATGGATGTTACATCTGCTATAGCATCCTCGGTTGATCTATGTTCTTGAAATCCGTACTGATATTTTGACAAAATGTTTTTTTATTCAGATATGAGATCAATCGTTTTTTAATTATTTTTTCAAATATTTTCGAAATAGAGGATAATATTGACAAGAGCCGATAATATGAAACATTTGTTTTCTTCCCTGTTTTGTAGACTGGAATAATCTTGGCCTCTTTCAGATGTTTTGGAAACACGCCTTGCTCTATAGCTACATTGAATATATGTGAAATTGGCTTAGAAATGAACTCAGATGATGTTTTTAGTATTTCATTCGAAATATCGTCTAGACTAGGTGATTTTTCATCTCTCAAGTTACTTATGATTTCTCTAACTTCATTTGGGTCGGTGTTGGACATATACATAGAATTTGGAAGTCTTACTTCCCCTTTTTCGATTTTTTCATAAGGTATTTTTGCAGCTAATTTTGGTCCTACTTCCGCAAAGTAATCATTGAATTCATTACAAATATCTTTCAATTCAATAAGTTCGCCCTTTATGTCTGACTGTATTTTAAGTATGCTATTTTTATTATTATAATTGTTTGTAAAATCATTAACTATTTTCCAAAGATTTTTTGAGGAGTTTTGGTTATTATTTATTTGGTTTTTAAAGTAATCAGTTTTTATTTTTTTTCGGAGACTATTTATCTTATTTCTATAATCAATATATTCTTTTTTTTAGTCTTCATTACGTTGATTTTTAACGTGTTTGATAAATAATTTATCACGCTTTTTTATAGATGTGATTAAACCCCTTGTAATCCAAGGCTTTTTTTTCTTCGACCATTGCACTTTTATGCATGTGGTTGATTGAGATATTATTTCTTTAAATGTGGAAATGAATTTATTCATACTCGTTTCTGGTTCTTTCTCTTCATAGATTTCAGTCCATGCCTGTTGACGTAGTAGTTCCAACATTTTGTTTTGGTTTATCTTATTTATGAACTTCGCTTTGTTATTTGGTATTTCTTGTATAGGGGTGTCATTTTTCAGTGTCGCAACCGTAGGGAAATGATCTGTTATTGAAGTTTTGAATATTGCTGAAGTTACCATTTCTGGGACAAAAGTTTTACTTTTTAGAAAAATGTAGTCCAGGCAAGAGCTGGAGGTCTGAGTTATGCGAGTAGGCTTATTGATCAGTGAAACAAATCCGAATTCTGAAAGAATATTCATATAATCATCAATATAACCATTTTAATTTTGTTCTTCCAATATATTAATGTTCATGTCACCCACGATAATTATGTGATCATATTCTTGATAATCTTTTTGGGAGAGATGTTGCTTCAAATTATAATTAAATTCATCTATACAGGTTGATGGCGATCTGTAAATAGCTATAATATATATTTTTGTATTATTTACATCTAAAATCAATTGAATGACATTTGTTACGCCCAATTTAATGAAGTTGTGTTCGTATATAACGTTAGATTGAATGTATATGCTAATTCTATCATTTTGATTGAGCTGATCAATGCTATGAATTACATTATAGTTGCTAATATTGAAAATAGGGTCATGAGTCTTGTTCCATGTCTCGGTTAAAATGATGCATTTAAAAACGTCTCTGAATTCAGACAGGAATACTTCAAATTCTTCAAAGTGTTTTTTTAAGCTTCGAATATTGCTGTGATAAATCGAAAAATAAAAGTAGATGTTAACAGCTGATTCTCGGCCTCCCCCCACCACTATGACGTATTAATTGCTTATTTTTGTTGGTTTAGTGAAATCAAGGTGATGTGATCTTGAAGTGTCTGGTGCATGGACCATTCAGAATTTTTTCAAGATTTTGTGTGTGTGTGTGTGACGTAATGATGTAATCGCTTTTGGTTGTTGGGGCATATTTTAAAGATCATCCAAGTAATGAATGTTCCATCGGTGTGAGTCCACCAAGCGGTGTGACGTCACAGCAGGCAAGGTACAGGGTTTATCATGTGCATGTCTGTATACAAACATACGTCTGCATACTTCAAAGATCCTCCAAGTAATGAATGTTCCATGAGTGTGAGCCCACCAAGTTAGTGGTGTGACAGCTGCAACCGTTCAGCAGTAGGAGAGCGAGATGTGCACTCCACGGCGTATGGCTGAGTAATGCGTATTCATCGGTATGTCCTCACCTCTGTCTCGACATCTGTCCTGTACGCAACGCGCAACGCTGTCTGTTCGTATCGGCATCCGGTAATGTGTCCAATTTAGAGATTGAGTTGGTTCATGTAACTGAGAGGTGGAGATGGCTATGTCGTCTTGACGGATACGATCAGAGTGTATTTAAGAAGCGGACCAGTGTAGGTTATGTTAGTTTACATCAAGTAAGTTAGTGAGAACGTATCATAGAAAATGTATTCCTGTGATTGTGGTAAATCTTTCACTCGTAGTGATAATCTTCGTCGGCATCAGCTCCAGAGTTACCAAGGAGGGCCTGCAGTGAAACGGGTGAGAGTGGATAATGCAACACCTATGTATACGTGAAATTGTTGTAATGTGACAATTCCTATGACCCAAGTGAATTCTCACCGAAGAACCATGAGTCATAAAAATAATGCATGTGTTCAATTGTCTGACGGTGTTCAAATTATAACGAATGCATTCAATTGCCGCATTGCTACATACAGGGTGGAGAGTTCGATTGTAACCAGTGACTACATGTCATTTTTCAATGAGATTAGGCAGAAAGTCATTGAATTACTGGAATCGGCCATCAGGATCCATAAAAGCATCAAAGTGAATATGGAAGTTTTTGGGAATTATATTCGTCAGACTCAAGATTCGAGGGACACGAAGTCATTTAATTCCCAAAATAAAATAGTGGACCAATCTTCAGATTTGAATGCTGTTTTTGATGGATTCCGTGATGTAATTGTGGCTCGAACGACTGAATTCCAGGAACGTGACTTTTTAAAAATTTCAATAAGATTGAATAGTAATATTTTTTTTTATAATTCAGGTTGAACTTGTGAAAAAATATTGTTTCTCGAGGTCAACATTAATGAATACAGTCCACTGGAAGGACGTTCATATGTGAAGCTGCCTCAATGTATTCAATGGAAGAAAACTGTTGTGAATGTTCGTAATGAAGATCAATATTGTTTTGCTTGGGCTATAACATCAGCATTATATCCTGCAGATAGTCGAGTGTCCGAACTTACGTCATATCCACATTTTTCCACTGTTTTAGATTTCACAGGTATGGATTTTCCGGTTAAAGTTAATAATAAGAGTATTGAAAGATTCGAAGATAGGAATGATATTTCAATTAATGTTTACGGTTTAGAGAGTACATTTGAGAAGGGTAAAATGAAGTATGAAGTGATTGGTCCATTGCGATACTCACAGAGAAGACTCCGGAGACATGTCAATTTGTTGTTTATAACTGATGACTCCGGTAATGGTCACTATTGTTGGATCAAAGATCTTTCAAGATTAGTTTCTAATCAACTATCAGCTCATAGACAGAAAAAATATTTTTGTGACGGATGTTTGATATATTTTTCTGATGAGAGATTGCTTTCACGTCATAATATGTATGATTGTAATCACATTAGTACCACAACACCAACTACTAATTTAAAGATCAATAAATATGGTAGAATGGTTGCGGAAAATAAACTAATGTATGAAAACTTTGAGAGACAAATGAGGGTGCCATTTGTAGTGTATGCTGATTTTGAATCAGTGCTTAAACCGATTCATGTGAATGAGCCAAATCCTGAAAGTTCATACACGATTAAAACATTCAAACATGCCCCATATTCATTTGCTTACTTGATAAAGTGTTCATATAATGATGATTTGTCAAAATTTGTTACATATAGGGGTGTAGATGCAGCTCAGAAATTT
The DNA here is from genome assembly GCF_025532065.1 of Leptinotarsa decemlineata. NCBI lineage: Eukaryota > Metazoa > Arthropoda > Insecta > Coleoptera > Chrysomelidae > Leptinotarsa > Leptinotarsa decemlineata. The sequence continues at coordinate 26,090,397 of NW_027412529.1, read as the reverse complement.
GTGAGTAGCATTGAAGATGATTTGAAAGAGATACATGAAAATCATCTCAGATAACCTAAACCAATGGATACACAAACTGTCGAAGAAAAAGAACAGTTTGCTGCAGCCAGAACTTGTGGTATATGTAATAAAGCATTTACTGATGGTGAAGTCAAAGTAAGAGATCATTGTCATGTCACAGGAAAGAAAAGATCACATGCCGCTCACTCGAAATGTAATTTGAATTTCAAAATACCAAACTTCATACCTATCATTTTTCATAATTTAAGTGGTTATGATTGTCATTTATTCATAAAAGAATTGTATAGGAATGAAGAGAAAGTTGATGTTATCCCGCAAACTAAAGAGAAATATATATCTTTCACGAAGCATCTCTTTACACACAGCTATACTGATAAAGATGGTGTGGTTAGGAAGAATTATCTCAAAATGAGATTTATCGATAGTTATGAATTTATGACTAATTCGTTGGAGAAGTTGGGTGTAAATTTGACCTCCGATCAATGTTTGGAGATGCACAAACATTTCCCACAAATTGAGAAATTCAATTTGATGAGACAGAAAGGTGTATTTCCATATAATTTTGTTGATGACATCGACAAATTGAATTATCCATTACTTCCGACAAAAAATCAGTTTTATGACACACTCAATTGTGAACATATATCGGAAACTGATTATGATAGGGCTAGAAATGTTTGGAATTTATTCGAGTGTCAGAATTTGGGGGAATACTCTGATTTGTATTTGAAGTCGGATGTATTGCTATTATGTGATATTTTTGAAAACTTCCGCACCACAAGTTTAGAGATATATAACTTAGATCCGGCACAATATTACACTGCACCTGGATTATCATGGGATGCCATGTTGAAGTTCACTAATGTTGAATTGGAATTACTAACTGACATTGATATGATTCACTTTTTTCAAAAAGGTATACGAGGTGGAATTAGTCAATGTAGCGAGAGGAAACATATAGCAAATAATAGATTTTTACCGAATTATAATCCCAATGAACCTTCCACATTCATTACATATTTAGATGCAACAAATCTATACGGTCACAGTATGTCACAACCTCTACCAACAAGTGAATTTACATGGTTGACACCAAATGAAATTCTTAATCTTGATGTGATGGATGTGAGTACTGATAGTCCGTATGGGTATGTATTTGAAGTGGACATTCATTATCCACAAGATTTGCATGATAAACATTCTGATCTCTCATTTTTAGTCGAAAAAATAATACCACCTCGTACATAATCGAAAATTCCCAAATTAATTCCAAATTTGAATGATAAAAGAAAATATATTGTTCATTATAGGAATCTACAGCAAGCTGTCAAAAATGGATTGATTGTAATGAATACACATAGAGTATTGAAATTCAAACAATCATGCTGGATGAAACCCTATATAGATCTTAATACTGAAATGCGTAATAGGTCTAATAACAAATCTGTTAAAGATTTCTATAAACTAATGAATAATGCGGTATATGGAAAGACAATGGAGAATGTAGATAATCGAATTGATGTTAGACCCGTTATACATTGGGAAAATATAAAGAAAAATATGGGTGCCAGCACTCTCATAGCCAAACCAAATTTCAAAAATTGTTCAATTTTCACTGATAATTTCGTTGCCATTCAATTGGGTAGAGTTGAGGTTCATTACGATAAACCATTATATTTGGGATTTTCCATATTAGAATTATCTAAAACAGTCATGTATGACTTTTTCTATGGATGCATCAAACAACACTTTGATGAAAATGTCTCTTTACTTTACACAGATACCGACTCGCTCATTCTTAAAGTAAACACAGAAATTTTTTATGAATTTATAAAAACTAACATAAGTAGATTTGATACATCCAATTACAGTATAGTTAACCAATTCAATATTCCAGTAACAAGTTCAGTCTTGGGTAACTTCAAAGATGAATTTCCAAATGATCCAATCATGAGTTTTTATGGTACAGGTGCTAAAGCATATTATGTGAAATCTGTTGATGGTGAATTTAAAAAAGCCAAAGGGGTTAAACAATCGGTAATAAAGAATGAATTGACATGCGAAGATTATCAAAAAATCGTCGAACAAGGTGGTATGATATTCAGAAAGATGAATTCATTTAGAAGCGTGTTGCATGATATGTATACTGAATTGAAAAATAAAGTTGCATTATCATACCACGACGATAAACGATTTATCATTCCGAATACTACCCACACTCTTCCTTGGGGTCATAATGATATTGAATTTTATGAAAACGATCCAAATGAGAACATTAGTTGGATAAGTAATATTATTCAACAATCACAATCTCAGGAGACTCCAATGGATCAATTGATTAATTTATTATCTGCCGAGATCAATGATTGAAATATCATTCAATATCTTCAAAACCGGAAAATTCAATATGACAGAAGTAATGTGATATTAATGTATTATGTATGTATGTATATGTATTACTGTAATGAATATAAAATGATTAAAATTTTATTTGTATTATTTCTATTTCCCTAATCAATTACTGCAATATATAGTATAATGTAAATGAAAGGAATATCAGTTTGAAAAGAATCATCGTGGGTGCACAATATCTAAAACAATCGATAAATTTGGCAGAAAAAGAAAATGGGGTGGTAATGTCATCCGAGGTCCACCCGGCAATGGATTTAAATTAACGAAAGATGGTCATTATGACATGCAAAGAAAAATATTGAAAAATACAAGCGAACCAATCGACAAGAGTGATTGTGTAACTGTATCATACCTTGAGGGGGAAATTGACGGAACAAAGGAGGTTATACTTCTAGCCCTACAAGCTGCAATACAATCCACAATAGGCAATATTGCTCGCGATGCCCGTCAAGCATTTGACGATAAAATTGCAGAGGCTCGGATAACTTTCACTCGTAAATTTGACAAACTTACAAATGATGTGGACATAAAAATGTCTGACATAACAGCGTCTACAAATAAAAAATTTGATGCTATGTCAAACATAACAGCGACTACAATGAAAAAGTATGATGTACTGGAAGAGAGAGTTGAAGTTTTGGAGAAAAGCCATAAAGTCAGGCCATCAGGTGGACTGGGATATCCAGGACTGGACATTGATCCAAATGTTAGAATAATAGAACCAAAACCAACAGATGACGTATTAATTGAACTAACATGGTGAATAGTGAAGTGGAATAGCCTGCCTGGGCAGGGCCTGATTGAGTTAGGTTAGGTAAAAAAATGTATATTTGAAAAATTAATAATAAAACATCTATTATTATATATATATTTCAATGTCCCTGAAGTGGCATTAGTGATCTACTCGAATTCTGACTTGAAATTTTCCCAACTGCTGAAATTTGAAAAAAAAATTTTAAATTTGACAAAAAAAACTGCAAATTTGAAAAAAAAAAATTGAAATTTGAAAATAAATTTTAAAATTGAAAAAATATTTTATTTTCAAAAAACTATACCCTCTTGCCCCCCCCACCGCCTCCTTCTTATTATTTTTTCTAGCTTTGCCATTGCCAAGTTTCGAACTTGGATAGTCTGTGCGGTAGGATGATACCTTAACATCTACGCTGCCACAGGCCCACTTATACTAACAGTTTCAATTCTATTTAAATCACAAGGAATAATGGTGAGAAATGAAGAAAAAAATTTTTGGTCACACGGGGATTTGAACTCATGTCATACGTCTGCATAGGCTAGGGTCTGAACCATTACGCCACAGGCTTACATATTGGTGTTAATAACATTTATTATTCTATATAAGATATGAAAGCCTCGTTTATATAAAAATTATTGATTTTTTTATGGGTAATCCGGGATTTGAACCACTAATATCAATATTTTACTTTTTTTATGAATTATTAAAGGTTTATAATTAAAAAAAAAAGTTTTGATCGTCAAGATTAGGAATTTTTCTCAAGATTACAACCCGTTCTTTTCTCGAAAAATATCGATCCTGCGAAAAAACCGGGAGTTGAACCACTAATATCAATATTTTACTTTTTTTATGAATTATTAAAGGTTTATAATTGAAAAAAAAATTTGATCGTCAAGATTCGGAATCTTTCTCAAGATTACAACCCGTTCTTTTCTCGAAAAATATCGATCCTGCGAAAAAATTAATGGAGACCAAATTTGTTTGAAATTGAATTCTCTACAACTTTTGTCATTACTATTTTTCGTGTAAAATTGAAAATAAGTGTAATAAATTCAATATTACATAATGAGATTACAACCCGTTCTTTTCTCGAAAAATATCAATCCTGCGAAAAAATTAATAGACACCAAATTTGTTGGAAATCAAATTCTCTACAACTTTTGTCATTACTATTTTTCGTGTAAAATTGAAAATAAGTGTAATAAATTCAATATTACATAATGAGATTACAACTCGTTCTTTTCTCGAAAAATATCAGTCCTGCGAAAAAATTTATTGAGATTAAATTTGTTGGAAATTGAATTCTCTACAACTTTTGTCATAACTATTTTTTATGTAAAATAGAAAATAAGTGTAATAAATTCAATATTATAATAATGAGATTCCACCACTCATTTCTCAAAAAATATCGATTCTACATACACACTGATTATTAAATACCCCCATTATTGATTTTAATAATATAGATTTACAAAAATAAAGATTTTTTTCTCCAGTCACAATTCAAGTAGATGACCAATGCCGGTTCTATGACTGAGGATGACCAATGCCAGTTCTATGACTGAAAATTTTTAATTTTATGTTTCATTAAAAAAAAAATGTTAACAACAAACTGTAGTCCCCGCCCACTCTCCTCCACTTTCAGCCCCGCCCCCTTCCCACCATTGCTCGCCTCACCCCACAATTGCGCATGCGCGCCCCCACCTCACTCCCACCACTCCCACTTCTGCCTACACCCTGAGGAGCACACTTCTCGGCATTCAGTACGACAAGTCTTCTCATCGAGTGCAGTCCAGCTACAGTAGTCTACTACAACACCAGTCTACTACAGCAGTCTTCTACAGTCTACAACAAGCGAATTTTGAGTAAGTTATCAATGTTACTTTTTCATAACAACTAACTTTGTATTATTTTACATTTTCAGAATGAAAAACTACACGCAGGAAATCGACAACGCTGTGGCATCGATCATACCTGTGGATGTTGAGGTGGAGCGACCAGGCAGCCCTGACATGTTCGAGGGAGACGAGGTGGTGATGGTCCAAGAGGTGAAGGCTTTAACTTCGGGTGGTGTGCAGCGGCCACGCAGCCCTGTCTCATTCCAGGAAGACAGGGTTGTTAACAAAGCCAAGCGGCAATCTGCAGCTAAGGTTGCTCCTATTCAAAGGTATAGGAGTAAATGCAATAGGACTAACCCTTATGCAGGTAGTTGGTCGACCGCCAAAAGGAATCCTCCGAGACGTCCCACACCGCTCGCATTGACAGTGGAAAGACGGAGGGCATATAAGCCGGTGCCGAGGGTGCCATCTCCAGGTGAAATCCTCACCCAATTTGCATCATTAGCGATGTTGACACCCATGGAACTTACACCGGTGCCTGAGCCTGCCATGGAGGTCGTGCCACCAGTGTCGACGCCTGCCGGGGAGATCGCGCCACAAGTGCCACCAGTGCCGGAGCCTATCGGAGAGGTTAACCCCCAGGAGATGGAAACTTTCCTACAGAGGTGTAGGGATGTTGCACTCGCTTCACGAAATAGTGAGGCCGCGTTGGCTAGCATTTTCCGGGAGGAGAATGAAATTGCTAGCCAACGGCGCGAGTTGTTAATGAGGATGGCCGAGCTAGATCGAAGGACTGCAGCTCTGAAGGAAAGGCGGAAGGCAGAGACCTCTTCGATAGAGCTCAATAATGAACTAAAAATATTTATCAAGAAATTTTTAAATAAAGGGAAAGTTTTCAGGTCAACTAGGATAGTTTTAGGATAATTAGGTAGCATGGTAGTTTTAGGTTTGTAATTATAATTTTAGGAATAAAAAACAAAAAAAAAACAAATGAAAAAAGAAGTGAAATAAAGGGTGTACATTGTTTTGGTTTGGTGCACATTAAACAATGCGATGGTTGGAGCATTTTTCTTCACTTCGTCTTTTCATTATTTTTCTTTTTTTCAATTTCAATTCCAAGTTCTTTCATCCCCACTCCTCCCCACTCCCTTTCAAAAGTATAAAAGTAGGAATTATCTGTTGGAATATTCAGTTGATCAGCCACCTCCAACATGGAACCTGATTCAACTACTGAGCCCTATAGTGTCCCGGAGCCTCAGATGCCTTACTATGCATATATACAGGAAGGATTCGTGGACTCCACAACGGCACCTCATGACATTCCATACGAATTCAGGAATCATGACTACAGGGTGCAGGTTCAGCATGTCACTGGGAGTGATGAAGCTGACCTATCGGACGGGGATTATCCGGATCCCAACCAATGGGATGACGAATGGGGTGACCCACCGCCTGGAGATACCACAGATGAGGATGACGACGACGACGACGACGATGACGCTGGCGACATCAGACTTCCACCATCCCCAATCCTTATCGAGGAAAGTCCTCCGCCATCTCCCATCCTAATTGATGACGATGATGTCCTAAATTCCGACGACGATATGTAATCGTTTCCCTGTTTCTCCCACCCTTTCCTTTCCTTTCCTTTCCTTTCCTTCCACGGAGTACACACTTTTTTGGTTGGTGTACACGAGGCACTGCGAGGCTGGGGCAGTGTCTTCCTCCCTCTCTCTTATTAGTTTTTCATGATAATCACTTAGAATTTCTCATAATAATCGCTCAGAGTTTCATGAAGATCGTCATTTTTAATGTTTTCGAATCTCAAACACTGTTTTACATTTACACTTCACCCCCTCCGTTTTATTTCTTCCAATATAAATATAGTATCAATCCCAGTTCTACATCATTCTTCCACAATGTCGATTGCTGATTCCACCACCGAACCGATGAGTGTACCAGAGTCTTCTATGATGAGTACAGGACCCATCCAGGTACATGAAATAGATTCTACGTTTGATCATTTCAGTACAACCTTCGCAGAAATGCTGCAACGCATCTACGATCTTCCTGATGATTCCCCGGAACGTATGCAAGAGGAAGTAGATGAGTTACACGATCTACAGGATAACGAGCTAGATGATCATGCGGACGACATAATTAGTATATCCTCTGATTCAGATGAATCTGATGAATATGAGGACGACATCATCAGTATATCATCAGATACAGATGATTCAGATGATGACACCATCATGATTGTTTCTGATGATGAAGAGCGTTAGTCCATACCATTGTATGGATTAATAGGAAAAACAGCCCTTTTAAGGGTTACAATTAAAGACAATAAACAACTATTTTCAGAGCTATCATTATACTCTCAATCAGAAATAGGTTAACACTATAGTCAAAACTTATGTGAAAGTATCATCATCCAACTCTGTAGTACTCATCATTATATTCAATGATTGAAAAATTACCAACTTCGACTTTTCAGTCAAAGTAGTACTCATCATATGCACAGATATTCGATGATAAACCAAATCCTAACTTCGACTTTTTAGTCAAAGTAGTCATTTATCACATAATCTGTGAATTCTACTACTACCGTTTGTGTGAATAATGTAGCCCTGAAAAGGGCTGTTGTTTTTTTTTTTGACCAGTAGGTCCACGGTTATTGTGCCACAGGTTGGACATTATTACATATAATACATGTAGATACTCGGGTGAAGTTTGTTAGTGGCCTCTCGCAAGCTTCACACCAATTTTGTCCCATTTCCATAATTGAGACAGTGTTGTGGGTGTTGACATGGGCATACCACCCTCCATTATTGTTTCTATGCGAATTAAACCGAAAGCAGCACCAACATAGTTTTTTGTTCTCTCCATCTATTGTGCTGATCAATACGTATGCATCCATTGCACAATACAAATCCAAGGGATCTTCCAATGTATCACTGACATTGAGCGTTCGCATACCGATCCTCAAAGCACCATCGCCTTCAGTTGTGTCAGCTTCTATCCCTTCATCATCTCCTTCTTCATCCATGACCCTCTCAAACTCCATCACGTCATCATCTTCGTCGCTTTGGTTGGCCTCGTTTTCAACTTCATCTATCTCATCTTCATCGACTCCAACATCTTCTGCTTCAACTATCACTTTCTCTAGCGGAATATTGACATCCTCATCATCTGATTTGTCTATCCAATTGTTTTCATCAACAGCAGATATTCTATTCAATGCAGCATTTATTTTTGCAGAATTCATCTTGTTGTTGTTTGCTCACAGTTGTAGAGAGTGAATGAATGAACTTCAGGATCGCAAGTCGACTTATACGATTGAATAGGAAACGGAAGTGGTACGACTCCCACCTATCACTTGACTCGTTTTAAGTGGGAGAGAAGGATATGGCATCTCTAGTCGATGAAAGAGTGGGCTAGTTGACGAAAGAGCGCATGCGCTAGTTTATTTTCTTCTATAAAAAGTGAAGTATCAGTAACATCATCACCTTTCCTATCCACATTCTATTGCTATCACATATCATTCCTCCAAACCTAAATAATCATTATCATGAGCTCCATGCCACTATTGATTGCTGAAGATGGTTCACCACTTGTTGATATCGATCACACTAATTTTGAAAATATTCCAGTATTACATTTACAGTCTCAAGACTCGATAAGTGATTTTGATATTAGCGACTTCGTTAACTTCGCAGATGTGCCGGAACCAATTCAACAAATTATCGTTGAAACTCCAATCATTTCACAATCATCATCATCCAAACACCCTTCATCTACCCCCCCTCTTGGTGTTGATAAGAAATCCAGAACTATCAAAAGGAAGGTTAATAATGCATCTTCATCGATTGTCACTGAGTTGAAAGAAAAAAAAACAATCGAAAAGTGGTTTGCGGGAGAAAAAGCCCACAACGAAAAGTGACAGATCGAAGAGGAAGACAAAATGTGAACCCAAAGAAATGAAGGGTGATTTGATGACTGAATCGCTATCTTCTTTCACTCAATTACTTCGGTTTGGAGATATGAAAAAGAAAGCGAAATGCCGTCTTGTAAAGGCGCAAATGGCTATTGCTGAACATGAAAAGAGTGTATTAGTGTCAATAAGGACACTCTTCAAGCATTAGATGCTAAGATTGCATTAGCGAAAATTGAATTGGCTAACATGAGCAAAGAAGCAGATGAACTACGTTCAAAAATCAAGAAAGATGACAAATTCAATCAACGTTCGAGAATGCAAGCACAGGCAGAGCTTGAGGAGTCGACTCGACTTTATGAGACGGCATTATCAGTGAGAGATAATTGGCGAAAAGAGTTGGAGAAAGCATTTCAAAGTGACAGCGATTAGTTTTGGGAATGGTATTGTGTTCTCAATATTGTGAGTTGAAAAAAAATTTAAGCGGGAATGGAGTATACAATTAATTTGATTTGGTATACACAGAACATTGCGAATGGTTGGGGCAATGTTTACCGCTGCAATATTTTTTCAATTCACTTACATATAATTGAAATGAAAACAATAATGAACTTTAACATTACTTTATTCATGAATACATTATTAGATACATTTAAAGCATATTTGATTCATCAATCCAAGAATTCTGTTCACTAGGAAGTCCTAACCACTTTACATATACTTTATTTTTCCTTTTCTTCAGCACTTTCTCGATCAGATATACGTCAGGATTTTCGGTTCGCAATAACTCTTCTTCGTAAAAACATCCTCTAATAGGTTGTTCATTCATATCTTCATTCATATCGATGAACTTTATTGTTATATCTACTAGTTATAGTTGGAAGAATATCAAGCCATTTGTGGTGACCTCTCATCGAAAATTCCTTGTAGAGCCACCCCTTTATTGTACGAATCACTCTTTCTGCTATATCTGCCTTCTTTGTGCTGAATGTTGAATAATGATTGATATTATATTCTCGCATGAGAGATGAGAAGCTTTTATTGAAAAATTCTTTCCCTTGATCGCTTTGTATGTGTTTGGGGGAGTATTTGGCTTCTTTCAGTACATGTTTCATTGCATTAGTTACTGTACTACCTGTTTTATCTTTAACTGCTACAGTCCACAGATATTTGGAGTAACAATCTATCACTACAAGTATATATCGGTATCCTTCATTATTTTTTGCATAAGGTTGCAGTTCAGCTAAATCTATTTGCCATAGATCTGCAAAACCTTTGATGGTGGTTATTCTTCTACGAAAATTACGTCTTGCAGGTTTATGTAATTCATTAACAACTTGTCGTTTGACATCACTTATTTCATTAGTCATTCTATTTCAATATGATTAAAGAGAAAAGGTGATAATGTTACTGCATTGAATGATGATGTGACAGTGATCATTACATGTGAATATGTTAATATATTATACCTTCTTCACGTAATTCTTCAATTATTGAAATTATTTCATTGTCATGTCCTGTATGACCAGCTGACTTTGAAGCTACCAATAGTCGTAGGCGAGCAACTAACTCTTTCGGTGAATTCCAGTACACATAATTCACAGGTTTAGAATTATATATTTTCTCCATTTTCACTCGTTTGAGTGCTCCACCAATTTTACTTCTACTTCTTATTGGATATTGTCGTGAGTCTAATAGAGGTTTGATAACTTCACGAAATTTTTTAGAATTTGTATTTCTAAAACCATTCTTCAGATGATATTGTTTATATGGAGCATTCGTTATTTTCAATATTTTGGAATATACTTGACGAGTTTCTTTATTATCAACATCTCGTGGATTCTTCAAAAAGATCATATCATACAATTCTGGACTACCTGCGCATTCATATTTTTTCACTTTATTAGCATCTCAAAATGAAATGTTTCCATCTTTGAAATGCACCAGTAGACTTCCCATTTTCAGCTTTTGTGTAATAGGATCCCTACGTACGCCAAATGTTCCATCATATGCTAGATTTCTAGATTTTACATTATTCAAATGTTTCATCAAAACATCTTCACCACTTTCATTCATATCAGGTGAGGTGTCAGGATCCGAGGAATCGATGTGGGACGATAATGGTGTTTCGAATAGAGTTGTTCTCATATCGTCTTGAAGTGTGCTCGTGTCACTATTCACAGATGATACACTAGCAAAAGATTTTTTTCTTCCTATTGGAGTACTATTGGATAATTTGAAGTAGATTGAACAGTTCCATGATTTGGTGATAATACTGGTGATTTAGAAGTAGCGTTTGATGATAAAACATTCAATGGTTTCATTATGGGTTCATACAATCTTTCAAGTGTCGTACGATTTTCAATATTATCATTCTTGATAGAGTTGAATTTCTGCCTGACAGCTTCTGTTGTCTCTACTAGTTGACGTTTCAAATTCATTTCATTGTTTTTATTTTCAGAATCTTTTTTTGTATTCATAATGCCCTTTTTTAAATTATAGCCTAATTCGCTGATGAAGTGACCTCTACAATATTCAGTGATCGAATAAGTGTAAAAAACAAGATCATGGGTATATAAAACTATCGAATCCTTTGCGATATTTACCTTCATTTATTTTTCTATCCTTATCAATGACTAGAAATCCATATTGGTCCTCCCAGCATTTAACACACATCAATTGGAATTGTTTGAATGTTACATCGGGTGAAACATGATCTGAATAAATGTGATGTAAATTTGTCTCATCTTGTTTGAACATTATAATGAAATTGGTATTGTCACGCACTAACTGTTTGGGTACCCGTGAATATGTCTGTGCTAGATAAAAACAATCAACATCCTTATGACGTCCCATACAGAAATATGATCTAATAATGTCTTGCTTCTCACATATCACATCATCGAAAATGAAAACAGAATTAGGCTTAGCGTCGGAGGGTTCCACTATTTCTGCATTATTGCTGAATGTATAAAAACCTTATCCTTTTATAGGTTCCAAAATACTTCGCAAGTACTGATATTTAGGTTGATTGAGTGATTTCGAATAGAGATACACATTTCTAAATCTCAGTCCTTGTGGATGTGTTAATAGTGATATCATTGCATTCGTCTTTCCACAATTTGAAGGTCCTATAATGAGTCCTCGAAGTGATGATGGAAGTAGTGGACCATGTCTGAATACCCTTTGTCCATTCAATCCACACCCAAATTTCTCATCTAGATTATCTACAGCAAACTTTTCTTTCTGTTTTACAATGCGCATCGTGCCGTGGTTGGAGACTATATAAATGTTATTAGCTTATTCATTTCAATGTGTACCATCAAACGATACGGACGTATTGAAAGTGACCGTAAAATTAAAAGAGGTTGTGGTTTTGTTAATGATTTAATAAACTAACTTCCTTTCAAATTACATCTACCCGGAGGTTATCAATACTGTGGACCGGGTACAAAATTGAAACAACGTTTAGCTCGTAACGATCCTGGAATCAATAAATCAGATATTGAATGCAAAAAATACGATATTCAATATTCTAAGCATCCATCCGATCTTGCAGCAAGACATTTAGTCAAAAAAGAACTTGAATACAGCGCTAGGGATAGGGTTAAATCGAAGGACGCGAGTATTGGGGAAAGAGCAGCTGCATTACTTGTCACCAACATTATGAAAGCGAAAAGACATATGGGCATGGGTTGTAGTACCAATAAGAAAAAATGTAAGAGGAAACAAACGAAGAAAAATAAAATTAAAAAAGTTGCATTTGGTGCTGGGATAGTCCATAAAGTGCGAAATGTATTGAAGAAAGCTGCTGGGAATCAATTTGTGACGAATAATAGCAAAAAAGCTATCACTGTGGCATTGCAGGCGGCACGTAAATACCTTAAAGCTGCCGGTGGAAAGAAGAAAATCCGCACACCACGCATAATTCCTGTTCCCAAGATCGGTAGACTTTTATCATTGATACCAATTTTTGCTGGACTATCCGCACTAGGAAGTTTGGCGGGAGCCACTGCTGGTATTACCAAGACCGTAAATTCGGCAAAAGCCAGTAGAGCGGCTTTAATGGAAGCCAATCGTCACAATAAAACCATGGAGGCTGTAGCATTAGGCAAACGTGGAAGTGGAATATATCTCAAACCATACCGTAAAGGTTTAGGACTATATTTAAAATCATACAAAGCCACAAACAAAACAAAAAACCAATTGAACCCCTACCTCAGAGGCCTCTTACTGATCTTGATCTCGGTTATTATGCACAAAAAATGAAAATTCCACATTTTCGTGGTGTTTTTATGCGTGATAGTTTACCATCATCAGGTCCAAAACGAAACGAGACAGGTATTGTTAATTTAGATGGAATAAGTGGACCAGGAACACATTGGGTGGCATATAAAAAATGTGGGAAAGAAGTCGCATATTTCGATAGTTTTGGAGATCTACCCCCACCATTGGAATTGACTCGATTCTTTCGAAAATGTTCGAATGTAAAAATCAAATATAACTATGATCGACAACAGAAATTTAATACAGTTCTCTGTGGTCACTTGTGCTTGCAGTTTCTCTCTAAATAATTTTCCAAATAAAAATGGATTCAACACCAAAACTGGATCGGGAGGCTATCAAGGGAATGGGGTTTTCACTTAGAATGTTTTCAAAATATGGTACCTTGAAAAAAATGGATAGAGTGATGCTTGCAAATATGCCTAAGGAAGTGATACTTGCATGTGTTGCACATGAGATTGCATATGTTTGGGAAAAGTTGCCTAAGCATCTGCGAGATGACATCGATATAATGAAACATATATATTGTTATGAGCACCACCACGATCAAAATTCAGATTCGGATGTTAATGATGATCCTATACCTCGAAAATCTATGTGTTGTATTTGTAATATGGAGGATGTGAATATTGGCATCAATAAAAATGATACTTATTACAATACAACACATTCCAAAAAGTGTAAATTGTCTCAAATGTGCTGTTGCTGTGTACAGTAATAAATTGAAATGTATTTCAAAATATTTATCAGTCATGTCACGAAAGTTCGAGCTACAAGCTGTCGGGACAAGTGTCTTGAGTGCGGATTTTTTTCCACCAATTGAATTGGATAGGAACAGTCGTTATGGATTAGGACTTTTGGGATTCTATGGATGCAATACAATCAATAATATAACTGAAGCTAATAACTTAGTTAGTTTTAGAATCAGTAATGACAACTCATCGATACCCCAAAAGTTGACAATTGAAATTCCATGTGGTGCTTACGAAATAGAAGAGATCAATGCCGTCATACAGAAACATATCATGTTCAGATTGTTTCATGATAAAAAACCAAATGATGTCGTTGCAGATGATATTTTCTATCTACACGCCAATAATAATACATTCAAATGTGAAATGCGATCCAAATATGAAATTGATCTGACACATCCAAATTCTATAGCAGAAATGATGGGGTTCGCTCATGGAATATTTCCACCAAATCAGATACATGAATCATCATTACCAATAAACATTACAACTGTGAGACTTATCCGCTTAGATTGCAATATAATATCTGGTTCATATATGAATGGTGAAGAATCCCACATTCTTTTCTCATTCGATATTGATGTTGAACCTGGCTACAATCTTACTAAAGAACCACACAGTATTATATATATACCTGTCAGTCCAGAAGGTCGTCAATTGATTCACAACATTACAGTGCGTGTTTTGGATGAAAAAATAACCTTATCGATTTTGGAAGTGAAGAAGAGATTTTTATTATTTTGGAATTGAAGAAAATCGAATAACTGTTGTTATGGGTTTCATTTATAATAGACAAAATCGCATTGAACAATCCCAAACGAGTTGCACTATCAAAAAGAAAGGTGTGCATAAAAAGAAGCTCATTCCACAAGTGTATGCTAAACAGTTAGCACATAACGCTCTGTCTGTGAGTGATCTTAAATTTTTGAAATCGATTGGATTGAAAGTGAGAAAATAACAATGGTGCTCGAAACAAACAATGAAAAGTTAAATATATTCAATGAACCAGTGCTCGATCATTCTCACATAAGTTTACATGAGCACACATATAAGCCCTATGGATCACCGCTATTCAGGAATTCGGATGAAATCAGAATTGCAATCAATAATCAAGATGTTATACTAGATATTGCCGAGAGCTTCATTTACATAGAAGGTAGCGAAAACATGCTATCTCTCGAATAATGCAATTGCATTTCTCTTTGACGAAATTCGTTATGAAATGGGTGGTAAACAAGTGGCTGTTGTTAGAAAACCTGGGATAACATCTACAATGGAAACCATGATATCATTTGGACAATCTCATGCTAACACATTATTGACATCTGGTTGGGGACTTTCACAATTGAAGCAAGATATCTTGGATACAAACAGTCATGTTTTCAGTGGAAAACTACCACTGAAATATTTGATGGGTTTCGCTGAAGATTACAACAAAAGTATCTTGAATGCCAAACAGGAATTGATTTTGATTATAATCAAAATATATATATCGCTGGATCATTCAAAAACTCATATATAGGTGAGGTTGATGATGATTTGGAAATAAATAAAATCGAATGGAAAATAAAACTTATTGTACCAGATGATAAACACAAGCTCAAACTGTTGAGTAGAATAAACAAAAGCGGTCTGAATGCCAAAATCAAGTTGGCGTATCGTATGTGGGACCTCTATGAACTACCATCATAACGTGGGACTTCTTCAGACATATGGGCCATCAAAACAACTAATGCATTGGAAACTCCTCGTTTTGTCATCATCGCATTCCAAAGTACTACCACATCTGAAGATAGAACACAAGATATTATAAAATTCACAACTGCTGATATCAATAGTATTCGAGTATACTTGAATTCTGAAGTTTATCCATATGAGCGTTGGAATTTGAATTTCGATAAAAAACTTGATGCTCCTGCTTATTATGCTTTTGAGAGTTTCCAGCGAAGTTATTATGATGAAGATATGAGTGAACCTCTGATGGACATTGGACAATTTAGAGAGAATCCACTATTCGTCATCGATTGTTCTCATCAACCGAATGCAACAAAATCATCAACTATTGATATAAAGATTGAGTTTGAGACGAGGAAGACCAAGTTTCCAGACAACACTAAAGTATATGCATTAATTTTGCATGATACAGTTTTAACATACAATGCATTGGATGGTTCAGTTCATAGCAGATATTGACACTTTTTTTTCACTCTATCATGTACTGTTTAATGATCTTTTTTTTTATTTGTAACTGACTTATATCATGTATTGTATTTTATATCATATTTATTGTTTTGTAATCATTTTCTATTGCATTTCAAGAGATTTAAATGAATAAAACATGAAAATAATACAAAGTTTTTTATTTGACATTATTTATGATTCACAAGAACATACAGACTATCTAAAATAACTTCTTCCTCATAATCATCATTTTCGCGACCATCTTCAATTTCCTCTCGATTTTCATCATTCAATTCAAAGTGATGAATAATCCATTCTGGCAAGTATGGTTGGAGGCTATACAGGAATCTTCTTAGGTTCAGTTCAATCATAACCTCACAAAGTTGTCACAATTCCAATTCATTATCCAAAAATTTGTTACAAACTTCTGCACCACTCCAATAGTTCTCAGCATCACGAAGGCATAATTCGATTTGTTTTTCATCATAGCATACACTCATATCATAATTGCTTGCATGTTCGGCTCCATCACCCAACACCTTCAATTTAGACGACAAATGTTGAACCGATGATTTGAGATCTACAACATCGACCCAATCTTGACTTGCGTACTGCATCCACATCTTTAAATGGTGGAACTGAAATCGAATAAAAAAAAACAATAAGCAACCTCCAATTTTTCAGTGATATAATACTCACATTCCCATTTTACTTGTAGTTACAAAGTGAGTGTATTCAACTAAGTTAGTAATGTTTATATTTCCATATAATTATTATCATCTAATATATGAATATTATAAAACAATAAGAAATTCATTATAATAATTATTATTATTCAATCATATTGAATTTGACTAGAGTTAGCGTTTTCACACCAAAAAACTTTGTAAGCTCTGACCTAAAGAAATTCACTATGAATTATTACTATTATTATTCAATCATATTGAATTTGACTAGAGATCGCGTTTTCATGCCAGCAAAACATTGTTGGCTCTGTCCTAAATACATCATCGTATATTTACCACCTGATGAGTTGATACAAGATATATCGTCAACACTGAATTGCAACGAAATACGTTTTGGTAGCCATGTTTTAAATAATTTATCATTGCTCACATCTTGCAAAGTTAATAAAATTGATTTACCAAATCGTGTAGAATAAGTTGACATATTTTTAATTATGTACACTTCATCAATTGGCAATGATGATAAGGCCTTTTGCTCTAGTATTTCAACCTCCTGTACAATCAAATTATTGATTTTATTTAAGTCTACTTTTGAAACGGACATGATGAAAATATATATGAAAATATAAACAATTTCCAACAGACAAATACACTCACCGTCTTCCTTCTATTACGAACTGAATAACACTCTACCAATTGCTAACTGCTGCAGATATATTCGTCTACTGATTTCATAGTGTGTCAGGCATTTCTTTTATATTAAACAGTGCGAGTCACCCCCACCATGAAACCGTGAAAGGTTCACATAGCTAGTTGCTATCCTCTAGAGATGCCTGACGTCACAGCCAAGCCCATCTCCCAACTTGATGCGATATCAGTTGCCGGTACGAGCAAGCAATGGTCGTTGCGGTCTCGGAGAGGGTAGACGTTAGGCAGACGGTCCTCGGCTGCCGTGATGTCACCATCGATAGCGGGGTTAGAGCGATGCGTTACGTCACAACCTTCATCGCTTCGGGAGAGGTGAGGGCAGACCGATGAATACGCATTACTCTGCCACACGTCGTGGAGTGAACATGTCGCTCTCTAGCCGTTGAACGGTTATTGCTGTGACGTCACTCCACTACTAACTTGGTGCCCTCACACCGATGGAGCATTTATTAGTTGGAGGATCTTCGAAGTATGCAGACGTATGTTTGTACATAGACAAACAAGCACATGATGAAACCCTGTACCGTGCATTCTCTTACACACACACACACTCACATACACACACAAAATCTCATATGAAAAAAAAATCTGAACGATCCATGCACCAGACACTTCAAGGTCACAACGCCTTGACTTCACTGCATAACAAAAAAAGCAAATAACACGTCATATTGGTGGGGGGAGGATTAGAACCGGAAAAAAAATTCTGAACGATCCATACACCACACCCTTCAAGGTCACATCACCTTGACTTCACCAAACAACAACCAATAAAAAAGCAATTAATACGTCATAGTGGTGGGAGGAGGCCGA
Source organism: Leptinotarsa decemlineata (assembly GCF_025532065.1). NCBI lineage: Eukaryota > Metazoa > Arthropoda > Insecta > Coleoptera > Chrysomelidae > Leptinotarsa > Leptinotarsa decemlineata. The sequence continues at coordinate 26,072,017 of NW_027412529.1, read as the reverse complement.
GAATCAGCTGTAAACATCTACTGATGAGTTTTTTTCAAATTCAAGGCTGAACTCAACCTATTATCATTGTGTATTTCGCATGTATCAATTAGTTCGTTTTGATAGTCCCTCACAAATTGGTTCATTATCTGCGTTAACAAAAATAAGACAATAATTTCTATCTACAAAATAAGATCGTGTTGGCCACAGAAATAAAGAAAATTATATATTTCCAATAATAATATTATAATTTTGTATACTAGATTTTTGTTATTAGTTCTTTTTATTTAATTAAGGTTATTGCGTCTACGGCTATTTTGCTTCTGTAGTTGATTAGTCACTTTCTTCTTCTTTTCTTCCTCGGGGACAGGCTGGTTTGGATTGATGGTTTCAATTCGTGTGGAATCAAAATTTTCGCCTTCACACAGTTGTTCGTAAGAGTAGACTTCGTTCCCGATTACAATTTTATTTCTATGTATTTTGGCTGAGGGGTTAAGAGACTTAGCTTTCTTCAACTGTTGATTCAGAAACTTCCTTCTTCGATAGTCTCCCGGCGTGTAGTCTTGGGTAATAACTATTTGGCTAGCTTTCAGATCTTGATATTTTTTTTTCACCTTGGTGAGAATGTTTTGTTTCAGTTTATAGCTTATTAGTTCAATTACAGTAGGTCTGACTCTTTCCTGGTTATGTTGGCCTATTCTATAGATGTCTCTGAAATCCTTAACTTCACAATTCACTTCTAAGATCTCGTTCAGTACCTTCAAAGTTCCGTATGTTGATTCTTGTTCATCTCCTGGTATCCCATAAATTATCAAATTGTATTTCTTTGCTTTGTTTTCAAGGGTTATTATTTTTGCCCTCAGCTGAGTATTTTCCTTCTCTAGCTTTTTATTCTGTTCTTTCAGTTCTTGTATTTCTTCTGTTATGTCCTGTTTAGTTTGCTTTATTTCATTCATTAGGACATTTCTGCAGTCTTGGATGGCTTCTAATAAACTTTGTAACGAGATATTTTCACTGTGGTTGGGCATGTCTCTCATTTACAGGTTGTGTATATGTTGTTCTCCACGCTGCTTTGAAAGTGACTAGTCGTACCGGCGATGGGTTTGACCGATAGCAGTTAGCTGTGTTTATTGCTCCCCACTTTGGCCACACTGATAAGATCTATTCGAATTTGTTGCTAAGCGATTTTGAACCTTACTCACTTGTTTTATGAATATTTATTGCTGTATTTTTCCCCTGCGTATTGTAATCACTACTTCTGCCTTTATAACATATGCACTATCACTTTATTATTGGTTTTTTCCGTAGTTTATCATATTTTAGTGAAATTTACTGGGTCAAATCGATATTTACCAAGGCGCCAACACTTCACTACATAAACTAATAAATTAACGTCAATTTTGGTAAAATTATTGTGAATCTAATGAATAAATTCCTTTTTTTTAATTCTAAAATTCTGATTTTGTACCAGGCCGGTACATCTGATCACAAAATAGGTTATAATACTAATTTTGAATGAAAATGGAGAAGAAGAAATAAATGACATGACAGTTCAGAAAACAATTACATTGTTGGATTCAGTATTGCCAAAATTCCATCCTATACAGGTATGCTAATTTAATTATGATTATTTTATGTACTATATTCAAATGAAAAAAAAATATTCATAATTTCAAAAATTCACCCCAGTTGACACCCCAGTCAACTTGGCAAGTTGACTTGCGTGTCAAAAAGTACTTATATATTTATTTTTTGATTTTCATGGAATTATTTTCCAGCAGCTTGACATATATATATATATATCTATATATATATATATATATATATATATATATATATATATATATATATATATACATATATATATATGTCAAGCTGCTGAAAAATAATTATATATATATATATATATATATATATATATATATATATATATATATATATATATACATATATATATATATACATATATATATATATATATATATATATATATATATATATATAGATAGAGATTTTATCGAGTGTGCATGATATAAATCAAAAATTAAACAATTTGTGGACACAACACTCTTTTTTTGAGTGTTGTGTCCACAAATTGTTTAATTATATATATATATATATATATATATATGTCAAGCTGCTGAAAAATAATTATATATATATATATATATATATATATATACATAAGTGAAGGTAGAAATTTAATAATATTGAATCGTCGTTTTTCGCGTCGGCAGACAACACAACCTCGAGCTGAAATCAAATACTTTTTTCCTTGTATAATAAATAACTATTGTTAATATCCTCGTCTCAATTTTATCATTATTTTCACTAATGAGCCATAAAAACAAACACAATTTCAGCTTCCAGAATAGTTATGGAAAGTTACTGAATGGAAATGAAAATAACCATTGAAATTTGAGTGATCGAATATGACCTGTTTCAACAAGCTATGAAAAACAAACACAATTTCATCTTTCAAAAAATTTACGAAATTCAATGAATTGAAATAAAAAAACCTTTTACAATTCGTGGAAATGAAGGTAACAGGGAAAAAAAGTTTCATTGTATTCGACAAATACTATAATCTTTGATTCAAAACGTTTCGTATCGACACCATTAACTTTACTTTTGAAATACTGGCCTGCCTCTTCTTTTATTACAAAAATTAAAGAAGCGATAAAATAACAATTCAATGGTGTATCACAGTTGCTATTTTCAAAATATCAATTATGATAATATCAATTCATTCAAAATAACTAGATCATCAGTGACAACCATTTTTATTTATGATCTTGTCGTTAGATTTTTTGTGAATTGTTTCGAATTTTTCAGAAAGTTTTCAACTATTGGTATGCCACAACGTTACTCAATGATTTAGATAAGAAGATAACACAACGAACATTCGTATTTTTCATTCTTGGAAATTTCTGTATCGCAGTAATCCCTGTTTCAGTGCTGATTTCTCCGGTATCTACTTTTAGACGGATTATTTTCATATTTCTTAATCCTGGAAGTAACAAAAATGTTAGTTTTTTGTCAAAACACAATTTTTGTGTTTTCTGGTACATTGAAATAGCATCTCAGTTCATTTACCATTTTTCAACGCTTTGGTTGGTTTCTATGGCGGGGTGGGGTATCTGTATTCAAATGATGAAAAGACTGATATGATATTACTCGGGAGACTGTAGTGTATTTGACAAATGTAAAACTAGAAAATATGTTGTTGCTTGAAGTGTGAGGAACCAAATAAATGTTTTATGAAAGCAAATATCACCTCATAAAGATTGACAAAGTGTGTGTGTGTGTGATGAGTTCAAATGGCGTTGGTATAACCAATTTGCCAGTTTTTTTAACATGTAAAATTCCTACAATATTTTGATATTTTATAGATTTATAATACATTCTTATTTATTTCTGAAGGTTAGTATTTAGTTAGTACTAATGAGTTGTATTTCTTTTTCTTTTCTATTTTTTATTTTTCTCTTACTATTTCATTCATTTTTCAATATTTGTTTTCATTTTCGTTTTTTTTAACTTGTATTTTTTTTATTTTTTTATTAATTTTTTGTTTTATGTGAGTTATCTAAGAATTTCAATATGTACACATTTTTCTCTTCTCTGTTTAATTTTCCTTTTTTTTAACTCTTTTTAATTTTTTCCCTTCTTTTTTTATCCTTCTTTCAGTTTTTCTTATTCTCATCTTACACGCGACTTATAAGCTAGTTGGTAGTCCTGTTAGTTTCATTCTACAATATACAGAGAATACATACTCACTGAAAAGTAAAATTATAATTCTAAATTAACTTTTTTGATATATTCGAATAGAATTTTAAAAAGATTTGTATTTTTTCTAATGATTAGAAATTCTTCCAATCTTATTGGGAATATCATATTTTCATTTTTCAGTATTTCGTATAGGTTATCAATATGTTCTTTATTTTCAATACATTCTAGAATTAGATGATCTAACGTACCATTTTTTGCACATGAGCAATTTGGATTTTCGGCTAATCCTATTGTGAATTTATATTCTTGGTACATTGCGTGTCTAGTTCGCATTCTGCAGATTGATCTGATGAAGTTTCTGTTAATTTCATATCTGTACCACGGAGACTTTTGCGGATTCTCTTGAATTATCCTATATCTCTGACCAGAAGTTGATCCAGAGTATAATTCCTGCCAGTGATATAACATTTCTTTCCTGAACACTTTCGTTAGATCCGTGTATGGTATTTTGATATTAGAAATATTGTTACCACCTGCTTTCTTCGCCATTTTATCCACAATTTCATTTCCCTCAATTCCTGCATGGCCCTTAATCCATAAAATTTCTAGAATTTTGTTACTTTCTAGAATTTCTTCATTCAAACCAATTATATTCAAGAGAATGTGAAAAAGATTGCTGTCTATTTGTAAATTTCTGAATTTATCTACAGCACTTTTGCTATCTGTAAATATCATGAAATTCGTTTTATCATTTCCTCTAATATATTCAAGGGCTTTTTGAATAGCTACGATTTCCAAAGTATATATCGATGCCTTATCAGATAGTCTAAAAGTTTCTGAATATTTATTATTGGAATGGTAAAATGCACAAGTACATTTATCATCTATTATTGAGCCATCTGTCTAGATATATTCTCTATTAGCCCATTCTTTGGACATTCGTTCTTTGAAGATATTTTGGATTATTGAGTGAGGAAGTTCCCTTGAAGTGAGGTAATTTGTACGTATGGAATAATTGTAATCTTGTGGTTTGCCCTGGAATAAGGAAAGTATTTCATTGGAATATATTATATCTGCAAAACTAGAAGCCTTGGTATAACTATTGCATATAAGTGGCAAAACTTTCTTACGTCAATATTTATTGGTCAGTCCCAAAACGCTCAAGTCATGTAATTTGAGTAATAAATCACTTTTCTTGGCGTATAATTTAGTGATGAATTTGTGGCTGAGTAGTTGTCTACGCAGATGTAGTGGTGGTTCTACTGCTTCCGATTCAAGGGCTGAGATGGGTGTGCTGTTGAGTAATCCTAAGCATAATCTCAGGCTTCTATTTTTTATGTTCTCAACTTTTTTCAAATGAGTTTTTGATGCATTACCGTAAAAAATACTTCCGTAATCCAAAATGGATCTTATCAGGGTTTTATAAAATGTTAAAGCAGTATTCGGCACAGCGCCCCATTTATTTTTACAAAATGCTTTTATGATGTTCAAACTTTTTTCAGCTCTTACTGTAATTGTTTGCATATGTTCTTTCCAACTCAATTTCTTATCTATTACAATTCCTAAATATCTTACTGAGCTTTTGTATGGTAAAATGTATGGTCCTATTGATACTGTTGGATCTTGTTGAAAACGGCTTCGGGAAAAGGAGCACGCTGCTGATTTTTCATGTGAAACTTGCATTCCAAAATCTTTAATGTATTCTCCAACTATATTCATGTTTGAGTCGTGTTCCTGTAAAGATTGCTCTATATTTTTTTCTTCGCTGTAGAAACAGAAGTCGTCCGCAAATTGAATGAGTTTGGTTGACATAGAGAATGGTTTATATCTGCAGTGTAGATGATGAATAGTAAAGGGCTCAAAATACTGCCTTGTGGTAATCCTACTTGAGTATAGTGAGTATAGCGAGGTCCTAATATGTTTTCATTAATTTTAATATATATTTTTCTGTCTAGATAGAGGTTTAATATATTTTTTGTAATAATGTGGGGAAAATCCATTTGTTCCATCTTGCCTTTTAAAATATCCATATTCACATTATCGTATGCCCCTTGTATATCTAAAAATAATGCTGATATGGAATTTCCTTTGGTAAATGGTAAGTTTGCGTCTATTATCAGATTGGCAACAGCTTCCTGAGCACATCTTTTTTTCCTGAAGCCATATTGATTATGCGGAATGAGTTTGTTCGATTCTAACCACCTTTCAATTCTGTTTTTTATAAGTCTTTCATATGTTTTCATGACGCATGAAGCAAGAGCGATTGGTCTATAAGAGTCAACTTGATTCTCGGGTTTTTTTGGTTTGAGTATAGGTACCATTATATACTCGTGCCATTCCTGAGGGATTTCTATTTGCCCACTCCATATTCTATTAAAAATAGATAGTAATTTTTGTTTCATTTTAATTGGCAGTTCCGCAATCATGGAGTAATGAATGTTATCCTTTCCTGGAGCTGTATTGTTATGTTGACGAAGAGCTATATTGAGTACCATGAGAGTGAATGGTTTCTGTATTTCGTTGTTTATATAGCTTTCATCAAATTCTATCAAGGGATTCACCAAGGCTGGTGCAATTTTGTTATGGAAGTCTTCTATCCACCCTTCTTCGACTATTGGATTTCTATTACTTTGTTTCCGGTTTTTGAACCTATTAACTTTATTCCATATTTCTTTCATATTATTATTTCTATTTAGCGATGAACAAAAATGTTTCCAGCTGTCTCGTTTCGCTTTATTTGTTATTTTTTTCACCATCGCATCTTGTTTTTTGTAGTTACTGAGATTTTCAATACACGGTTCATCTCTGTATTTGATATACAGTTCTTTCCTTTTCTTACATGCCCTATCACATTCATCATTCCACCAGACTTTACCAGTTTTCTTCTTTGATTTATCTTTGTGTGTTCTTTTCCAAAATTTTGGTGTCGCCTCCTCCATTGAGCATTTGATGAAGATTGGTAGGTGATTCAATCCGTGGGGGTCTGTACTTGTAGTCCAGGTAAAATATTGAGATATTTCCGGTGAACATAATGTGATATCTATTGTACTTCTTCTCTGGTTCAGATATGATCCTAAGGTTGGTTCTCCATTGTTCAGGTATATTAGGTTGGTTTCCTCTAGGGATTCCAAAAGATTTTGGCCATATGAGTCGTTAACTTCACTACCAAATGCTGTATGGTGTGAATTAAAATCCCCTCCTTTCAGACATGGTTTCGGTACGTTATTGAAAAACTGAATCCATTCTTGTTTTGGAATCATAGTTTTAGGTTTAACATATAGTGACACTATAGTTATGTTACCGATATTGCCCAATTGAACTCTCACACACACGGCAAGAAATGGAGTAATATTGGCTGGTATTTGTTCATAATGAATATTTTCTTCAACCAAAATAGCTACTCCTGCTTTTCCATCATCTCGGTCCAATCGAACTACATTATAACCAGAAAAATTATAATATGTATTTGGTTTGAACCATGTTTCCGAAAGTAGTGCAAAAGAAATATCATTTTGATCAAGCAGATGTTCTAAATTGTTTTTATTTGCTACTGCTGAACGACAATTCCATTGACAAAAATTTAATTCTTTCTTTAATTTATCGAATGTTGAATATTTGTATTATTTATTCCGATTTTTATCATTCTTAGAGCATCTGCTTCATCAACCTCGAAAGAGTTTTTTTCTTTCATTGTTCTTATTATTGAACTAACCAATTCTAACACACATTTCACTGAATCCTTTTCTGTAATATTTCCTATACTACTTATATCATGTAAATTATTTTTATACTGCGGTTTTTCTAAAATTCCTCCAACTGTTCTTGGTGTTTCAGTTGGTGAAATAATTTCTCTATGAGCCATTTGAGTATTGATTTCTGTTAATGAATACCTAGGTCGTTTTGCCCTATTCTGAAAAAGTGACCTTGATGGTCCCGCATTGGCTTCCGTCTCTATTTTTTTAAATTTACCGCTGACGGCATTTGCATAACTCTGTTTAGGATTTTTTTTGCCGCATCGTTATAGTTTATATTTGGTTCCATCATTGTAGCTTTTATGGATTTTTGTCTTTCGAACTCTGGACAAATTTTCATTTCATAAGGCAAATGTTCCCCATTACAATGCAAACAATTGATTTTTGTTAAACTTTGACATTCTGTACTCAAATGATTATTACCACATCTGCAGCATTTTGGCTTGCTTTCACACTGTTTGCCAATATGTCCGTAACGATAACAAAGTAAAACTTTTTGGACGTACTGGTAGACGGTTGTCACTACTTTATTGATATGAATTTCTTTAGGGAGCTTCTGTGTTTTGAATGTTACCAAAAGGGTAACATTCATTATTTTTTGGTTACCTATCGGGGTGTCCAATAACATGGCATCGTCGTCTAATGTTATATCTCTGGATGTTGGGGTCCAATTTACATCAGGGGGTTTCCCCCCGCTATTGACACTCATAACTTTCGTAAAATTCAATTTAATTAGCGAAGTTTCACTAAAAAACCACTATTAATGCACAACTCACTATCGAACGTTAAGAACGTTAGCTTCGGAGCAGGGCCGTACTGATTGACAAAGTGAGAAAAACTTTTTTTCCAATTGAGGATTGGTCAGTTGAAAAGTTTATGTAAGCAAGATTCTTCTTTACGAAAAATAGATAACGAACTGGGGATTTCGGTGAAATCCCAGAAATATTCAGAAAACAAAAAACAAATACCAATGCTACAGGATACGCAAGGTTCATCACCTTAATGGAAGAGATTACGGAAGGAGAATACGATTTGCAAAGTGGTTAAGACGGGAAGTCTCAACCACTTCGGTTAGGGGAAGTTGGAAATATTTGTAAAAAAATAATATGCACTGACGAATCTAAATTCACCAACAACGGTTGGTAGAACAGACACATCCAGTATAGATGGAATGATACAAATAAGCATTCACATAGTGAAACCAATTTCCAAGAGAGATTCGGAATAAAGGTTTGGTTGAAGATTTTGGGAACAAATATACTAAGTCCTTTCGTTCACGATGAGCATTTGAATGGTGAAATGTATCGTAATTTTTCTTTGAGTTAGATGACTACTTAAATGAATTGCCACCGAATATCTGCCATAAAATACAATATTTTCAACAGAATACTGCCTCTCTCTATAATATAGCAATAGTGAGGAAACATTCAGATGCAATATTCCCAAAAATAAGAGATGCATATAATAGCATTACACCTATCATGCTAGAAAATTTCCACAGAAAGTGTGTGGACAGAAAACTTATGTGCATTCAACAAATCGGTCATCAATTCGAGATTCACATCCAGTTTGTCATGTAGAATTCTTTTTTGTTGTTGATTTTTATTTTTTTTGAAATTAATTCGAAAATAAATTGTTTTTCTGTTTGATTGTTTTCACTAATGATACTAGTTATTTTAAATGAAACGCTTAGAAATGTCAAGTGTGTCTAACCAATGAATTGCGTTTCATCAATGTCTGTAATAAAAGAGACAGGTCCGTATTTGATGGTGTCTGTGTTGACACGAAACCTTTGATCGAAGATTCATTGTTACGTCGTAACAGTATATATCTCGAATACAATACAACTTTCCCCTATAGTTACTTTTTTCCATTTGATCTTCTTCATATATGTTATCATTTGGTCCGTGTGAAGTTTTGAGTTTAACACCAGGGTTTTTTTTTATATCAAAATATTTTATGTGTTTCGCGGACACAAGGTATTTGAGAAATACTACTAGATATCTAGCTATGTTTAAGAAATTGTGCCCTGAGGTGGCGTCAGCCAACCAGTAGATAATTTCAACGCATTGAGAAAAATTTACGGAAACATGGTTCACTATAAAAAATCCTTGAATGAGGATTGTTTACTTACTGAAAGAGACTGCTATGTTGAAAAGTGCATTTCAGGAAAGATCGAGAGGAAATTTAATAATGGTACAGTAATATTTATCCTATTCAGTATTCGTATCAAAAAAAGAAGAACCACTGTGAGAGTTCGCATATCGACTACCTCAATCAGAAAACTAACTGTGCTAGCAATAAAACATTTGAACTCTTTTTGAAAGAAATGTTAATTACATGTGTATTGATATCTAACCCAATTCATGATGATAATTGGTTTTCAAACAACACTTGTATATTTTCATAAAAAATTCATGAATATATCTTCGAGTTCTTCATGAAAAAAATGAGATTGATACGGAATTGAAAAAATGGATGATGGATTCCAGTGATCAAAATCGCATTGAAAATTGTATCAATGGAGCAGGATAGTTAAAAAACGAAATTCGGCAGTTTTTTGTGATCGCCTTAAAGCAACCATAGATAATCAGATCGAAAAAAATATTTGTTTTCCCAAATATTCAATATAAGTTAACTAGTTTGGTGATCCAATAATTTTTCTGAAAAAAGGTTGGTTGGGTAACAGGAACAATTTTTTCTTAAAAAAAAACAAAAATTGTTTCCTTGCCGACGTTTCGAATTTAATTAAATTCTTCTTGAGGGCTCTGTAACAATGAATTTTCATAAACATACCTTCCACAAAACTTATACGATTATCATCGTTTCAATTTCACAAGAAATAATGAGTTTTTATTCAATGTACTCACCGAAAAGTAGTTTTTTCGTGTTGATAATACTACTATTTTAAAAACCATCAGACATATCAGATACATAATTGAAAAAAAAATCATTGCAGATAACCAATATTTCCGAGACAACACCATCATAAAAGGACATTAAACAAATGAATGGCTTTATCTGTGATTCTGATGAGGAAGTGACTGTTTTTTAATCAATGGCAGAAGGAAAAACAATGAAAGAAGGGTTATTTATTCCGGTATTTTACTTATCAAATTGAAATATGCAGTATTATGTACATCGACATCTCTTCTAGTGTTAACACTATTGCATTTGAGGATATGTACCATTTCGCTCAAAAGTCCTTTGGATAAATATGATTGAACATCAAGAATAGTTGGATGATCAAAATCAAAAATGTGTCCAACTTCTTTCTTCAATTACTTTTCTGATAAGGGCTCAAGGAAAATTATTTTGTATTAGGTAATTCTCAATTAATTGGAGATTTTTGTTATGGAGTTCAGAATTGCAGATGGCAATTGCTCATGATTCATGATGTTGATTTTTACTCTGAAAATTATGTTTCTGAAATAATTCAAAAATCTTTCAGAAAAAGTTTGTTCATGATACCAGTCTACCTTTAAAATTCGCCTTGATTCTTTGATTTATTCAGTATCTAAAAATGCTAACGAATTGTTTTCTTCCATTCTAGAGTAAATTTCAGTTTTGGATGAAAACTATGAAAAGTGTCCAATATTTCAGTTTGTTTATTTTTTGGAATAGAAGTAACAATATCGTCAACATATTTTTTGAAAAAAGGCAATGCAAATGACAAACTTATTTATGCATATATTTTGTAGTTCTGCCATGACAAAGCCTGCACAAAGGGATGACATACAATTACCCATTCCCAACCCAAAAATGTGTTTGTAAAAAGATCCATTCTAACAAAAATAATAATTGGAATCAACACAGAATTCAAAAACTTCCATGAAAAGATCAATTGGTAAAGTTGTGAAGTTTGAAATGAATTCCCATTTTCTTCTTATTCTACTAACCAATAGATCTATAGAAATGTTATAGAAATACCACGTCAAGAGAAATTAAAATATAATTCTCCGGTATAATTTTATTTCTGATAAAATTAGAAAATCTGAAAGAATCTTTCACATGAAATACATCTTTTTCAAAACCGTGTGTCAATATTTCGCTAATCCATTTCGAAAGCCTACAGACGGAAGACGGAAGAACCAACAAAACTAACGATAGGCCTCAAAGGTATTCATTCCAACCTTATGTATTTTTGGTAAAAAATACATTTTAGGAAAAATTCCGTTGTTACATGTGAGGTATTCGGTAAATTCTGTAAAGTGGTAGTTATTGTAAATAAAGTGCGAGCTTCAATTTGGTGAAGTAAGAAAATAGTTAAGTATGGTAATTACACGAGAAATCGCCGATGAAATCAAAAACACGATGAATTCAGCACTGAATAAATGTTTATCAGACCAAACATTCATAAAAACCCTGGCAGATACCGTATCCAAGGCTGTTACCGAAACTGTTAATGAAAACCTCCAACAGTTGTAACAAAAAGTGACTGAATTCAAGAAAGAAATGAATCGAACAAAACAAGATAATGACACACAATTGAAAATACTAGAAGGTTCGCTGAAGAATATTACTGGTGAAAATGAAATACTTCGGAATAAATATAGAACAGGAAATGAAAAAAAATAATTTACGAATTTTCAACTTACAAGAAAACACTCAAGAAAATACTCGTCAACACATTATTACTTTCTTCTGTTCCAAGCTGACCATCAGTCTAGAAGAAAAGGATATAGACCTCTGCTACCGGATTGGAAAGGATGATAATACAAGAAAACCGAGAGGAATATTCATGAAGCTCAAGAATTTCGACAAGAGACAGTAAATATACCATGAAAAGAAATTATTGAAACGTACAGGAGTCATCATAAGAGAAGGTCTCACACAACTTCGTGTCGAGATGTTGGCAAAAGCCATCGAGAAAACATCTTCGAAAAATGTATGGATTGAAGGTGGAGAAATATTCGTTAACATTGACAATAAGGTTATTATCACTAGACATAACGATGGCTTTCGTAGAGTATTTCCACAGTAGCGTATATTCAAACAGTATGTTATTTGCTAGGGTCCCAAAAAACGGGATTTCGTTTCGAAATCTAAACTAGAATTTCCTTTTCTTATTATATAGATTTTTTAGATCTTCATTTTTGTAAAAAAATTATTTTCTTATTTTCTCTTATGACTAATTCCATGCTGGAACTCTTAGACATCCTTGATAACCAAGAAGAAATAAAAACAAAAGTTTTCTCTATCTCAAACGAATGTATCTCAGAATATAGAAATATGATAGAATCGAACTATATCAGTATCTTCTATCTCAATATAAAAAGTATTAATAAACATTTGGATGAGTTACTTGTTCACATCGAAGAAATATCGGATAATATAGATGTTATTATATTTTTTGGTAAAGAAAGTTTTTGGCTTTCTACTAATCCATCTGATACAAAAAAAAGGGGATGAGAGAATCTTCCAAAGAAAGGAAGGAAGTAATCAATTTGAAACTCTATACATGAATGTGTAGATCATGCAAAAAAGTAACTTTCAGATACAAACTGAAAGAAAGTCCTCCTGAAACAGCTACTTTCATATAAACATTGAATTACACGAAAGAAAATAATTCTTTCGAAACAAATACTTCTATATGAACACTGAATTATACAGAAGATACTTTTTTCTACTCAGTTTGTATTTCAAACATTTGTTGTGGAATAAGAATCAGATATCATTCACATGAGTTCTACTTTGAATGAATGGTAATAAATTGTACTCACATAGAACACTGTTACCCTCACTAGTATACACCGATGTTTCGCCTTAAGACACTTGCTCTAAAGCTCTTCAGTACCAAATTGGATAACATTATAGAAAATACACACACTTCATTCATGAATTACGATTTTGAATGTCACGGAATAAGCTTGATCTGCTTATGTCATCGATGACATCGTAATGACATTCATTCACCTATTTGATTTAATCCCAGCCAAGAGGAATCTTATTTGAATTGAAGGGGTTATATTTTTAGGAGTGATTAATTTTTTGGGAAAGGAAGTTTTTGGCTTTCTACTACTCCATCTGATACAAAAAAAAGGGATGAGAGAATCTTCCAAAGAAAGAAAGGAAGTAATCATTTTGAAACTGTATACATGAATGTGTAGATCATGCAAAAAAGTAACTTTCAGATACAAACTGAAAGAAAGTCCTCCTGAATGATCTACACATTCATGTATAGAGTTTCAAATTGATTACTTCCTTCCTTTCTTTGGAAGATTCTCTCATCCCCTTTTTTTCGTATCAGATGGAGTAGTAGAAAGCCAAAAACTTTCTTTCACAAAAAATTAATCACTCCTAAAAATATAACCCCTTCAATTCAAATGTTATTAAACTTTCTGAATATTGATGTGGTAAGTGACTTTTTCATTCCTAATTTCACAATTTACTACTATATAGCTTCACGAACCAAACGTGAAAATATCACTATTAAAAAAAATTGACTATGAAAAATTAAAGGGCATCCCAACCAATGAAACATGGGCCGATTTTTTACAATGCGAAGATTCCCAAAGTTCATATGATAATTTTATCAACTAATTGAAGCAATATGTGAACCGAGCAACTAAACAAGTCATATCAAAAAATAGAAATTACAAACTCAAACCGTGGATAACTCGTGGTTTCATGAAATCGATAAAAAAGACAATATGGAAAAAAGGTTGAAGAATAACTATTTAGATGAGTTCAAAAATGAATTTACTCAATATAGAAATAAATTAATTGATTTAATCAAAACAACGGAAAATCAATATTACAAACAGAGATTACATGAAAACTCAAGTAGGTTATTATAAAAAGACGTGGGAAATATTAAATGAAATTACGAATAAAACGGTAAAAAAAGAAACAATCAGCTCAATCAGGTTCAAACGGTGAGGTTTTATCTAACAACAAGACGAAAGCCAACACATTTAATGATTATTTTGTAAACGTCGGAAAAGAGATGACCAAAACTATTAATAAGCCTGGTAACCTTCCGAAAGACTTTTTGAATGACAAATCTATAGGGTCCACCATACTCTTAGATCCAGTAACGGAAATCAAAATATTCAATCTTGTCTCCAACATGAAAAGTAATTGTGAGGGCTTGATGAGATACCAGCGAAGCTAATAAAAGTCATTTATCCGTACATTGTAAATACTTTAGTGAATATTATGAACAAAATATTCAAAACGGGTAATATTCCAGTGCAATGGAAGGAATCAGTAGTAACTCCAGTTCATAAAGCTGGGAGTAAAAACGAATTTCAGAATTACCGACCCATCTCTGTAATGAGTAACTATGCAAAAATTTTGGAACATACCTTAAAAAATCGATTGGTTGAGTTTTTCGAATTCCATCATGTGATAACAAAAAAACAATTTGGTTTCATCAGTAACTCGAACACTGAAAAAGCTGTCCGTAACCGACTCTTTGGAAAATTCCGATAAGTGACTTGCAGTTTTTCTATACTTGGCTGAAGCTTTCGACACGGTAGCACATAGCGAACTACTGAACAAACTATACAGGTACGGCATTCGTGCCCAGCGTTTAAAATTTTGCAAAATTATTTATTAAACAGAAAACAAACCGTTGAAACTGACAGTAACTTAGTTCTTCAAATGATATCACAATTGTTGTTCCACAAGGCACAGTATTGGGGCCGATTTCATTTTTGGTTTACATAAATAGTATTGGCTGTATAAAATCGATTGATAATCTTATTTCATATGCAGACGACACGGCGATCATTTTTTCTGGCAAAACATGGCAACAAGTATATCAAACAGCAGCAAATGTTTTGAAGGATATCCAGATATGTCTGAACTACAATCTTCTCAGTTTGAATCTGAATAAAACCAAATTCGTATGTTTCACGCTTCTCAAAAACGACCAACCAATTGACACTGCCCTAAAAATACATACCTCTGAATGTGCACAAAGAAAGCAATGTGATTGCCCTTCGATAAAAAAAGAATCAAAGTTAAAATATCTTGATGTAGTATTGGATAAGCATATGAGATGGGACGAACATACCTTATATGTTACAAAGCGACTCCGCCAGCTCACTCACAAAATGTATAATTTGAGAGAAATCTTAAACATTAAAAATCCAATGACGGTATATAGATCTTTAGCAGAATCAGTTATAAGGTATTGTATCTTCGGGTGGGGTGGCACATTTGACTGCAAACTGTACAGTCTCCAAGCTATGCAAAATACCATAATTAAAATAATTTTTAGGAAAGAAAACTCTACTCAACAGAACAGCTCTATAAAGAAACCAAGTTGTATAACATGAGATGTATTTATATTTATCACTGTCCTATATGGATGTATAATAATAAACATCTTAACTAGAGCGAAAAGATAAAAAATACTAGATCTATCGAAAATTTGAATGTAGTAATTCCTATTTTTAAAAAAACTCATACACAACGAACAACTGTCTATTTCGGTCCTAAATTTTACAGTATACTAGATCACAGTTTGAAAGAAAACCTTTCTTTCTGGTATAAAACAATTCATCAACCTTAAATATCTAACACTAGTGAAGTAACTATGAAAAATATATATGGTTGATCAAAAGTCAGTTGTGTATCTAGATGAAGATTGACATATATGTTTGTACGTGTGTATCTTGTATATGTATATACGTTTATATGAACGAACCCCATCGTTGTAATATAAATATAAATAAAGAAATGGAGCCTTGCCACATCAACCGCTCCATAGACTGAAATGTAAGATTAGAGAAAAAAAAGTAAAACAAATAATAAATCATAAATTAGAGAAGGCGAAACAAGGAAGAGAAAATAAGTTAGAATGAAAAAAACAATCCCAAAGGAAAAAGAATTATTCATTGATTGAATTTTATCATTTCCTACAAGAATTCAACTAGATAGAATGTATACTATCTTTGATATCACTATATCAATATATATAATATAATTACCATTCATTTTATTTACCTAATGAAAATCCTAAATTATCCCAAGGGGATGCACAAAACAAGCGCCTCGAGTGCTTATGAGAACCCTTGGGATAATAAAGGATAACTGTTATAATAATGTATGTTTATCTATGTCATATCGAATTGAAAATAAAATTGAATTGAAAAATTGAAATTGGTAATTATAGTAGTATATTTCGATTTGCCATTTTTTCGTTCATTATTGTAACATGGAACCTTACGTTTTTTGAGTAATTGAAGTGTGAATTTTAATAAATAGCTTGATTGATCGATTGAGCTTTATTTCCTGTCTATATATTTATTTTCAAGCAGTTTTTTAATCATTTTGTTGAGTTTGCTTTGAATTTTTTTTGTTGGATCTTGTGGTAAAATCTTATAAGTGTCGTTATCATTCAAAATTTGTGTGCTTTTTCAAGAAATTTATTTTTATTCAGCATAACCGTCGAGTTACCTTTGTTAGCTTTGGTTACAATTATGTCAGGGTTATTTTTCAGAAACACATGAGTGGCTCTTATATCATCAAAAAGTTTTTTATTAGTTTTTTATTTTCTATGAATCTGTTAGATCTTGTGGAGTTGATCATAATGTTCACAGCCTTGTTTCTTTTTTCTATCTTTTCATCCTCGATCATTTGTGATATACCAATTATATGTTCTCTCTCCCTCTAAATTGATGGGCGTTGCTTTCCACTCGGGCGCATTTGTCCAAGCTCCTTCTATCAAATTGACATCATTTTGACAGAAGCTTCGTCGGGGGGCGCAGCGGTCTTGTTCGAAGCAATGCTGCCACCTCTTTTTTGTAACACTTTTTTATAATAAAAAACACAGTACTTTTTCATTGTCGCCTCCTGCTCAGGAGACCTTTTGATTTTTTAGCATATATTTATTGGGTCCCCTCCTCTTCGAGAGACCTTCAGATTTTTAAATACATGGCCCCTTTACGTGGTTATTTGAACCACCCTGGCCTGAATACTGGCGTGAATAAAGGGGTCCTTTAACTTCACTATTTTAAAAACTCTCACACTTTTCATTATTTATTACGATGGACTAGCACAACACAAAACGGAGCCACACGATAGCACATGGCATCCGCGTACCTTCTTTGTGGACGGACGTTATCAGCACGTTCGTCCACTACCACGGCCACCACGAGACTCAATTATATATGTTCAACATCAATGATAATATCTTCCAAAGGTAAATTCTTGTTGTCATAGGGTAAATTGAATTCATTACCCATACTCAATAAATATTAAACATTATTTGGTATTTCACAATTCGAGCAATTGATTAGCCATGTTTTAATAACTTGAAAAGGAATGGTGTTGTTTTTCAAGTAAATTTAAAATTTAATTTTTTTGAAAGTATTTAATTCTGTTATATAATTTGTTATAAAGTTGATTTTGGTTGGTATCATATGCCTGAAAAGTTGAGGATGATACAATTTTTGAAACTGAATCTTTCGTTTTAATCAGATCAAATTCAAGTCTTTTCACTTCCCAATGGGAACAACTCCTTTCTATATTCAAAATTTTTTTCTGAACATTCAGTAA
Organism: Leptinotarsa decemlineata; assembly: GCF_025532065.1. NCBI lineage: Eukaryota > Metazoa > Arthropoda > Insecta > Coleoptera > Chrysomelidae > Leptinotarsa > Leptinotarsa decemlineata. Next base: position 26,054,045 of record NW_027412529.1, on the reverse strand, counting down.
AGCCTTGTGGTAGATATTTACAAAAGGATAGTTCTCTAGTAACAAAGATTGTATATATTCAAAAATAGTAGAAATAAGCGTTGGTAAAATATTTTTGCATCTTTGATTATTTTAGTATTTGAAAATGCTAACGAATTGTTTTCTTTCATTTCTAAAGTAAATGTTAGTTCTGGATGAAAACTATGAGAAAAAAAGTCCTAATATTTCAGTTTCTAAATTTTTGCCAGTCAATAATATTCCAAAATGGTCTACTTTGCTACAATTTTGTCGACTCTTATCTGTTACCGTTCACGTAATCCCCATGCATAGATTCTAATGTGAACAGTTCTCAATATTAAATATCTGCAAACCACCAATGAACTTTTCCAGTTCATCAGTAGAAAATTGGCGACTATATTCATTCAGGTATTGATCTACTACCTTGGAAAAAATCACAAAAATGAAAATTGTATTTCCTCACCTTGTGCCTTCTTTTCTTTCTCATGAGTTGTGATAATAGCATTCAACCTTTCGATTTCCGCTGATTTTTCTGATATTTCTGAAATTGAATATATCCAAATTACAATACGGTATATACCTATTAACATTGAATTTCCATACCTTTTCGGTTTTTTTCCTCTAATGCTTTTATAGTGGCGTTCAATTTTCCGATTGTCTTCTTTTCAGCAGATGCATCTGAAATAAATATTGAATTGAATATACATTTGTCGAAATTGCAATCGTCCTTCTTGAGTTGAATGAGTTTCTCAGACATAAGAAAGTTTCATCTTTGTATTCCTGAAGGTGTCCTCCAAAAACAAGCGATATCAATCACCAGATTTGCAATACTCTTCTAGATGCGCGTTTCACATACTGAATTAGCATCTTCAGGAGATAAAGAAAGCTCTGAAGACGCCAAACTGGTTAGCTAAACCTGTGTCGAGAAAAGTATTGCATTTTTGGTGATTAGTAAAACTGCTCGTTTTTGGATTTATTCTATGCCAGAGGTTCAACTTTTATCTTTCTTTCAAAATTTGTCATAGACAGCGAATGTCAACAATTCCTTAAAAAGACAAATTAAAATCATTTTATGTTCATAAATAGAGTTGAATTCAACAAATCATTTGTCATATATATAAAAACAAAAACTGTGACAGATTTTTTATGGATATAAAACTGCATTATTTTCATAAAAAAAACATTCTAAAAAAATATATCACCTTTACGATCGAAAACTCTCCAGAAAAGTTGACATAATTTCCAGTTCCAATACAAAATCATCTAGATTTTTCAAGCCAATTATCGCTTTTTAGTGGTCATTCGAGTATTATTTCATGAATTTTTAAAAACAATTGAAGTAATCTTTTGAAAAGATGTTCTGAGTGGCATAATAACGGCAATATGAAATGAATTCCATTTTGCCATTTCTTAACAATACTCTAAATTCTCCAAAAGATATCCTATTCGTAAAATTGCCGACGTAACAAGTTAGTGCAAAATAAAAGGCTTCACTTTGGAAAAAAACGCTCAATAGACTCGATCCATTCCTAGACACTGTTTGTTATTATTTTATTCCCTTAAACACAATAATATCGAGTTCTTTCACGGATTTTACTTGTATCTTTTTTTGAAATCATCGAATAGTTTTTAACATAAAACTTAAGTTTGCCTATATCAGACGACATTTTAAACAATTCCAAAAGTGGTTAGTAACAATGATACTGATTTGCTATTGTTAACTATATGACACACAACAAATTGAAACAAGTAAAAAATGCACGGAGTGATTCCCCTACATCAATTTTCTCTAACTCAACTATAAAAATGCATGCTAGCGAATAAGCAATATCAATCATTATGGGAAATACGTGAATAGGCTTTTCGGTGTCGAGCGAAGGCAATTAGGAATGCTTTATTTGTTCGAATTGTAACTTACTAAAATTTTCAAAAGAAAACTCAGGAATGATAAATATTTGTTTGCAGGTTTCATTAGTTCGGACTTCCATTGTCTAATATTATATAAAATGATTTGAAATCCCTGAAAGAACTAATAAAGAAGAATTAAAAAGAATAACTTCTTTTCTAATTCTTCTCTTTTATTAGTTATTTCAGGGAGTTCAGATCATTTTATATAATATTAGTCAATGGAAGTCCAAACTAATGGAATTCAATGATAAATATTGCTGATATAACACCAACCTAACTTCTCTGACCACATGCCAACAAAAATTAACGAAGCAAAACAACATTCACCCCTTTTGGTACGCACGATCAATATAGGAAAATTTGTTCAACTGTAGCAACGGAGCAGAAAAACAGTATAGCAAAATATTCAGCCCCATTAATTGATATCAAATATTTACTGAAATATCAATTAAATTTTTGGTTGATGCATTATCTGTTTATTCTGTTTAAAATCTGTTTTTCCGTTAATCAGCTATCGCCCTCATACGAACGACAACTCTCAGGAGTTGAGAAACTTGTGCGAGCTAAGGACTAACGAGGTCTTACCTTTTAACGTGTAATTCCTAACACGGTTGCAGAATCATCCCCGCTTCAACCAGATAAATTCTTTCGAGAAAAATATCTGGTCGAGGCGGGAATCGAACCCACGATCTTCCGATCGTGAGTCGGGCGCACTACCACCGCGGCCACTTCCACAACTGATTATGCACTATATTTTATTTTTTTCACAACTAACCTGAGATATTGCTATTATTTACTACATTCCCCTAACGAGAATTGATATTTTTCACCCTTGGTAAATAATAATAATAAAAAAACACCTAGGTAAATAATGAGGATAATTCTATAATTTTGAAGATATTCACAGAAACTTTTGTTAACTTAATTATCAACTAGAAGTAGGAAATTGAACATTGGAAATACGCTTGAAAACTAGTTGAAATTATAATCAATTGTACAATTGTAACAGCTACAGCAACAATCGCGTTGATAGAAAAGATACTAGAAAAGAATTATCTACTCCACAGGCTACAACATCAAAAAAGCCAACCCAGTTGATCCGAGTACAAAAGTCACTACAGGATAAACCAAGAACGCGCCACGGCTCGGGTCACAAAAATAATTCAATGATACCCATTAAACTTTTTTATTGTTTCAACCGATTTTATTCAGTTTTACGAAAGTTACGTCTAAAGTAATCATGGATCCATTTATAAGAGAGTATCAAAATGAACCCGTTCAAACACATCATATAAAAGAGGTCACAGACTTCAATGATGAAAGGACTCAGCGACTTTTAAATTTTCCACACCAATATAAGAAGTATTGCCAAAAACGTAGATGAACTTTTTATTTGTTTAAATCAACTGGAAAGAAATTTTGAAATAATCGTATTGACGGTAACTTTCAAAGTCACTGATGCTAATATATATGGATTGAAAGGATTTGCCACACTCAATAATGAATCTTCATTTAATAAAAATGATGGAGTGATAATATTCATGAAAAATGAACTCGATTATGATCAAACAAATATTAGTTTAGGTGACATGAAAATTCTGGAGCTCAAGATAAAATTCAATAACAAAAAAATGATATTAACCTCGATATATCGATCTCCGAGTTCATGTCCATATGATTTCAATGAATACTTTTTCAACTTTACAAACTGCTGATCCGAATGATATACATGATCCGGCGATATAAACATAGATTTGTTATCAGAAAATGATTACATTGAAGATTATAAAAACAACTTGGAATATTTCGAATTCATTTCTTATATAAATGATATCACTAGACCAGATACCTCCACATGTCTCGACCACTTCTTTGTAAAAACAAATATAGAAACACACGACCGTATAAAGTCCTTTATCTTTCAAGATATAGGTAATAAGCGACCACCGACCAATTGCTTTGACAATAGATATGGGCAAGAAAGTTGGCAACGAAACACCCAAAAATAAAAAAGTGTACATTAATTACAAAAGGTTGAAATTAGCGCTACAAACTGAAACATGGACCAACATCTATGAACAAAGTGATGTCCACCCAAAATGTGAATTTTTCATCAATAGACTAAAACATCATGTGAACAAAAATACAACTGAAATCAAATTTAAAAACGAAATCAATAAAAATAGTAACAAATCAAGAGGGCTTTGGGATAGTATAAATGAAATCTGCAATGAAACTTGTCCCAAAACAAAAATAACTGAAATTGTATTGAATAATGTTGATATAACGAAAAATAAACAGGTCATTCCTGATGAATTCAATAAACATTACAGTGAAATAGGGCAAAAACTTGCTGACAAAATCCTAAAACCCGGTTCTTTTAAAAACCAAACAGTTGAAATCAATAAAAATATGTTCTTGTATCCCACAGACACTGAAGAAGTTGTACGAATAATACAAAAACTAAAACTAAAAAAAATCGTGGACACGACGGTTCTACTGCAGAAATGTTGAAGCATATAGCAGATTTTATAACAGTCCCTCTTATACCCACATAATTAATAGTTGCTTCGAAAACGGAATCTTCCCAAACATTTTGAACACGGGTGTTATCAAACCGCTCTTCAAGAGTGGTAATAAACAACAAATTCCAAATTATAGACCTATTTCTCTGATATCACACATAGCAAACATTTTTGAAAAAATAATAAAAGAAAGAATGACACATTTCATGAAAAAACATAATATCCTGTCCCAACAACAGTATGGATTCAGAGAAGGAAGATCTACAGAAGATGCAATATTGGAACTGACGACCCATACCTACAAATCACTCGACATCTCCAAACCGTCACTCTGCATTTTTATTGACCTTTCCAAAGCCTTTGATACTGTTTGTCATACAAGGCTTCTTGAGAAACTGGAAAAAACTGGCATGCGGGGTAAGCCTCACCTCCCTTCACCCTTCACCTCCTATACTAACAATTTGCCGAATATGGGGCCATTGAATATAAACCAGAATATATCAATTCCAGAAGCCAGCTCCATTAAATACCTCGGTATAAAAATTGACCGACATTTGAAATGGGATTTACATATATCGTATCTCACAAATAAACTTCGAGGATTCATATCGAGATTCAAACTCTTGAAAGAATACCTTGATATCACCCATTTGACAACTGTGTATTATAGTTTATCCCAACTTGCATACGGCATAATAGGATGGGGAGGAGTAAATGACAGACCTAAATTGCCTCAATATTGTACAAGGAAAAATTCTTAAAATCATCTTGGGCAAAGGAAGGATGTATCCAAGCGATAACTTATACAAAGAAAGTGGCATTTTCGATGTTAGATAACTCTATTGCCAAAAAATGTTGCAGAGAATATACAAAAATGAAATTAAAATAACACGCTCGGATCACCAATACAATACTAGGAGACAAAAACATAGTGTTGTGGTTCCGAAATGTATTAAAACAGTGGTACAGAGGCACTGCAGCTATCTGGGTCCAAAAACTTGGGATTAACTACCTGAAACCATAAAAACTAGTCAAAACTACGTTAAGTTTAAGAAACAAGTAAAAAATTGGCTAAATAGTTATGACAGAGATTTATTCCAAAAAATTATTTTACAGTAAAAATTGCAAAAATTCATACCTGTTATGATTTATTAGTTTTAACAAATTGTTTGTCCTATTCAAAAGACAATGATATATATCTCTAATGAGACTCTAGATGTGACTTTTTACCGACTGTGATATTTATCTCATGTGATACCTTGCATAAAACTGTTAACCATCTATTGGTGATATTTAGATAATTTGTAATGTTATACAGGGTGTCCCTGGACTTCCTCTTTTCCTCTCGGAAATGTATAGATGGGGTCAAAATATCACCAGTACTTCATATAACTTTTTTTCCTGAAATCCTTCGTTACCAAGTAACGGGCCCTCGAAGTTACAAAATGAAAAATGTTTTTCTTTGATAACTTTTCAAGTGAATATTCAAAATCATCCAAATTTTGGTAATTGACTAAACAAATGAATTCCTTCGATGAGCTTTCATGCAGGAGTCAGTTGTTTTGCTACAAAGTCAGGAACGGACTACCCCCGATGGTCCACACCCCAAAACTTTGAAATGACAGATATTTTTCAATATTTTTCAACAGATTAAGGTTACTTGGACAATTTTATGAATAAAAGTACTCGTGTGGAAAGTCGATCGGAGCAACGAGTCTTGATAAAAATGTAGTTTCACTCGACGACATTAAACCCGCTCGTCCACCATTATTTGAAATGAATAATTATCAGAGCAGAAATAATAATGATAACGTTAATTCAACAACATTTATCCTGAGATGTCTACCATTATTCGAAAATATTAGTTTTAAAGGAAAATGGAAATGATAGGTAAAATGTTCATAACGAATTTTTATAATGCAAACACGTTTAACTAACGAAACTCAAGAGCCTCAAGAGCAAACAGAAATGAAAAATCCGCTACAGAAACTGCTCGATATGACCACCTTCTCTCTCTATACATTTTCTTAGTCTGCGAAGACACCCTCTCTGTATTTGAAATAGCATTCCAGGGTCGTTTCGTATAGCTTCACAATGTAATGTTATTCTATTCAACAATGCATCTCTTGTGTGAATAGGTGTAGCGTAAACAAGGCTTTTTAGATGCCCCCACAGAAAGAAATCCAATGGATTTAAATCCGGAGACCGCGATGGCCATGAATATGGACCACCTCTACCAATCCATCTATTGTGGAAAATATGGTCCAGATGGTCACGCACAATCAAACTAAAATGAGGAGGAGCGCCATCATGCATAGACCACATATCTCTTCGGGTTTGCAATGGAACATGTTCCAAAAGTCCATTCAAATCGTTCTGAATGAACTCCAAATAACGTTCTCCATTCAATCGGTCCTGCAGAACGAATGGTCCTATAAGATGGTTTCCTATGATACCAGCCCAAACATTCACGTTGAATTTCCGTTGGTGTTTGGTTTGCAATATCCCATGGGGATTTTCTTCGGCCCATATATGGAGATTATGAGAGTTGATAACTCCATCTCTACTGAAACCTGCTTCATCAGTGAATAAAACTCGATTAATAAAAGTCATATCCTCTCTTTGCCTATCCATGAACCAATTGGCATATTCCAGTCGTGCTGGAAAATCTTGAGGTGTCATGGCATGTACCTTCTGGATGTGAAATGGGTGGAGCAGTTGTTCCCTAATTATTCTATGAATAGTGGACTTGGATGTATGGAACTGTTCAGATAGATTTCTGATGCTCATTGAAGGATCATCAGCGACGGCTTCCAAAATATTTTCCTCCAATACAACGGTACGTACAGTCCTAGGAGCGCCCTCACCACCTCGTTTTGGCAAAACTGTACCTACAATAATATCGAAATAAAACAACGTGCTCAAATTAATTATCAATTATTACATACCTGTCTCCCTCAAGCTGTGATCGACACGCTCGAATGTTTCTCTTGACGGTACCGTTCGATTGGGAAAATGCTAGGAATACAGACGACGAGCTTCTGCAGCATTACAAAATGCTCGTCCATAAAATACATGCATATCTGCATATTCATTGAATGTAAACTGTTCGGCCATATCAAAAAAATTCAAAATATCCTATAGAATATTGACAATACAATGATAGTCATATGACAACGCATCACTCAACAAAACAAAATCGCATTCCAGTTTCTCATTTTTTATCAAAACTTTCTAAAAGGTTTTTTTGTCAACATCTGTGAAAGAAATGGAACATAATTATTCCCTGGATATTTTTCACCTGATCATGTGCAACCGTTTTTGTAGTTCATTCGTTTGCTTTTTATTAGTATAGTAAATATTTTTTCCGATGTGCGTTTTTTCAGCTAAATTTAGATTCGTGTTAAAGAATTTCTCCCATAAAATTATAATTATCAGTGAAACTCCTCAACAGTTTAGCTGTGAAGAAGAATTTGAAACATTCGAATGTTGAGTTTCATGAGATTCAGATAACTGATCAACACGAAACGTGATTATTCCACACGTATTATGTACATACAAAATATGGAATGAATTCGATATTTCATAGTAGAGTAGCTTGTTAGTTTAAAAACACCACGAATCTACAGAACTTGATATTTCTTTTGAAAAATTATCTGCTATCACAATTGTGACTTAAACTTCCATATAGGTACTGTACTTTTTGTTTACGACTTCATTTTAGCATACTTTGTATTATTCCTGTGATAAATGTTGTTGAATTAACGTTATCATTATTATTTCTGCTTTGATAATTATTCATTTCAAATAATGGTGGACGAGCGGGTTTGATGTCGTCGAGTAGAACTACATTTTTATGAAGACTCGTTGCTCCGATCGACTTTCCACACGAGTACTTTTATTCATAAAATTGTCCAAGTAACCTTATTTTGTTGAAAAAAATTGAAAAATATCTGTCATTTCAAAGTTTTGGGGTGTGGACCATCGGGGGTAGTCCGTTCCTGACTTTGTAGCAAAACAACTGACTCCTGCATGAAAGCTCATCGACGGAATTCATTTGTTTAGTCAATTACCAAAATTTGGATGATTTTGAATATTCACTTGAAAAGTTATCAAAGAAAAACATTTTTCATTTTGTAACTTCGAGGGCCCGATACTTGGTAACGAAGGATTTTAGGAAAAAAAGTTATATGAAGTACTGGTGATATTTTGACCCCATCTATACATTCCCGAGAGGAAAAGAGGAAGTCCAGGGACACCCTGTATATATAAATATTATTTTTAGTAGCCAGGCAATAACATTATATATATTGCTCTCTGGAGAATTAACTGCAATTGAAAAGTCTAGGGTACTAGGCAGGGGGCTACAACAAATACCTCCTTTGAATCATTTGGTGGAATGGAACATCGTGTATAAGTGAAAATTCATGTTCATGGTCTAATCATAATTATGTTATCCTGAAAATAGAACCATTATGTCGAAGTATCATTATTTACAATGGGTCATAATGACCCATTTGTTTGTTCATTCAATTATATAATATATGGTTGTTGAAAATCATATCAAAGTTATAAAAGAGGGTAATTATTTTGATCTATGGGATATAGATACCTGATTTCTCTTGTTTTTGACAAGCTTATTGGTGTCAGGTATTATATTTGTTGTAATTATTTTAAGAATTGATTGGAGATTGTTACATATTTTACATTTGGTATTCACAATTGAGTTGACAACGTCGCACTTCGGTGGTCGTCCCTAAACCGGCCAATGAATATTGCGAGCCGGCCAGTACTGAATGGCCTACATTGGATGTATATACTGATTGATCCAAAATTATTTATTATTACATTGAAGTCAACAAGTGTTCAAACCTTGGCGTTATTATTTAACCACTCCGATACAGTACAAAACATAACATGGTGGCAGCGGTAAAGTGCGCGAGGTTTTTGTTCGAATGAAGTAAACAGCACAAAAAAACGACACTGATAAAAACGTTAACTTGGAAAGTTAATAAATTAGTATCTGCTTTATTGTGGTGAACAAACAATATATGTAGGATGGCTGATTGGAAGTCTCCGGAAATGTTTAGTTTTTATGGAGGAAACATTGCTATGGAGACAAAAATCTGAATTTTACCTGCTTGCCAGCGGAATATCTGCAAAAGGGAATGAAATCAAGGTAGCAACCCTCATGAATTTATTGGGAGATGAAGGAATTCAGATTTATAACACTTTTGAATATGAAGAAGTCGGAGATGAGCATATGATTATAATTTAAAGTTAGTTTTGAATAAAATTAAAAAGAGTGGTTTAACCTTGAACATGCAAAAATCCAAGTTTTTCACAACTGAAGTGAAGTTTCTAGGCCACAAAATCAGCTCGAACGGTATCGCACCGGATGAACAAGAAACAAAAGCAATTCAGGCGATGAATGCTCCAAAAAACAAGAAAGAACTTCAGCTCTTTTTAGGAACGGTTGTTTACCTAGCAAAATTTATTCCGAATCTATCACAAGAGAGCAGCGTTTTGAGAAAATTGTTGAGTGAAAAAAATGAGTGGGTATGGACTAGAAATGAACAATACTGTTTTGACAGAATAAAACATTTAATAACATCATCGGTGACTTTATCCTACTTGGATCCTAAAAAACCGGTCACTCTCTCGGTTGATGCAAGCCCATATGGCTTGGGCGCTATGATAAGTCAGGAAAACAAACCAATAGAGTTTGCATCTGTTTCCTTAACTGAAACACAGCAAAGATACAATCACATTGAAAAATAACTATTAGGATTGGTTTTTGGTTGTGAGCGTTTCAATTTTTACTTGTTTGGTCGAAGTTTCACCATTGAAACAAATCACAGACCATTACTGGGATTATTGAAAAAACCGATAGATGAAATGTCGCCGAGAATACAGAGATTAGCCATTCGCTTGTTAAGATATCACTTCACGCTACAATATGTGCCAGGAAAATTCCTCAAAGTTCCTGATACTTTAAGTCGAGATCCAACTTCCGATAAAATAACAACTGATTAATTGGAAAATAATCTGCAAATACATTCTATAATTTCCACTTCGAAAGAAAGTGAACTCAAGTTGCAGAAAGCCACATCGGAAGATTCAACCTTACAAAAAATCAAATTCTACACTTTGAATGGTTGGCCATTGCATAAGTGTAATGTTCCATCCGATATTAAAAAATACTGGGAAATAAGAAATGAAATATTTTTACATAACGACATACTTTTTTATCATAAAAGAATCATAATTCCAGAAGTTCTCAAACAAGAATTCTTGAACCTGATTCATCAATCACATCAAGGTGTTGTATCATGTAAAAAGAGGGCAAATGAAGCAATTTTTTATCCAGGTCTTTCAACGGACATAGAGAAACTAGTCTTGAGTTGTGGTATTTGTCAAATATATTCTAGAGCTAATGAAAAAACACCCTTGCAACCTCATAATATACCATACCTACCTTGGCAAAAAATTGCTTTAGATTTTATGACTATAGATTCATCAAATTTCATAGTCTTGGTTGAAAATGCAGAGCATATACTTTGCGCCTGCCCCGCTGGGGACCGAATCAGGTTCTTGTTGAGTTCGGCAGATCCGTACTCTCATCATCTGACCTGAAAGACCACTCACCATACAAACTAATCGGCTTCGTTAAGAAGCTGGGTTTATTTGGCCGAGTGTGAATAGGTGTGAGCCACAATAAACCCTTGCGGGTTGCGGTGGATGGTCGGATAGACCCACTCACTTTAGACCTACCTACCTACCTACTGTTCGTTCCAAAAAGTCTATATTTTTTCACTGACTAAGCTCGTCTATCGATTATCGCTTTCCCAGTGAAATCGGAGTATTTTTTTCATTTCTATAGACTTAGGAAAGATTGGATAAATAAAGCACACTATAGTTAATTTTTAATGGATGTGACATAGCTTGACATATAACTAATAGTCTTCTTAGCGACTTTCAAACAAGAAGTAGTTTTTTAGAGTTGACTAAATGATATCTCGACCAAAAAGCAACAGAAATCGTCTCAGTCTTTTTATATCATTATTATTTTGAATTATTTTTTATAACTTTTTATAAATTTCATATTCTCTATATTCATTATGAATAAATTATTCTCTTTTTGAACAACCAACATTAATTCTTAGTAATATGTATGATATTATTAAAGGGTTGGATTACAGTCACGGTAGAATCACTACAATAACTACTTTAATGTTAATTTTTGAAGATACTTCGTTATCCATTGTAATGGTCACTGATACATTCTAGAAAATTGTTGAAAAATGTTTCCAATAGAACGAAAAAAAGGGTAAAGATGGAAAAGGAGCCATTGACACTCCTGTTGGATGAAAAAAGAGAAGGATAAAATATTTTGAAATTGAATGTAATTTTAAACCTTGGTTTTGTTGACATTTTATTTCTCAATTTTGTTACTTTACTATCAATTGAAAATGAACATGGTTTAACAACCGATTGACTTATAAAAACACCTCATTCCATTGATTTAATACTTTGGAGTATTGTTCTCATATATGGAGCTCCGTCCCCAAACATACCCTGAAGCTGCTGGATTTCATCCAGAAAAGAGTCATCCGTCTGAATGGAGACGCGAACATCACTTGCAATCTTGATAATTTAGAAAAAAGGTTGGAAATTTATGTCTCATCTATAGATACATTCCTTCAGCTATTAACTTGTCTCAAACGTTTTTTTGGTTCAATCAGATATTCTAATATGTTAAATATAGAGTATTCATGATTTTGGGAAATTCAAAATACTCTATTTCAAATTGAATGTCAATATGGATAAATTGATGTATTTCATCAGTTCGGACTTCCATTGCCTAATATGATATAAATTGATTTGAAATCCCTGAAAAAAATTAAAAAGATTAACCGAAAATAACAATTTTCATAAACAAAAAACCGAAATTACAAACAAATAACATACAAGAAACAAACAAAAAATTTTGATTTTTCATTTTTTGTTAATATTTTTGAATTTTCCAGTTTCAGCTTTTAATAATATTTCAATTTATATTTTTTGGTTGTTTTGTATGTTATTTGTTTATAATTTCAGTTTTTTGTTTACTAAAATTGTTATTTTCGGTTAATCTTTTTATTTTTTTAATTTTTTTCAGGGATTTCAAATCAATATATATTATATTAGGCAATGGAAGTTCGAACTGATGAAATACACCACGAAACATTGTCAACCACCTTCAAACAAACGATAAATTGATGATCTAACAATTCGAATTCAATTTTTATTAGATACCGATACAAGATTTAGAAAGGCTATTGATTTATATATTTTCAAACTATACTCAAAAATGGAACACATCATTGGTCAATACAAGAATGGGGCGTGGTCAAGCCAATTAATTTCATCAAAATGGGTATTATAAATATCTCAATATTAATTAAGGGCATTACATATACACAAAAAACTTATAATCATACATCTATATCGATAAGCTTCAGATTGATAATTTGATTTCGTTCGCATCCGTTATCACAATTTTGAAAAATGGAAATCCAAAATTTTTCTACGGTAGCACTAGCACAGACCAATGTGTCAGTCAATGGATCAGGAAAAGAAACATATCAAGACTTCGTCGATGCTTTGAAAGGAGAATTTTCAAGAGAAAGTAACTTCTTGGGGAGTTGCACCCCACTTAAGGAAAATCAATCAACAACACAAACTGAGACCACAGTGACAGTCACTGAATCAGGAGATGAAGCATACCGAGAATTTTTAGATGCATTGAATGGAGAAATTTCAATACGAGAAACTAACTTCTTGGGGAGTTCCACTCCGCTTAGGGACATTAAATCGACAACAACACAATCGGAGTGGAATGTTGGAGCTGAGTGCAACCTGACGGTCCAAAAATTGAACAAAAACAGTTCTATATTGCGAGAGTTTGTATTGCTTACTAACTCCTTAAATGAAGTGGATGACAACGGAATACCTCCGGCAGCTCAGGCTTCTCAAGATGTCGATGAAGAGACACTGGAGATGGACTGGGAAGAGTGTAATGGTTTCGGGTTGGAAGATGATGGTGATAATGAGGTGCAACAAACAGTGGAGAGCATGGACTGGGAGGAGTTCTAAACATTTAGTGAATGCCAGTTTGGATGTTTCGACAATAATGAATGGTTTCTGATTCATTGCATTAAATTTGTTTATCATTGACATGTGTCCAATAAATTGATTGAAATAAGCAAATAAACACCCTTTCCTTCATTTCAAATAACATCGAAATCATGCGTGATATCATAAATAATGGCATTTTAACCAAATATTTGTTCTGAAAATGAACAACCCATTGATTTATTAGAACACCTGAATTAATTCCGCATTGTTTTTGAAACAATAAATGTTTTCATTAGAATATTCACTTTCACATTTACCTACTACGTTCATTATGAGTATTTACTGTATTTTCGAAAAATCAATTTAATTCCTGGTATTGTTTAATTTCATTAGAGAGTGGGGTAATAATTAGGGTGAAATCAGTTATAGGTTTACAAAGTTTAATGATGCGGAAAATCAATTAAATAATCGTTTCAATGATCATATTTGAAATATTTCATACACTTTATCCTCAAAATGTTTTATTTCCTAGTCAAGTTTTCCCCAAGTATTTATTCTGATATTTTTTCTCAGTGCACGCTTTTCGAAAATGAACTATAAAATCTACAAACAGCACAAAACACCTTATTAAAACTGCGACACATATTTTGCTATAACGTTTACGCTTGAGGAAGCTATTGTATAGCGAAACACGTGTCGCGGTTTTTGTATAACCCTTTATAGTGAAAATCATACTATAAACTGTATTAATTAGTTTTAATATGGATTTTCATCAAGTTTCGGCCATTCAATTATTGGCGTACAACTTAGAATTTGTGACTTACCTATGTTTTGAGACTGGTGCATGAATCTAACCCTTAATTTTCTCTTGTTTCTTTTACTGTATATAACCAAAATTTCGACAAATCCAAAATATGTAAATACATACAAGTTTTCCAATAATTGTCGACTGATGTTTATTGCCAGGTCGCCATTGGTTGCCCATAGATGGGGTGGGGGCTAGACTTTCTAATTGAAATATATAAATATAGTTACATTCATTATAGTCATTATTTTCATAGAAATATTTGGGTAATCTCCAGATTGATTTTTGGATTTTGTCAAAATTACTACAATAAACAACCTAACTTTGAAGTACCGATTTCCAAAATTGTTCTATTGGAATATTCAGCACAGGTTCGAGCTAACGGGACAAACAGTGAATCAACAATACAAACTTTGGAATTTTCAAATTCTGATGAAGATATTCTAGATGCCTGGATCAAGGAATCATCCGTAGAGAGTTCTACACCACAGATGGACAATGATGAAGATTTCCTAGATGCATGGATCGAACAGTTATCCGTGAAGAGTTCCAGCCCACAGTTGGACAATGAATCAATTGAAACTTCTTCTGGAGAAGATTTTATAGATGCATTAAACGAGGAGTTGCTCAGAAGAGAAGCTAACTCCGTGGAGAGTTCCACCCCGTTTATTGAACTAGCTTATCCGTTTTTGCAATCCCGGGATCGGTATTTCGACGAACCAGACACAAACAATGGGAGCATCTGCATTCTGAAGGTCCAAAGGATATGTTGGAAAAAATTAAATGTATATAGTTCTAGTAGAGATTCTCCATTAAGAGAACATATACTGGTTGCCAACACCTTGAAGAACATACAAAATACAATGGAAAGAGACAATTTTCCGATCTGCGGGATAGCTCATCTATATCCCGCTGATAGTAATGCTTTTAGACAGAAGAAAGGGAATGAAAAGAAGAAGAGGAAAAGAAGGTGTGACAAAGACGAAGAATTTCCATCTAAAAGGAAACGCTAACAGATATACGAATAAAAGTTATAACAAATTGCCTCTACATAATACTCAAATGTTTGTATTATTTGAGTTTTTGTCCGTATTCACTATATAGATAACTATTCACATGAAGTGTTATATTTTTTCCGACGAAGGTAATATATACCAAAAGCTTGATATTTAACAAGTAGTCTTCTTAGCGGCTTGATAATTTCACTATATGAAAACACAGACACACTGGCTGTTATTTATTTGGTCAGTGCTTGAAAATGCCATTGTTAGTGTATCATAGACAATTCACAACGCGACGATATAGATAAATATTATTTTTAGTAGCCAGGCAATCACTCCATAGGCATTTCCCTCTGGATAATTAACTGCAATTGAAAATAGCTGAATGTCAACTAAGATAATAAATAGTTGCCTGACGTCTTTCCCGCCAAATCCGTCGAACTTTCTAGCAGTAATACCAACTCTTAGCTACGAAGAACAATGATTTCAATTAATTGATTCCGAATAACTTTCACATTATCTATCATTATGATTATACTATTCTCATTTCGAACACCCAATATTGATTCTAGCGTTATGTCTAACATCATTAGAAGGTTAGATTTCAATTACGCCAGAATTTCTAAAATAATAACTTCAATATTAAATTTTAAAGATACTTCGCCATCCATTGTAATGGTAAATGTCAAATAATTGATCTGAAATTTCTTGAGGACCGGAAATATCTGTAGGATTACCAATTGATACATTTTAGAAAATTTTTGGAAAATGTTTCCAGAAGATCGAAAAAAAGGATAAAGTTGGATAAAGGAGCCTGTTAAACTCCTAGATGACAACACTCAAATGAGCGATGGCTACTTTGAAAATGTTTTTTTGCTTTTAACACAAACTTTACCGCCCCTTTAAGCTTAACGCGCGTTTCCTCGTGTAACGCCATCTAGGGGACTAGACAGTAACTACTTCTTGTCCGATATTTGTCAAACTGTACAATATATGGCGGTAAGCTTCAATGCGAAGCGAGAAGTTTCAAGTCTCCATTATCGAAAGTACTAGGCCCGCCCGCTGCCTCATATAAAAGCGCGCGCGCCATCTAGCCAGTACTGTCATTCGACTATATTACGAAAACTAGTGAATTTAGTTAGTGACTAGCTATAGTCCGTTCATAATTTGTTGATAGCTCACTGCAAGTTTGACCCTCATTAGAGAACTGAAATACAGAGAGGACAGCTAATATGATATAATAACAAAAGCCAAACTAAAACTGGCAGTTTAAGATGTTTTCGACTAACCCACCTTGTATCTGAAGAAATACAATACAGCTATAAAACTTTTAATCCGATTATGTAGGTATTTTGAGTGGAAATGAGTGACCAGTGTCGTAGAGTATATGAATAAAACATTAGTTACTTTAAATAAATAAATATATTAATATTCTTAAACTGTAGGTACTGTAAACTGTATTTTTATTTAAAAAAAAAAATTCTTTATTTTATTCAAAAATAATAAGTTACTTGCAATTTGTAAAAGATACATTTATTTAATTAATACCTATTTTTAAATGATATAAACTACGATCACTTACAAAACTATTCAAATTCAAAATAAACAGGATCATCTTCGGAATCCGAGTCGTCTTGCAGGTTAATAATTAGAGGTTGTGTCTCTACAGTCGCATCAATTATATTGTCAAGATCCCACATTTTTTGTTCTTCTTCTATTGCATGTCTTACTGCATCTCGCCAATTTTGTTCTGTAATATGTTGTAAAGACTCATATAACAATTCATGTACAGCTTGTATTTTATATGACGTATTTTTTCTAGCCACATAGCTTTTCATTTGTGCCCAAATGAGTTCAACTGGATTTAATTCGCAGTGGTAGGGTGGAAGTCTAAGGACTGTGATGTTTCGTCTTTTCGCCATTTTGTCAACTACGTATTTCTTGAACTTAGATTTGTGTTGCCAGGCAATTTTTAAAAGTTCTGCTTTAACCATTCCATCTTCGTAAGGCAGGGACTTATTCCGTAGCCAGTCAATGATATCCTGTTTCTTCCACGCAGTCGTTGGAAGTCTTTCAACTAGTCGTGAATGATAAGGTGCATTATCTAATACTATAATTGAGTTTGGTGGTATATGTTCAATCATCTGCTCAAAATACTCTTCGAAAACATCAGCTGTCATCTCCTCGTGATAGTCTTTTGTGCTTTTGGATTCAAATTCCAACAAACCATGCTTAGCAAATCCTTTTTCACTGCCAATGTGGGAAACTATTAATCTACTGCCTTTACCAGAGGGTGGGGAAATACCAGTAGACCAACCTTCCATAAAGGCTTGCCTGGAGCTTGATATATTTTTATCTGTCCAAATTTTTGTGAGAGTATGACCTGCGTTCACCCACGTTTCGTCCTGATTGTAAATTGGCCTTCCTTCAGTCCGAAATTTTCGTATAGATCTTAGATGCTTTCTTCTCCAACATATTATCTCTTCCCGGTCAATCAAAAGTGATTTTTGGTCTGATTTCTCCCACCGGAAATTTAATTCTTTTAAAACTTGCCACAATTTGGTTCGTCCGACATGAGGCAAATCCGGGTCGTCTCTAACTTCTTGTAAAATTTTGTTTAAGTTGGGTGTTTCTTTTTTGTAAAAAAATTCGTGAATTTTCCTTCGAATACCATTTTTGGCAAATTCATCAATTTCAATAGGTTTTCTCCCCCTCTTTAAGTATTCGTTTGTATTTGGGTTAGCTATACCTTTTTTTTTTCTGATAGGAACCTATATATTGTTAACTCCCCTACGCCCGTCATGTTGGCACAACTCTTGATTATGTTCTGAACAGTGTTTGTGGGATTCTGAGAAACCAGAGCATCGTGAACGTTCAAAACAATAGTCTTCTCTCTTGGTGAATAGACAGACTTACTGACTGTACGCAACAGTACCGGTGTAAAACTTGATGATGTTGATGATGATGACGAAGCCATCGCAAGCAATCAAACAAAACAAGCAGGAACGAAAGGTACGTATATGTTTGTAGGAATATGAAAAAAAGTTACTCACGCACTGCACAAAATTCGCAAAATAAATATTAGAGACGTTAATTATTGCCGTAGACGCCGAAACACCAACGAGCCGTAAATTAAATGCGATTAAAAAATGTACTAAACCAAAAATTATTTTCGTTCGTAACAACTTCACCCTTTCAAGGCAAGTTTCGAATATAAACTGAATCTTTATATTTAATGAATAAACACCTCAGGAACCTCCGCCTATGATTTTACGAGTTTTACGACCGTTTTATGACTTGGGCCCTCATTTTGTGCTATCGACAAATTATGAACGGACTATAGGTAAAATGCTGTACGTGCGGTGGTGCATACTGTGAGTGGTGTCATTAGCAAGTTTTTAATACTCGAATCTTTTCTTCGGCATTTTTGAAGATAAAATTATGTCGGAAGCAAAAAAGAACAAACGGCAGTATAGCGCGGAATATATAAAATATGGATTTATTGACAATCCCACGAATCCATCTTCGCCTATGTACCTTCTTTGTCAAAAAACATTTTCGAATGAAGCGATGAAATCCTAGAGGCTACAACATCATTTGAATGAAATGCATTCAGATAAAAAAGACAAAAGTGTGACTTATTTTCAAGAACTGGAAAAGAAACACTCAGCTCATCCAACTGTGTCAAAACTTTATTATAACGACAAGGAATCACATTATCTGCTGCATAATTGTTCATAGAGGAAACTTGTTTATTTTCGTCTGCATCATCTGAGAAAATCGAAAAATGGTCAATCTGCTTATGATTGAAAGTTGTACAGAGTCAGCTAAATTGGACACTTTCAAAGGGAAACTCCTGTTTCCAAACGAAATAGATGAAAACAGATTTGCGGCAGAAATTTACATTTCATGATTTCAAATTTCATTTCACTGGATTAATGGAATAAATAATTACATGTACCTGAATTTTTACCTATATCGTCTTTTCCTATTGATGATCAATAGGAAAACCTAACCTAACCTAACCTAACCTTACCTAACCTAACCTTACCTAACCTAACCTAGCAGAAATCTGGATGAATTGTGTTTTCTACCAAATTAGTTTCAGCTTATTAAATAGAAACCACTGATTCGCACTATTTGATATCTCGTCGAGATGAGACTGTAACATATCATTATTTTTATCGGACAGAATGAATACGGTGTCGTCCGCAAAGAGAACCGGTTTGTACGGCATCATATATTTGAACAAGTCATTCAAATAAATGACAAATAAG
Organism: Leptinotarsa decemlineata; assembly: GCF_025532065.1. Taxonomy (NCBI): domain Eukaryota; kingdom Metazoa; phylum Arthropoda; class Insecta; order Coleoptera; family Chrysomelidae; genus Leptinotarsa; species Leptinotarsa decemlineata. The sequence goes on along the minus strand of NW_027412529.1, from coordinate 26,034,412 downwards.
AGCGGGCCCAAAACAGACCCTTGCTGAACGCCAGGCTTAATAGTTTGAATGTTTGATAAGGTACCGTTGAGCATCACTGCTTGTTGACAAATAGTAAGATAAGTTCTTATTAAGTGAAGCGGTATACATAGCCGAAAGATGAATATGTTAAACTCTTATTTACTATGGCAGATTAAACACAAAACAATACACCAAACCGTTATTTTTAACACCTCGACACGTGTTTCGATAACCAAGTAATTATCTTCAATTCATTATCTTGAAATATTCCTTATACCTTATTTAAATAGATCTTCCAGTCTGTTCATGATATTTTGCATGGTGTTGCTTACCTTTAATTTAGGAAATTTAGTAATTCTCGATTTTGTCCTTTGAATTTCCTAGAAGACTCTGTAGTGTATGACTTGTTTTGAATACCACCTTCATATACCTAGTTCCTGGAATACTTTTCCAAAGTTCTTCGTATATACCTACCTACACAGAAAAGTCACAATGCGATGATATAGATCAGTCGTATCACTACGTCTCGCGATCGCAATGTGTCACAAAAAAAAGAATAATGATTTTTAGAGTGTTTAGACTTCACTCAATTTCTCTATGGAAGTTTTGAGGTGCGTACACTATATTTATTAGTAATTTCAGGGGAAGCGCATGCCAAGACAAGAAAAAGAGTGTTAGTTAGGTTAGTTCTAGTGAACAACTCAATCGTAGACAATAACGCCATCTCTTAGCAACAGTGAACCAAAAAAAAATTGGAATAATATTCGCAACTTCTGCAAAATCTGATGACGGAATTCAACAATCGTTTGGGTATGAATGAACATCTCCAATCAATTCTTAAAGTAATTACAACAAATATAATACCTGACGCCAATAACCTTGTCAAAAACAAGAGAAGTCAGGTATCTATACCACGGCTCAAAATAATTACCCTTACACTTTTTTGACTTCATGGAGTCAATAAAAAAAAACACAATAATAGTAGCGAATAATCATAATTTATTTGTTAGTTACTAAAAATTAAAAACCTTCAAGACTGAAAAACTATTGTAATTAGTGTAACAATTCGCAGAAGGCGAATACTACAAAATTCTCAATAACATTCAACAATCGTTTGGGTACGAATGAATTATCGACATCTCATACTAAGTGTTTGCAATTGAAAGTCTACTACTTTCACACTGTTTTTTGTTAGTGAGTAATGATTGATCATTTGAAATACTAGATTCTCCTAATAATTCTGTTTCTGGAGATGGCGATCTCAGGGGTCGTAATGACTGTCTATTTCTCCTATAGACTGAATCATTTATTTGAACATTATTATCATCAAATTTATTTTTATCAACAATTGAGCCTGGTTTCCAATCTCTTGTTTTTTGTTGAACCAAAATCTCTTGACCTGGGTATAGTTGGATTAGAGGCTTGGTTGATTTATCATAACGTAATTTTTGTTTCATTTTATTGATTTTCATCTGTTTTCTGGCATCATCTATTGGAAACATAGGTTTCAACATTTTTTCATGTACCGGCAAAGAGGTTCTTAATCTTCTTCCGAACAGTAGAATGCTAGATGCTGGAAGATCAATTTTTGGGGTAGCATTATAATTCAAAATTGCCAGAAATGGATCTTCTCTATTTCTCACAGTTTTTATCATCAATCCCTTGATAGTTTGTATGGCCCTCTCAACTTGGCCATTACTCCGAGGATAATGGGGACTAGAAGTTGATAACTTGATGTTGTATTTTTGTGCAAAATTTTCAAACTCCCAAGAGCTGAAAGGTGGACCATTGTCCGAAAATATTTCTTCTGGAAGACCGTGACAACTGAAAATATTTTTCAAAGTAGAAATCACACTTTGAGAATTTTTTGCAGTTAATTTATTTACAACACAATATTTACTAAAATAATCAACCAAGACTATGAAATTTGATGAATCTATAGTCATAAAATCTAAAACAATTTTTTGCCAAGGTAGGCATGGTATATTATGAGGTTGCAAGGGTGTTTTTTCATTAGCTCTCGAATACATTTGACAAATACGACAACTCGAGACTAGTTTCTATATGTCCGTTGAAAGACCTGGATAAAAAATTGCTTTATTCGCCCTCTTTTTACATGATACAACACCTTGATGTGATTGATGAATCAGGTTTAAGAATTCTTGTTTGAGAACTTCTGGAATTATGATTCTTTTATGATAAAAAAGTATGTAGTTATGTAAAAATATTTCATTTCTTATTTCCCAGTATTTTTTAATATCGGATGGAACATTACACTTATGCAATGGACATCCATTCAAAGTGTAGAATTTGATTTTTTGTAAGGTTGAATCTTGCGATGTGGCTTTCTGCAACTTGAGTCCATTTTCTTTCGAAGTGGAAATTATAGAATGTATTTTCAGATTATTTTCCAAATAATCAGTTGTTATTTTATCGGAAGTTGGATCTCGACTTAAAGTATCAGGAACTTTGAGGAATTTTCCTGGCACATATTGTAGCGTGAAGTGATATCTTAACAAGCGAATGGCTAATCTCTGTATTCTGGGCGACATTTCATCTATCGGTTTTTTCAATAATCCCAGTAATGGTCTGTGATCTGTTTCAATGGTGAAACTTCGACCAAACAAGTAAAAATTGAAACGCTCACAACCAAAAACCAATCCTAATAGTTATTTTTCAATGTGATTGTATCTTTGCTGTGTTTCAGTTGAGGAAACAGATGCAAACTCTATTGGTTTGTTTTCCTGATTTATCATAGCGCCCAAGCCATATGGGCTTGCATCAACCGAGAGAGTGACCGGTTTTTTAGGATCCAAGTAGGATAAAGTCACCGATGATGTTATTAAATGTTTTATTCTGTCAAAACAGTATTGTTCATTTCTAGTCCATACCCACTCATTTTTTTCACTCAACAATTTTCTCAAAACGCTGCTCTCTTGTGATAGATTCGGAATAAATTTTGCTAGGTAAACAACCGTTCCTAAAAAGCGCTGAAGTTCTTTCTTGTTTTTTGGAGCATTCATCGCCTGAATTGCTTTTGTTTTTTGTTCATCCGGTGCGATACCGTTCGAGCTGATTTTGTGGCCTAGAAACTTCACTTCAGTTGTGAAAAACTTGGATTTTTGCATGTTCAAGGTTAAACCACTCTTTTTAATTTTATTCAAAACTAACTTTAAATTATAATCATATGCTCATCTCCGACTTCTTCATATTCAAAAGTGTTATAAATCTGAATTCCTTCATCTCCCAATAAATTCATGAGGGTTGCTACCTTGATTTCATTCCCTTTTGCAGATATTCCGCTGGCAAGCAGGTAAAATTCAGATTTTTGTCTCCATAGCAATGTTTCCTCCATAAAAACTAAACATTTCCGGAGACTTCAAATCTGCCATCCTATATAAATTGTTTGTTCACCACAATAAAGCAGATACGAATTTATTAACTTCCCAAGTCAACGTTTTTATCAGTGTCGTTTTTTTTTGCTGTTTACTGCATTCGAACAAAAACCTCGCCCACTTTACCGCTGCCACCATGTTCTGTTTTGTTCTGTATCGGAGTGGTTAAATAATAACGCCAAGGTTTGAACACTTGTTGACTTCAATGTAATAATAAATACTTTTGAATCAATCAGTATATACATCCAATGTAGGCCATTCAGTACTGGCCGGCTCGCAATATTCATTGGCCGGTTTAGGGACGACCACCGAAGTGCGACGTTGTCAACTCAATTGTGAATACCAAATGTAAAATATGTAACAATCTCCAATCAATTCTTAAAATAATTACAACAAATATAATACCTGACACCAATAAGCTTGTCAAAAACAAGAGAAGTCAGGTATCTATATCACATAGCTCAAAATAATTACCCTCTTTGATATGATTTTCAACAACCGTATATTATATAATTGAATAAACAAAATGTTATAATAATTCAGTAAATTTTTTTATTTGCATCTGGCATGCCTACATATTCTAAATTCAATATATGACCCTTTGCAAAATTGAGTTTGACACCTCTGATATAGATAAATATTATTTTTAGTAGCCAGGCAATAAATCCATATGTAATGCCAAAGACTACAGAATACTATAAGACGTGTCACTCGCTCATTTTTCGACATCTGAGAAATCTCGCCGCCCGCTAGCGACAGCGGGTAATTACCAGCCGAGGTAGTACAGTGTGTCGCTTGAAGTTACCATTCTCGTACAGAATCGGTGAACTTTGGTATTGTGATTGTGTTGTGTTCGTTCGGAGTTCGAAATATTTATTTTGTGAAAATGTCGACGTATTGCTCAGTGGATGGTTGTCTGAGTACGGTGGGGAGCCCAGGTATTTCGTTTTTCCGCTGCCCAAAGTACAGTGAAAGGTATGCATTCAATATGCATACCATATAGTATGCAAATCCATATAGTAAAGTAAATAAACTGTTTGTGTGAGCTCCCGAACATTTAGTGATTATTGATGTATGAAAGTAATAATCTACATTGAAATTTGGATCTACATGTACCTGAGACTAAGTCGAAAAATAGTGAGTGCATTTTTAACAAGGGATATCGAAACTGAACTTTGAATAATAAAATAACGCCAGAAATATTTAATTCACGAGAATCATAAAAACAGTACAAATCATATAGGAAAAAACGTAGCTTAATACCTGCAAAACCGAACTAAGATAAGAATCATTAGTACGGGAAAATAGGAGAGAATATGAATGAAATTTACCCAACGATTTACTAGAATAAGAATTATTAGTACGAGAAAATAGTAGAGAAATATGAATGAAATTTCAAACAACGATTTACTCAGGAAACTAGAAGATATAATAAATAATAAAACGATAGAGCTAAAAACTGAAATACAAAATATAAGAGATAGCCTAAACGACAAAACCAAGAAACTAGAAGAGAAATGCAATAAGTTGGAAAATAAAATTGTTAGAATAGAACGATTTAACAAAAGAAATAATATTGTCATTTATGGATTAAACGCAAACAGGGATAATATACTCGAAGTCACTATTGGGAAACTGAATGAAATCTTCAATTACAACTTTTCAGAAGGAGATATTAACAATATTCATTTCATCGGAAAGAAAGGTACGATCATTCTTGAGTTCATCTCGTATCTGAAGAAACAAAAAATTTTCCAAAATCTAAAAAAACTACGAGGTACTGGTATTTCTATATCACATGACCTAGGACCTGAGGATCAAGCCGCAAATAAAATATTGGTTAAACATCTGAAAAATGCTAGGAGTAATAATTATCAGGCGTATATAAGAAATTACAAATTATATGTAAATGGTACCCCATACAGTCCAGATGAACTAGAGAGCGGCCATAAAGAATTCGAGTTTGAGCTGCTACCTAAAGCAAATAGCGCACCACCCACCCCAACTTCTAATCATATATTAGATCACAGAAAACATAACGCAGAAAACGTAGAAAAGCCAGAAATTTTGGAAAATTTTGAAGACGCGGAGACAGTTGGAGAGAAGAGAAAAGCTAAGGATCAAACGGATGTTGACAGAAAACCCCTAACACCCACAATAAAAAATAGTGACTCCGACACCTCTCGATTACTCGCACAGACCAAGAATCTATCCAAAATATCAGGACGTCCTACCAGAAACAATTCAACTTCGAAAAATAAATAGTGTAGAAAGACTAATCTTACATATAATATCTTAGTTTAAGATTCTAGTATTATTATTCCTGTTATAAATATATTAACTAATTTCAAAATAAGCTCCTGAATTAATATTCAATGGAATGGATCCATACATTAATGATTTTACTGTTGAAAAATATGAAACGTTTGATTTGGATACAACCGAAGAGGCAAAACAAGTATTAAAAATAAATAATTCAACTGCTAATTTTAAAATTGTGAATACCAATATACGTAGCCTTGGTTGCAATTTGAATGAATTCATAGTGTTCATAGAAAGCTTGGATAGTAACATCGACTGTATAGTTTTGACAGAAACAAGACAAATAGCTGATATAAGTGTTTATAATATTGCTGGGTATAAAACATTGTATAATTATGGCAATTACAACCAAAACGATGGAGTAGTAGTATTTATTAGATCAGAACAATATGTCGCTCATCAACTTATACAACTGAATAAAAGTAACCTCCTTAGCCTCAAAGTTAACTGTGAAAATAAAGTATTTTTAATCAATTCATTTTATAGATCTCCTGCCAGTGAATTAGATACATTTATTGAAGAATTGAACGACATATTAGCAAATAATAAGGAGACATGTGATTATAAAGTGTTCCTAGGCGATATCAACATAGACATATTAGAAGAATCAAAAGAAGCTAAAAGCTATCTGGATACCTTGAGTGAATATGGTTATCAGTCAATGATTAATACCCCCACCAGAGTGCAAAATAACTCTCGTACTTGTCTGGACCATATATTTATACACACAAAATATAATATCAATGATACGATACTACCTATTACAATATCTACATCTATAACTGACCACTACACCACTGTGTTACAGATCGTTCTGAATACTTTTAAAAAACCAATGGGAAACCATCATGATAGAAACTTTATCAAATATATCGATAACAAAAAACTCATTGAAAATGTTGAAAACACTAAGTGGAATGACGTACTTTTGGAAGATGACATCGAAACTAAAACTAATAAATTAATCACTATGATACAGGAGGTAATAACAAAGTCAACAATATATGTAAGAATAAAACATAACGAGAGAAAAAGAAAAAAATGGATCACTCCCTCACTGGTGAAACAGGTAAATAAGAAAAATAATCTGTATGTGGAAACCAGAAAAAACCCTAATAATGAAATATTAAGGATTGCATATGTAAACTGTAAAAGAGAAACGAAAACATTGATAAAAAATGCTCAACGAGATTATTATAATAAGAAAGTTCAGAAAGAAAGTGATTCGTCAAAAAAACTGTGGAAGTTAGTTAATGAGGTTGTTGCTAGAAATGAAGGAGACAAAATATGTAATATAAAAGACGATAATGAATTAATCAGTGATGGAGAACATATGGCGAATATATTCAATAACTACTTCATTAATGTAGGTAAACAACTAGCTGATAGGATAAATAAACCACGTACCTATGCAGAACAACGAACAGTGAGTTGTCAATCGATATTTCTGTATCCAGCAACTGAAACAGAAATAAAAAATATTATAGGTCAGGAATTGAAAGCTAATAAAGCCCCCGGATTTGATGGGATAACTTCTGAAACGCTGAAAAAAATAGTCCATTATATAAGTTACCCTCTAACAGCGATAATAAATAGTGTACTAGAAACAGGACATTTTCCAACCGCCTTCAAAAATAGCATTGTTACACCTGTTTTCAAGACTGGAGATAAACATACTGTAGCGAACTACAGACCGATATCCTTGATATCAAGTCTAGCTAAAGTTCTAGAAAAAGTAATAAAGGTCAGAGTCAATACATTCCTTGAAAAAAATAAATTACTCTCTAACTCTCAATTCGGATTTAGGGAACATAAATCTACTCAAGATGCGATACACTCCTTAACAAACACTATTTACAATAGCCTAGACAAAGGAGAACCAGTAATAGGTATTTTTCTAGACTTGGCGAAGGCATTCGACACCGTTGATCATTCAATACTTTTAGAAGTACTAGAAGATATGGGAATTAGAGGTACAGCACATTGTTTATTCAAAAGTTATCTAGAAAATCGAAAACAGCAAGTTAAAATTAAAAATAAATTGAGCAAAACACAAAAAATAACATGTGGTGTGCCTCAGGGAACGGTGTTGGGTCCTTTGCTATTCACTATTTATTTAAATAATCTATTTCTACTTGAAAAAGATGGCCAAATAATCAGTTTTGCCGATGATACGGTTGTAATATATAAAGACACGAACTGGTATGACTTGAAATTGAAAATTGAAAATGATTTCACAAAAATAAAATCTTGGTTAGATAATAGGCTTTTATCAATCAATTTCAAAAAAACATTTTATCTACCATTTAGCAATTTTGAAACTTCCCTCCCAAACTACAACATTACCATACAAAATTCATTTGTTATACGACCCACAAATAAAATAAAATATTTAGGAATTATGTTGGATAGTTGTTTTAAATGGAATATCCACATTGACTATCTGATACAGAAACTGAGATGCATACTGTACAGATATAAGAAAATAGCAGAATATTTGAATTCAAGAGAAAAAATCATAGTGTATCAGAGTCTTGTGGAATCACATTTGAAATATGGGATTATAGGTTGGGGCGGTGTTTCAAAAACATATTGTAATACGTTACAAGTGTCCCAAAATAAATTTCTAAGAATCCTGTTGAACAAACATCGAATGTACCCCACAGAATTACTATTTTCTGAAACAAATCTTCTTGACATTCGACAGCTGTTTTATATGCAGGTCAACATATGGCAATACGCAAACAGATTCAAATTACAACGTATCATTCATACTTATGAAACAAGAAATAAGGATAGATGTGTTGCACCTACTATGAGAAGAAATATCGGACAAAGGAGTTATTCATACCTGGGAGTGAAATTTTATAATAATCTACCGGAATATGTCAGAAGTGAAAATAATATAAGAAAATTCAAAAGGAGCCTCATAGCTCATATCAGAAGTAGATCCAGGAGAGAGATTCGTGAGTTGATTGAAATACAATAATGATAATCATAATAATCATAAATATAGCTACACATCGCTGAGTGATTGTCAAGATAATACTGGCAAACCATAATTGAATGATGCTGTCTTGTTTCTACAATTCAAATTTTACCTTTTATTCTTCTTGTTTTTTATACAAATCTCTTAATTTTCATTATTGTTTTTATATACTTATATACAACCTATGTGATAGAATATTGTGTTTAGTGTACTAAATTAATTATTGTGAAAGATGTAAATATGTGTTGTGTTACCACGTACAAGTTGTTGAAGCTCTCAACAACTTCTGTTGGTTCATTGTAATGTTTATTGTTTTTAACGTGTATTACTTTAGTATGTTCATTTACTATCAATAAACAACATTCATTCATATATTCACCATTAATTTTTATTTTACCTATCTATACCTTTTATGGTTTTGTTGTATAAAATTATTCATATCGAAATATACCGCCGGCATTTGCCAATCCAAACTCATTTCAATCTTTTTTCAAAATGTTCAGTTTATCGATTGATATACTTGAATTTTTTTTTAGGTGTCAACGTTGGAAAAATGTATTAGGCTTCATTGGGAATCATAGATATGCTAATCTTACCCCAGAGCAGAGTCACAATAGAATTAAAATTTGCAGCTTACATTTTAGAGCCGATGATATTTTGAATTCTCGTATTCATAGCTATGCTGTTCCTTCATTGCGTCTGCCTCAAGATGGTTCTCAGAAAGGTTGGTTCAGTGAAGTTTATAGATTCAAATGATGAAAAAATCTTATTCCACTTTTTAACATATGAAATTTGCAATATCAATTTTGTTGTTTAAACCTTCCAGATGATGATGACATTGCCGGTACTAGCAAGGATTTTATTTACATTGATGCTCAGGTTCAAACGGATCAATTAGGATCACGAGGTGAAAAATCTTTTCGTTATATTATATACTTACCTGATCTATTTTTATATGCTTCGGAAACAAAAACGATGACAAGAAAACAATTATTGAAAGTACGTACATCTTTCTTTTAGATGAATGCAGCCAAACATCTGCTAAACTCTCTTCGGGAACTCCAAGAAAAGTGGCATTACGAAAAAAAATTATATCACTAGAGAAAACAGTAGCTTCAACATCGAAAAGAGCACTGGACGAAACCGGAATTACTCTGGATGATGTTTTCAAGTTTCTGGATCGAAAATATCCTGAGCAATATTGTAAGCTCTTGAAAGCACAGCTTTCTTTGATAAATAAAGCACCAAAAGGGTCCAGGTATAGTGACGAATTCAAACAGTTTGCATTGACTGTTTATTTTCTTGGTCCGAAAGCGTACAAAAAATTTTCAACAATTTGTAGATTACCGTCAAAAAGTACACTTCATCGTTTCACGAAAAATTGGATTGTTGAACCAGGCTTCAACGATTTTATTTTTCGTGTTATTGAATTCAGGATTGGGCTCATGAAGGAGAAAGAAAGAGATTGTATTTTATGCCTAGACGAAATATCTTTGAAATCTCATCTTTATTATGATATTTCCAGAGACAAAATAGTAGGTTTCCAAACGAGTTTGAATGGGACCTCTACTGACATAGCAAGTAGTGCTCTAACAGTAATGGTCAGAGGTTTGGCAAGCAATTGGAAAATACCACTTGCATACTTTTTCTATAAGACATCAGCAACTTCTGATGATTTGAAAGATATTTTGTTCCAAACGGTACGAAGATGCAAAAGTATAGGCCTAAATGTCATGGGGGTGGTTTCCGATCAGGGTTCAAATTTTCAGAAGTTGGTGAAAACTTTGAATGTTACAGACGAAAATCCCATATTTCTGATAGACGATCATAAACTTGTATATTTGTTTGATATCCCGCACTTACTGAAGTCGACACGAAACAATTTGTTTTCCTATCAGTTTTTACTTCAGGGTGGAGAAACAAGAAACAATTACATAGAAACAATGTATAATTATGATAGAACTAAACAATATAAATTGGCTCCTAAACTTAATAATGACCACATGTATCCAAATAATTTTCAAAAAATGAAAGTCAAGTTGGCTTCCCAAGTTTTGAGTCACTCTGTAGCCGTGGCTATGCACACATACATTGACTTCAATATTTTGTCCAAGGAAGCATTAGTTACTGCTGATTTCATTAAAAAAATGAATGATCTTTTTGATTTATTGAATTCGAGCAATTTTGAGAAATGTCAGGCTTTTATGGGAACGGAAAAGCAGATGAAATGTCTTCAAGAAGCCTATGTCATGTTTCAAAATCTCCAAGTAAAAAAACACGATGGCAAAAATGTCACGAAACAATTGAAATTCATTTTTGGGTGGAAGTTGACTTTGAAAGCAGTTTTTGCCTTGTGGGAGATGTTGAAAGAACGCGATTATAAATATTTGTTCACGTGTAATTTGAATCAAGATTGTTTGGAGAATTTTTTTGGACAGATCAGAAATTGTTCTGGCAACGCAAAGAATCCAACACCCATACAGTTTTGTAGAGCTTTCAAAAAAATATTTGCTTTGAAATATTTTGATTCTAGTGAAGGTGCTAATTGTATGGATGATGTTGATGACGTTTTGTTAAGTTTGACGCCAGAATTAACTGAACAATGTCGATACATCCTTGCTAGACCCGACATTCCAAACTATGCTCCTCTGAAAGTTTTCACTCGAGATTATAAGAACCTTAAAAGTCCCGAAGGAAACGCTCTTGTCTATGTCACAGGATACCTCATGAAAAAATGTCTCATGCAACATTCGTGTGACATTTGCATACATTTTAGCAAATCCTCAGAAAACCTTCTTGATCAAGATGTAATTTTCTGTAAGCTAAAGGCTTACAGTACCGACAAATCATCGTTTGGTGGATTAACCGTACCATCAAGAGATATTGTTGACCATGTAATAGAGATGGAAAACATATTCATTGAAAATTTTGATAAAATCGGCAGTGAGAAGGGAATTGGACAGTATTTGAAAACAAAATATTCGAAAATTCTTTTCTCACATCCATGTCAAAAATTCCCCTTCGATTATTATATATCTTTATATACAAGAGTTCGGATATACTTTACTTTAAAATTCATGAACCAGGACATGAAGATTGTTAGGAAACATAAATCATGCAATGTAAAATTGAATATTTCAAATCATTTATAAACATATAACATTATATAATTGTATTATTTTTGTTAATAAAACATGTTTTCCTGAACGTGTTTATCATTTCATCAGTAAATCACTCTGATCTGTTTCTTAGATCATTTATTCATGAGTTTATCTATCATGTTTCTAGAAGTTGATCGACAAACAACTACTTTCGTATCTTTGTTTATTGTCTGATACAACCGAGCAAGCGAAGTTTCAACTTCGGAACGTCCCCTGTAGATATCGCGAATAGGAACTGCCCTCGTATAACTGTCATGCGGCCGGCGGCTTCCGGACATCGTTTGTCGGCGATATGATTTATGGAAATCGCAAAAAATGCAATCCTGAGCCGTACCGACAAACGAATTCCTTGGAGTGAACCAACTTATAGTATTCGGTAAACTTTGGTAATGCTCTCTGGAGAATTAACTGTCTCCATTCTCGAAAGTACTAGGTCCGCCCGCTGCCTCATATAAATGCGCGCGTGCCATCCAGCCAGTACTGTCATTCGACTATAATATGAAAACAAGTGAAAAATAGTTAGCGACTATCTAGGTAAAATGCTGGACGTGCAGTGGTGAATATTGTGAGTGGTGTCATTAGCAAGTTTTTAATACTCGATTCATTACTTCGGCATTTTTGAAGATAAAATTATGTCGGAAGCAAAAAAGAAGAAACGGCAGTATAGCGCGGGATATATAAACTATGGAGATTTCCTATGTGCCTTCTTTGTAAAAAAAAAATTCGAATGAAGCAATGAAACCGTAGAGGCTACAAAAATTTCATTTAACTGGATTAATGGAATAAATGATTACATTTGCCCTTTATTTACCCTCTTTTTACATGATACAACACCTTGATGTGATTGATGAATCAGGTTTAAGAATTCTTGTTTGAGAACTTCTGGAATTATGATTCTTTTATGATATAAAAGTATGTCGTTATGTAAAAATATTTCATTTCTTATTTCCCAGTATTTTTTAATATCGGATGGAACATTACACTTATGCAATGGCCAACCATTCAAAGTGTAGAATTTGATTTTTTGTAAGGTTGAATCTTTCGATGTGGCTTTCTGCAACTTGAGTTCATTTTCTTTCGAAGTGGAAATTATAGAATGTATTTTCAGATTATTTTCCAAATAATCAGTTGTTATTTTATCGGAAATTGGATCTCGACTTAAAGTATCAGGAACTTTGAGGAATTTTCCTGGCACATATTGTAGCGTGAAGTGATATCTTAACAACCGAATGGCTAATCTCTGTATTCTCGGCGACATTTCATCTATCGGTTTTTTCAATAATCCCAGTAATGGTCTGTGATCTGTTTCAATGGTGAAACTTCGACTAAACAAGTAAAAATTGAAACGCTCACAACCAAAAACCAATCCTAATAGTTATTTTTCAATGTGATTGTATCTTTGCTGTGTTTCAGTTGAGGAAACAGATGCAAACTCTATTGGTTTGTTTTCCTGATTTATCATAGCGCCCAAGCCATATGGGCTTGCATCAACCGAGAGAGTGACCGGTTTTTTAGGATCCAAGTAGGATAAAGTCACCGATGATGTTATTAAATGTTTTATTCTGTCAAAACAGTATTGTTCATTTCTAGTCCATACCCACTCATTTTTTTTCACTCAACAATTTTCTCAAAACGCTGCTCTCTTGTGATAGATTCGGAATGAATTTTGCTAGGTAAACAACCGTTCCTAAAAAGCACTGAAGTTCTTTCTTGTTTTTCGGAGAATTCATCGCCTGAATTGCTTTTGTTTTTTGTTCATCCGGTTCGATACCGTTCGAGCTGATTTTGTGGCCTAAAAACTTCACTTCAGTTGTGAAAAACTTGGATTTTTGCATGTTCAAGGTTAAACCACTCTTTTTAATTCTATTGAAAACTAACTTTAAATTATAATCATGCTCATCTCCGACTTCTTCATATTCAAAAGTGTGATAAATCTGAATTCCTTCATCTCCCAATAAATTCATGAGGGTTGCTACCTTGATTTCATTCCCTTTTGCAGATATTCCGCTGGCAAGCAGGTAAAATTCAAATTTTTGTCTCCATAGCAATGTTTCCACCATGAAAACTAAACATTTCCGGAGACTTCAAATCAGCCATCCTATATAAATTGTTTGTTCACCACAATAAAGCAGATACGAATTTATTAACTTTCCAAGACAACGTTTGTATCAGTGTCGTTTTTTTTTGCTGTTTACTTCATTCGAACAAAAACCTCGCGCACTTTACCGCTGCCACCATGTTATGTTTTGTTCTGTATCGGAGTGGTTAAATAATAACGCCAAGGTTTGAACACTTGTTGACTTCAATGTAATAATAAATACTTTTGGATCAATCAATATATACATCCAATGTAGGCCATTCAGTACTGGCCGGCTCGCAATATTCATTGGCCGGTTTAGGGACGACCACCGAAGTGCGACGTTGTCAACTCAATTGTGAATACCAAATGTAAAATATGTAACAATCTCCAATCAATTCTTAAAATAATTACAACAAATATAATACCTGACACCAATAAGCTTGTCAAAAACAAGAGAAGTCAGTTATCTATATCACATAGCTCAAAATAATTACCCTCTTTGATATGATTTTTAACAACCGTATATTATATAATTAAATAAACAAAATGTTATAATAATTCAGTAAATTTTTTTATTTGCATCTGGCATGCCTACATATTCTAAACTTAATATTTGACCCTTTGCAAAATTGAGTTTGACACCTCTGATATAGATAAATATTATTTTTAGTAGCCAGGCAATAAATCCATATGTAATGCTCTCTGGAGAATTAACTGTCTCCATTCTCGAAAGTACTAGGTCCGCCCGCTGCCTCATATGAACGCGCGCGCGCCACCCAGCCAGTACTGTCATTCGACTATAATATTATGAAAACAAGTGAAAAATAGTTAGCGACTATCTAGGTAAAATGCTGGACGTGCGGTGGTGAATACTGTGAGTGGTGTCATTAGCAAGTTTTTAATACTCGATTCTTTACTTCGGCATTTTTGAAGATAAAATTATGTCGGAAGCAAAAAAAAAGAAACGGCAGTATAGCGCGGGATATATAAACTATGGAGACTTCCTATGTGCCCTCTTTGTAAAAAAAAAATTTCGAATGAAGCGATGAAACCCTAGAGGCTACAAGATCATTTGAATAAAATGCATTCAGATAAAAAAGACAAAAGTGTGACTCATTTTCAAGATCTGGAAAAAAAACACTCAGCTGAGCCAACTGTGTCAAAACTTCATTATAACGACAAGGAATCACATTGTCTGCTGCATAATTGTTCATTTCTCATCCATCTAGAGGAAACTTGTTTATTTTCGTCTGCATCACCTGAGAAAATCGGAAAATGGTCAATCTGCTTATGATTGAAAGTTGTACAGAGTGGGCTAAATTGGACACTTTTAAAGGAAAACTCCTGTTTCCAAACGAAATAGATGAAAACAGATTCCCAGCAGAAATTTACATTTCATGATTTCAAATTTCATTCCACTGGATTAATGGAATAAATGATTACATGTACCTGAATTTTTACCTATATCGTCTTTTCCTATTGATGATCAATATTGATTTATTCAGGTATTCATACAGGTAAATACGAGAAACTGATCCTATAAATGTTCATAACCACATCTGTATTTCATTAGTAGACATATTTACGTGACTTAGCACAGAAAGTTCAGCCAGAAGACTTAGTAGATACAAAAAGAGGATAGCCATGAATTCTAATTGGAAAAAGACAGTTGTTTTCAGTAAGATCCCCAGAAAATGCTTGAATAGTGGCTGTAACTATTCAGGATATGCATTTGACCATCGACTGATTTGTTCATTCAGGCATGTTACGTGCCCGTTGATGTTTCAAATTGGATGTGCTTGGATGGGAGTTTCGAAGGAAGCAAATCAACATTGCTTTGAAGAACATAGGGGACTAGCATTCTCGGGTACAGTGGAAATTAGACTGTGTAATTTTAGACATATAGAATTGAGACCCTGTAGGATGTTCTCCTATTTTGCGTTCGACAAAGTGTTCAGGTTTTCTATGGAGTTTCAAGAACCACAAAGATTGTTTCGAACAGGATGCTATTATTTTGGCGGACCAGTAGAGGAAGGACGTTTTAGGTATGAAATATCGATCATAAACAAGGGCAGTGTCGCCAAAGCTCCAAATTTTGGTACTGTTTGTTGTCATTTGAAATTCGATTATCAATTTTTTGATGACATTTGCTATATGGATATCGATTACTCATCCTGGGAGGAATTTTGTGATAGTGCTGGGACGTTGCATTTTACCATCAAATTATTTGATAGTACTGAGGAGTAATGACTCTTGTAATGATGTGCTGCTATTGGAATCGACGTACTTGAAATTAATTATAGTTTTATAACTTCTCGTGATATGGGAGACGAAAAGTTACGTTAATTCATTATATGGTTCTTTTAATGAAATTGATGTGATGTTATTGAGAATATTGTACTATTCGCCTTCTGCGAATTGTTACACTTATTAGAATAGTTTTTTGTTCTTGAAGGTTTTTAAAGAAAAAAAGAAGAAACGGCAGTATAGCGCGGGATATATAAACTATGGAGATTTCCTATGTGCCTTCTTTGTAAAAAAAAAATTTCGAATGAAGCGATGAAACCCTAGAGGCTACAAAAATTTCATTTTACTGGATTAATGGAATGATTACATGTACCTGAATTTTTACCTATATCGTCTTTTCCTATTGATGATCAATATTGATTTATTCAGGTATTTATACCGGTAAATACGAGAAACTGATCCTATAAATGTTCATGACCACATCTGTATTTCATTAGTAGACATATTTACGTGACTTAGCACAGAAAGTTCAGCCAGAAGACCCAGTAGATACAAAAAGAGGATAGCCATGAATTCTAATTGGAAAAAGACAGTTGTTTTCAGTAAGATCCCCAGAAAATGCTTGAATAGTGGCTGTAACTATTCAGGATATGCATTTGACCATCGACTGATTTGTTCATTCAGGCATGTTACGTGCCCGTTGATGTTTCAAATTGGATGTGCTTGGATGGGAGCTTCGAAGGAAGCAAATCAACATTGCTTTGAAGAACATAGGGGACTAGCATTCTCGGGTACAGTGGAAATTAAACTGTGTAATTTTAGACATATAGAATTGAGACCCTGTAGGATGTTCTCCTGTTTTGCGTTCGACAAAGTGTTCAGGTTTTCTATGGAGTTTCAAGAACCACAAAGATTGTTTCGAACAGGATGCTATTATTTTGGCGAACCAGTAGAAGAAGGACGTTTTAGGTATGAAATATCGATCATAAACAAGGGCAGTGTCGCCAAAGCTCCAAATTTTGGTACTGTTTGTTGTCATTTGAAATTCGATTATCAATTTTTTTATGACATTTGCAATATGGATATCGATTACTCATCCTGGGAGGAATTTTGTGATAGTGCTGGAACGTTGCATTTTACCATCAAATTATTTGATAGTACTGAGGAGTAATGACTCTTGTAATGATGTGCTGCTATTGGAATCGACGTACTTGAAATGAATTATAGTTTTATAACTTCTCGTGATATGGGAGACGATAAGTTACGTTAATTCATTATATGGTTCTTTCAATGAAATTGATGTGATGTTATTGAGAATTTTGTAATATTCGCTTTCTGCGAATTGTTACACTTATTTCGATAGTTTTTCTGTTCTTGAAGGTTTTTAATTTTCAGTAACTGACAAATAAATTATGATTATTTGCCATTGTTATTGTGTTTTTTTATTGACTCCATAAAATCAAAAAAGTGTTTTTGTGAGAACCGCGCTATGTGAGTTGCCCGTTTTTCAATTGCATTCAGTTTCAGTAGGCATTGTTTTTATGAAAACAAACAGTGATAATGATAATGTTTACATAGCCAAAAGATGAATAGGTTAAACTTTTATTTACTATGGCTGAATAAACACCAAACAATACATTTTTTCTGTACCGTAGATTATCAGCAGAAATCTGGATGAATTGTGTTTTCTACCAAATTAGTTTCAGCTTATTAAATAGAAACCACTGATTCGCACTATTTGATATCTCGTCGAGATGAGACTGTAACATATCATTATTTTTATCGGACAGAATGAATACGGTGTCGTCCGCAAAGAGAACCGGTTTGTACGGCATCATTTATTTGCACAAGTCATTCAAATGAATGACAAATAAGAGCGGGCCCAAAACAGACCCTTGCTGAACGCCATGCTTAATAGTTTGAATGTTTGATAAGGTACCGTTGAGCATCACTGCTTGTCGACAAATAGTAAGATAAGTTCTTATTAAGTGAAGCGGAATACCTGTAACTCCGTAATAGTTTAATTTCTTACTGACTGCTCGTCTATCGATTATCTCTTTTCCAGTGAAATCAGGCCTCTCTGTTGGCTCGAGAGTGATTAGACAAATGAAGCACTCTATATAATTCATTTTCAATAGATGTGTAGTAATAAATCATTCAAATAATACCAATAGGGTGCTAATTTTTAGACGACAAAAAATTAAAAAAATGTTTTCTCAGTCAAATTGAAAGAAGTTTATTTTTGGAAAATAAAAGTTTTTGAATGTTTGTTTATTCATACTTGTGCAAAAATGGTTGTTTTGGAATTCTGTTCAAATAATCTGTTTTTCCGTTAATCAGCTGTCGCCCCTATACGAACGACAACTCTCAGAAAATGAGAAACTTGTGCGAGCTAAGGACTAACGAGGTCCTACCTTTCAACGTGTGATTCCTAACATGTTAATAGCAATTGATCTTTTTATAACTTTCATATGATTTTTAACAATACTATATAATTAAGTAAATAAGATGTTATAATAAATAATTCATTACATTTTTTTTATTTGCATCTGGCACGACTACACATTCTAAATCTAATATGTGACCCTTTGCAAAATTGAGTTTGACACCTATGATATATATAAATATTATTTTTAGTAGCCAGGCAATAACATTATATATATATATATGTTTGAAGGACAGTCTTTGCTGACTAGTTAAGAAAAAAACTTGGGAATTTCTTCTCTACTTAATCTACTTCCTACTATCTACTATCCTCTACTTAAGAAGATCTTATTTAGCACGTCTACCATGGACGTGCAAGTCAATAATAATAACCAGTTGGATGAAAATCCTTTAGTGTCTGACAATGTCACAATTGGGACTGATCCACCTCCAGTTCCTATATTATTCTCCTCTTTACCATACATAAGCGATATGACACCAAAGCTATGCAGAATTTTCAAAGATTTAAATGTAAAAATAGCCTTTAGAACCATTTTCACCATCAATAAACTATTTTCTAAACTTAAAGATAAAACTCCTATCAACCTTCAGTCTAATCTAATTTATTCCATTCCTTGTCTAAATTGTAGTAGTGAATATATTGGTCAAACGTCAAGATTACTAAAAGACAGAATCTCGTCACATAAGAGTGACAGTAGATTACATCCTGAGAGATGTGCTCTCAGCAATCATGTTTACAAAGAAGGTCATAACATGAACTTTAATTCAGCAAAAAATTTTATCAACTGAAAGAAATACATCTAAAAGATTGTTTTTGGAAATGTCTTTCATATTACAATCAGATAACTGCCTTAATAAAAGGTCTGACATTGATCAGCTCAGTGGAATCTATGCCTTCTTATTAGACATTGATAAAAATTTACATAATTTCCAAATGAACAATAATTCTGGGTTCTCTTCTCCAATATAAATTCATAATATTTGATATTGTTTCAACAAAACTTCCAACCTCCCTAAGGCAGGGTTTTATTTTGATTAAATATTTTCTTCATTCCATTCCTCAAGACCACTGAGGATTTTGTTAATTAATTAATATATTTGATTTTGTGGATTTTCTCTCATTTATTTACTTACAGAACAGCAGATGTCTCTGATCACACTTGTTCCATAATCAGTTCCCTTTGTGTTCCAGATTGTTATCATTTACAAACTAACACACCTTCATAATATAATGACATGACAACTGTCATTGTCAAAATGTCAACTGTCTTGTGCCTCTCTCTCTTGTTTCTGAATGCACATGGCGTTTACCGGTATTCCCATAATTTTAAAACAAATAACGATTTTTATTAAAAGTTTTAATTCATTATTCTTCTTTGTATCCAGTGAGGTGTCTACCTCTTTTAACTTGATGACTATTTTATTGTATTGACATGTTTCAATTGTTTAGATATAACATTCTTTTCGACACGGCCAACCTCACTAACAGTAAGTTGTTAAAAAAAAATTTTTTATATCATTATTAAAATAAAAAAAACTTTTTCATACTGTATTATCACCATAAAACATTTGTAGCTTTTCCCTGAAGATGATAATAAATTTTATCGAAATATTGGAATAACTTGTGTTATAAGAGTACACTTCCGTTCTGCTGTTCACCCAAAGAAATTCCCAAGTTTTTTTATATATATATATATATATATATATATATATATATATATATATATATATATATATATATATATATATATATATATATATATATATATATATATTGCTCTCTGGAGAATCGACTGCAATTGAAATAAACATCGAAATCAACCCATTGACTTCACGAGCTGAAAAAAACTTCACAGCGTTTCGATTGCTAGTATCGACAATCGTCTTCGAGTGATAACTGGACTTATTTCAACAGCCATCTTGGTTTGAACAGGTTGGAGCCTGGCTCCTTTACCCTTTCGACTGGTGAACTGGATTTATTCCTTCGAGATCTTAATTTATAGATCATTCGACTGCTTATTCCCTCTCTCAGCTTCATTAGTTTTTATCGGGAGCTGACCGTTTGGCGGAAGTTAGTTGTGTTCCGCTTGATTAGAGGTTTTCATATGTTACGTATTTCTACTATAGCTTGGCTAAATGCGTTGTTGAATACTAGCGCTATAAAATCTACGAAAAGCACAAAACACCTTATTAAAACTGCGACACATATTTTGCTATAACGTTAACGCTTGAGGAAGCCATTGTATAGCGAAACACGTATCGCGGGTTTTGTACAACCCTTTATAGTGAAAATCATACAATAAACTGTATCAATTAGTTTTAATATGGATTTTCATCAAGTATCGGCCATTCAATTATTGGTGTGCAACTTAGAATTTGTGACTTACCTATGTTTTGACACTGGTGCATGAATCTAACCTTAATTTTCTCTTGTTTTTTACTGTAGGTAACCAAAATTTCGACAAATCCAAAATATGTAAATACATACAAGTTTTTCAATAATTGTCGAAAACTAGTGAATTTAGTTAGCGACTATCCAGGTAAAATGCTACACGTGCGGTGGTGAATACTGTGAGTGGTATCATTAGCAAGTTTTTAATACTCGATTCTTCACTTCGGCATTTTTGAAAATAAAATTATGTCGGAAGCAAAAATGAAGAAACGGCAGTATAGCGCGGAATATATAAAATATGGATTTATTGAAAATCCCACAAATCCATCTTTCCTATGTGCTTTCTTTGTAAAAAAATATTCGAATGAAGCGATGAAACCCTAAAGGCTACAAGATCTTTTGAATAAAATGCATTCTGATAAAAAAACAAAAGTGTGACTCATTTTCAAGAACTGGAAAAAAAACACTCAGCTGAGCCAACTGTGTCAAAACTTTATTATAACGACAAGGAATCACATTGTCTGCTGCATAATTGTTCATATCTCATCCATCAAGAGGAAACTTGTTTATTTTCGTCTGCATCACCTGAGAAAATCGGAAAATGGTCAATCTGCTTATGATTGAAAGTTGTACAGAGTGGGCTAAATTGGACACTTTTAAAGGAAAACTCCTGTTTCCAAACGAAATAGATGAAAACAGATTCCCGGCAGAAATTTACATTTCATGATTTCAAATTTCATTCCACTGGATTGATGGAATAAATGATTACATGTACCTGAATTTTTACCTATATCGTCTTTTCCTATTGATGATCAATATTGATTTATTCAGGTGTTTATACCGGTAAATACGAGAAACTGATCCTATAAATGTTCATGACCACATCTGTATTTCATTAGTAGACATATTTACGTGACTTAGCACAGAAAGTTCAGCCAGAAGACTTAGTAGATACAAAAAGAGGATAGCCATGAATTCTAATTGGAAAAAGACAGTTGTTTTCAGTAAGATCCCCAGAAAATGCTTGAATAGTGGCTGTAACTATTCAGGATATGCATTTGACTATCGACTGATTTGTTCATTCAGGCATGTTACGTGCCCGTTGATGTTTCAAATTGGATGTGCTTGGATGGGAGCTTCGAAGGAAGCAAATCAACATTGCTTTGAAGAACATAGGGGACTAGCATTCTCGAGTACAGTGGAAATTAGACTGTGTAATTTTAGACATAAAGAATTGAGACCCTGTAGGATGTTCTCCTATTTTGCGTTCGACAAAGTGTTCAGGTTTTCTATGGAGTTTCAAGAACCACAAAGATTGTTTCGAACAGGATGCTACTATTTTGGCGAACCAGTAGAAGAAGGACGTTTTAGGTATGAAATATCGATCATCAACAAGGGCAGTGTCGCCGAAGCTCCAAATTTTGGTACTGTTTGTTGTCATTTGAAATTCGATTATCAATTTTTTTATGACATTTGCTATATGGATATCGATTACTCATCCTGGGAGGAATTTTGTGATAGTGCTGGGACGTTGCATTTTACCATCAAATTATTTGATAGTAGGTACTGAGGAGTAATGACTCTTGTAATGATGTGCTGCTATTGGAATCGACGTACTTGAAATAAATTATTGTTTTATAACATCTCGTGATATGGGAGACGATAAGTTACGTTAATTCATTATATGGTTCTTTCAATGAAGTTGATGTGATGTTATTGAGAATTTTGTACTATTCGCCTTCTGCGAATTGTTACACTTATTAGAGTAGTTTTTCAGTCTTGAAGATTTTTAATTTTTAGTAACTAACAAATAAATTATGATTATTCGCTATTATTATTGTGTTTTTTTATTGACTCCATAAAGTCAAAAAAGTGTTTTTGTGGGAACCGCGCGATGTGAGTTGCCCGTTTTTCAATTGCATTCAGTTTCAGTACGCATTATTTCAGTTCGCATGAAAACAGACAGTGATATTTACTATGGCAGATTAAACATAAAACAATACACCAAACCGTTATTTTTAACACCTCGACACGTGTTTCGATAACCAAGTGGTCATCTTCAACAGGAAGATCAAACTGTTTGGTGTTGGGGAAGTGATTATCTCCATTTCATTATCTTGAAATGTTCCTTATACCTTATTTAAATAGATCTTCCAGTATGTTCATGATATTTTGCATGGTTTGCAATCGTTTGGGTACGAATGAACATCTCCAATCAATTCTTAAAATAATTACAACAAAAATAATACCTGTCACCAATAAGCTTGTCAAAAACAAGAGAAGTCAGGTATCTATATCACATAGCTCAAAATAATTACCCTCTTTGATATGTTTTTCAACAACCGTATATTATATAATTGAATAAACAAAATGTTATAATAATTCAGTAAATTTTTTTATTTGCATCTGGCATGCCTACATATTACAAATTTAATATATGACCCTTTGCAAAATTGAGTTTGACACCTCTGATATAGATAAATATTATTTTTAGTAGCCAGACAATAAATCCATATGTAATGCTCTCTGGAGAATTAACTGTCTCCATTCTCGAAAGTACTAGGTCCGCCCGCTGCCTCATATGAACGCGCGCGCGCCATCCAGCCAGTACTGTCATTCGACTATAATATTATGAAAACAAGTGAAAAATAGTTAGCGACTATCTAGGTAAAATGCTGGACGTGCTGTGGTGAATACTGTGAGTGGTGTCATTAGCAAGTTTTTAAAACTCGATTCTTTACTTCGGCATTTTTGAAGATAAAATTATGTCGGAAGCAAAAAAGAAGAAACGGCAGTATAGCGCGGGATATATAAACTATGGAGATTTCCTATGTGCCTTCTTTGTTAAAAAAATTTTCGAATGAAGCGATGAAACCCTAGAGGCTACAAGATCATTTGAATGAAATGCATTCAGATAAAAAAGACAAAAGTGTGACTCATTTTCAAGATATGGAAAAAAAACACTCAGCTGAGCCAACTGTGTCAAAACTTTATTATAACGACAAGGAATCACATTGTCTGCTGCATAATTGTTCATTTCTCATCCATCTAGAGGAAACTTGTTTATTTTCGTCTGCATCACCTGAGAAAATCGGAAAATGGTCAATCTGCTTATGATTGAAAGTTGTACAGAGTGGGCTAAATTGGACACTTCCAAAGGAAAACTGCTGTTTCCAAACGAAATAGATGAAAACAGATTCCCGGCAGAAATTTACATTTCATGATTTCAAATTTCATTCCACTGGATTAATGGAATAAATGATTACATGTACCTGAATTTTTACCTATATCGTCTTTTCCTATTGATGATCAATATTGATTTATTCAGGTATTCATACAGGTAAATACGAGAAACTGATCCTATAAATGTTCATGACCACATCTGTATTTCATTAGTAGACATATTTACGTGACTTAGCACAGAAAGTTCAGCCAGAAGACCCAGTAGATACAAAAAGAGGATAGCCATGAATTCTAATTGGAAAAAGACAGTTGTTTTCAGTAAGATCCCCAGAAAATGCTTGAATAGTGGCTGTAACTATTCAGGATATGCATTTGACCATCGACTGATTTGTTCATTCAGGCATGTTACGTGCCCGTTGATGTTTCAAATTGGATGTGCTTGGATGGGAGCTTTGAAGGAAGCAAATCAACATTGCTTTGAAGAACATAGGGGACTAGCATTCTCGGGTACAGTGGAAATTAGACTGTGTAATTTTAAAAATATAGAATTGAGACCCTGTAGGATGTTCTCCTATTTTGCGTTCGACAAAGTGTTCAGGTTTTCTATGGAGTTTCAAGAACCACAAAGATTGTTTCGAACAGGATGCTACTATTTTGGCGAACCAGTAGAAGAAGGACGTTTTAGGTATGAAATATCGATCATCAACAAGGGCAGTCTTGCCGAAGCTCCAAATTTTGGTACTGTTTGTTGTCATTTGAAATTCGATTATCAATTTTTTGATGACATTTGCTATATGGATATCGATTACTCGTCCTGGGAGGAATTTTGTGATAGTGCTGGGACGTTGCATTTTACCATCAAATTATTTGATAGTACTGAGGAGTGATGACTCTTGTAATGATGTGCTGCTATTGGAATCGACGTACTTGAAATAAATTATTGTTTTATAACATCTCGTGATATGGGAGACGATAAGTTACGTTAATTCATTATATGGTTCTTTCAATGAAATTGATGTGATGTTATTGAGAATTTTGTACTATTCGCCTTCTGCGAATTGTTACACTTATTAGAATAGTTTTTCAGTCTTGAAGGTTTATAATTTTTAGTAACTAACAAATAACTTATGATCATTCGCTATAATAAAATAACGGTTTGGTGTTGGAGAAGTGATTATCTCCATTTCATTATCTTGAAATGTTCCTTATACCTTATTTAAATAGATCTTCCAGTATGTTCAGGATATTTTGCATGGTTTGCAATCGTTTGGGTACGAATGAACATCTCCAATCAATTCTTAAAATAATTACAACAAATATAATACCTGACACCAATAAGCTTGTCAAAAACAAGAGAAGTCAGGTATCTATATCACATAGCTCAAAATAATAACCCTCTTTTATAACATTGATATGATTTCCAACAACCGTATATTATATAATTGAATAAACGAAATGTTATAATAATTCAGTAAATTTTTTTATTTGCATCTGGCATGCCTACATATTCTAAATTTAATATAAGACCCTTTGCAAAATTGAGTTTGACACCTCCGATATAGATAAATATTATTTTTAGTAGCCAGACAATAAATCCATATGTAATGCTCTCTGGAGAATTAACTGTCTCCATTCTCGAAAGTACTAGGTCCGCCCGCTGCCTCATATGAACGCGCGCGCGCCATCCAGCCAGTACTGTCATTCGACTATAGTATTATGAAAACAAGTGAAAAATAGTTAGCGACTATCTAGGTAAAATGCTGGACGTGCGGTGGTGAATACTGTGAGTGGTGTCATTAGCAAGTTTTTAATACTCGATTGTTTACTTCGGCATTTTTGAAGATAAAATTATGTCGGAAGCAAAAAAGAAGAAACGGCAGTATAGCGCGGGATATATAAACTATGGAGATTTCGTATGTGCCTTCTTTGTAAAAAAAAAATTTCGAATGAAGCGATGAAACCCTAGAGGCTACAAGATCATTTGAATAAAATGCATTCAGATAAAAAAGACAAAAGTGTGACTCATTTTCAAGATCTGGAAAAAAAACACTCAGCTGAGCCAACTGTGTCAAAACGTTATTATAACGACAAGGAATCACATTGTCTGCTGCATAATTGTTCATTTCTCATCCATCTAGTTTATTTTCGTCTGCATCACCTGAGAAAATCGGAAAATGGTCAATCTGCTTATGATTGAAAGTTGTACAGAGTGGGCTAAATTGGACACTTCCAAAGGAAAACTCCTGTTTTCAAAGGAAATAGATGAAAACAGATTCCCGGCAGATATTTACATTTCATGATTTTAAATTTCATTCCACTGGATTAATGGAATAAATGATTACATGTACCTGAATTTTTACCTATATCGTTTTTTCTTATTGATGATCAATATTGATTTATTCAGGTATTCATACAGGTAA
Source organism: Leptinotarsa decemlineata (assembly GCF_025532065.1). Taxonomy (NCBI): domain Eukaryota; kingdom Metazoa; phylum Arthropoda; class Insecta; order Coleoptera; family Chrysomelidae; genus Leptinotarsa; species Leptinotarsa decemlineata. The sequence goes on along the minus strand of NW_027412529.1, from coordinate 26,007,778 downwards.
ATACGAGAAACTGATCCTATAAATGTTCATGACCACATCTGTATTGCATTAGTAGACATATTTACGTGACTTAGCACAGAAAGTTCAGCCAGAAGACCCAGTAGATACAAAAAGAGGATAGCCATGAATTCTAATTGGAAAAAGACAGTTGTTTTCAGTAAGATCCCCAGAAAATGCTTGAATAGTGGCTGTAACTATTCAGGATATGCATTTGACCATCGACTGACTTGTTCATTCAGGCATGTTACGTGCCCGTTGATGTTTCAAATTGGATGTGCTTGGATGGGAGCTTTGAAGGAAGCAAATCAACATTGCTTTGAAGAACATAGGGGACTCGCATTCTCGGGTACAGTGGAAATTAGACTGTGTAATTTTAGACATATAGAATTGAGACCCTGTAGGATGTTCTCCTATTTTGCGTTCGACAAAGTGTTCAGGTTTTCTATGGAGTTTCAAGAACCACAAAGATTGTTTCGAACAGGATGCTACTATTTTGGCGAACCAGTAGAAGAAGGACGTTTTAAGTATGAAATATCGATCATCAACAAGGGCAGTCTTGCCGAAGCTCCAAATTTTGGTACTGTTTGTTGTCATTTGAAATTCGATTATCAATTTTTTGATGACATTTGCTATATGGATATCGATTACTCGTCCTGGGAGGAATTTTGTGATAGTGCTGGGACGTTGCATTTCACCATCAAATTATTTGATAGTACTGAGGAGTAATGACTCTTGTAATGATGTGCTGCTATTGGAATCGACGTACTTGAAATAAATTATTGTTTCATAACATCTCGTGATATGGTAGACGATAAGTTACGTTAATTCATTATATGGTTCTTTCAATGAAGTTGATGTGATGTTATTGAGAATTTTGTACTATTCGCCTTCTGCGAATTGTTACACTTATTTCAATAGCTTTTCTGTCTTGAAGGTTTTCAATTTTCAGTAACTAACAAATAAATTATGATTATTCGCTATTATTATTGTGTTTTATTTATTGACTCCATAAAATCAAAAAAGTGTTTTTGTGGGAACCGCGCTATGTGAGTTGCCCGTTTTTCAATTGCATTCAGTTTCAGTACGCATTATTTCAGTACGCATGAAAACAAACAGTGATATTCACTATGGCAGATTAAACATAAAACAATACACCAAACCGTTATTTTCAACACCTCGACACTTGTTTCGATAACCAAGTGGTCATCTCCAACAGGAAGATCAAACTGTTTGATATTTCTCTTGAAGATGATCACTTGGTGATCGAAACACGTGTTAAAATAACGGATTGGTGTTGGGGAAGTGATTATCTCCATTTCATTATCTTGAAATGTTCCTTATACCTTATTTAAATAGATCTTCCAGTATGTTCATGATATTTTGCATGGTGTTCCTTACATTTAATTTAGTAAATTTAATAATTCTCGATTTTGTCCTTCGAATTTCCTAGAAGGCTCTGTAGTGTATGACTTGTTTTGAATACTACCTTCATACCTTGTTCCTGGAATACTTTTCTAAAGTTCTTCGTATATACCTACCTACACAGAAAAGTCACAACGCGATGATATAGATCAGTCGTATCACCACGGCCCGCGATCGCAATGTGTCACAAAAAGAAGAATAATAATTTTTAGAGTGTTTAGACTTCACTCAATTTCTCTATGGAAGTTTTGAAATGCGTACACTATATTTATTAATAATTTCAGGGGAAGCGCATGCCAAGATAAGAAAAAGAGTGTTAGTTGGTGTCTTAGTCTATTCAAATAGTTATCTGGCAGCTGAAGTAACTATCATTCCCATAACTGATATCAACTTGCTCAATCTCTCTATAAATAGTGATATATATAATATAAACATTACAGCCTCATATCGACCTCCATCAACAAATATAATTATCTACATAAATGATATTAATAATTATTTGGAGAAACTAAACAAAAATGATGTAGACGTTTTTATGGGTGACATAAATATCAATTTACAAAATGATGAATCTCTTGATGTGAATAACTACATAAATGTTCTTGATGAAAACGGCTTCATGTCCTATATCAATACAACAACAAGAGAAACCAAAAAATGTAAATCAACAATTGATCACATTTTTGTCAGAAAAAATAAGGGATCAACTAATATCAATGCATATGTTATTGAAACGAATATATCTGATCACTATTCAACATTCTTATCTGTATCATACAATGAAAAACAAAAAAGGGAACAAAACAAGGAAATACAAAATAGCTTTTTGGATCACACCAAGCTAAACCACCTTTTAAGAAAAGAAAACTGGCAAAATATTTATTTGAATGAAGATGCTCAATATTGTTATGACCTATTCATAGATAAAATTAATGAGAATATAACGAAATGTACAAAAACTAAAAACTGTTTTCTATATACTAAAAAACTCAAACCATGGATCACAACAGGGCTCATTAAATCAATCAAATATAGGGACCGTTAAAAAAAAATTTTATAAAAAATTATTCAATTGAAAATAAGACAGAGTACTCACAATATCGAAATATGCTTAATAGATTACTGAAAGAAACAAAAAATCAATATTATAGAAATAAAATATACGACGCAGGAAGGAACTACAAACAAATTTGGGAAATTATAAACTGCGCTTCAAATAATATTAAATCAAATAATCATGAACTAAAAAACATTCCAATCTATAATAGGGAAGGCGTTGAAACTATAAATAATCTAGATAAAGTAAAGATACTGAATGATTCCTTTACTAACATAGGCAAAGAAATGGCAGAAAACATAAATAAGTATGATCAACTGAAACCCAATGAATTTATAGAAAAACAAAATGTATCATCTTCAATTTATCTGAGACCTGTCACGGAAAATGAAATCATTAAACACATATCTAACTTAAAAAATAAAACTTCAGCTGGTTCTGACGGCCTGACCGTGAATACAATCAAATTAATACATATGCACATCATTTCACCACTGACATATATCATTAATCTATCCTTTTCAACAGGGGTGATACCAAAGCAATGGAAGGAAAGTAATATAACACCTGTCTATAAATCTGGAAATAGAAAAGATCCTAGTAACTACCGACCAATTTCAGTTATAAATAATTTAGCAAAAATTTTTGAAAAATGTTTGAAATCTAGACTTATGGAATTTTTTGAGAAAAATCAAATAATATCTAATAGGCAATTTGGTTTCAGAAATAATCTAAGTACACAACATGCCATAATTGATCTTACAAAAGGGATTGTTGACTGCTTAGATAAGTCAGAAAAATGTTTATGTATATTTCTCGACTTAGCAAAGGCTTTTGATACGGTAGGTCACGGAATATTAATAGAAAGACTAAATGAGGCAGGCATTCGCGGTCCAGCATTGAACATTTTAGAAAATTATTTGAAACACAGATATCAGAGAGTAAAAATTGATCACATCTGCAGCGCACCACTTGAAATAACAACAGGCGTACCGCAAGGAACAGTTCTGGGCCCAATACTTTTTCTTGTTTATATTAACTCGATAGCAAAAATTAAAGATTTCCAAGGACATCTTGTTTCATACGCTGATGATACGGCAATTTTGCTTACTGATAAAAACTGGGATAATCTATTCAATAAAGCTGAAAAGGATCTTATAAAAATTTCACAATGGCTAAATTATAGCAAGTTGTCTCTGAATACGTCTAAAAGTAAATTTATAACATTTTCTACAAATGTCGACACTCAACCAAACAGAAATTATATTATGCTTCATAAGAAAACATGCACTCAACCAAATTGCAACTGTCCATCTGTCCAAAAAACCAAAGAAATAAAATATCTTGGCGTAATTGTCGATCAACACCTTAAATGGAACGCGCATACCAAATATGTAAACAATAAAGCTAGGCAAATAATTCGAAAATTTTACATCCTTACATTTTAGACAATCGTAACCTAAAACTTATATATACATCACTAATTGAACCATTATTTAGATACTGTATAGTAATATGAGGAGGATCATATAATAATGCATTACAAAATTTGAAAACTACTAAGAACTGTATACTAAAAATAGGTTTTAGAAAAAACAAACGTTTCCCCACTAATAAGCTTTACGATGAACAAGATATCTTTGACATTAACAAACTACATATGCACCAATGCTTGCTATATATGCATAAAAATACAAAACCAACAATAAATCACAATAAAACTATCCCAACCCGATTTATTACGACACTATCAATTGATATACCATTATTTAGAAAAAGTCACTCCCAAAATAGCCTTTTTTATATAGGTCCGAAACTATATAACAAACTACCACTTCAAATTAAAAAAATATATAAACTCAGTTCCTTTAAACACCAAATAAAACAATTGATTAATGGAAATAAAATATACCTATAAATGAAAATAAAATGAAAACATAAAATGGAAAAAAAACTTGGGAAAAAAAAAATGATAACAATTTAACAAAATATGAATAAATGAAAATAAAATAAAATAAACCATTAAAAAACCATTAAAAAGCGCTCCTAAAGTTAACTCATTTCTACTCAATATATATATATATATATATATATATATATATATATATATATATATATATATATAAAAAACTATCCTCTATGCACAATCAATTTGCACCTCTCCCAACATTTAATACAATTAAATTTTTTCTTTTTTTTTTTGTTTTCCTTGTACAGAGATATGCACTACAAGCATTTATGCTTAGGTAACCTCTGTACAGGATTATATTATATTATATTATTATATTATCTGTAACAATCTGTAAAAAATGACAATTATGGAATGGATGAATGAAGTTTGATTTGATTTGAGTTAGGTATATACCTATTTAGTTCTAGTGAACAACTCGATCGTAGACAGTAACGCCATCTCTTAGCAACAGTGAACCAAAAAAAATTGGAATAATATTCGCAACTTCTGCAAAATCTGATGACGGAATTCAACAATCGTTTGGGTACGAATGAACATCTCCAATCAATTCTTAAAATAATTACAACAAATATAATACCTGACACCAATAAGCTTGTCAAAAACAAGAGGAGTCAGGTATCTATATCACATGGCTCAAAATAATTACCCTCCCTGATATGATTTTCAACAACCGTATATTATATAATTGAATAAACAAAATGTTATAATGATTCAGTAAATTTTTTTATTTGCATCTGGCATGCCTACATATTCTAAATTTAATATATGACCCTTTGTAAAATTGAGTTTGACACCTCTGATATAGATAAATATTAGTTTTAGTAGCCAGGCAATAAATCCATATGTAATGCTCTCTGGAGAATTAACTGTCTCCATTCTCGAAAGTACTAGGTCCGCCCGCTGCCTCATATGAACGCGCGCGCGCCATCCAGCCAGTACTGTCATTCGACTATAATATTATGAAAACAAGTGAAAAATAGTTAGCGACTATCTAGGTAAAATGCTGGACGTGCGGTGGTGAATACTGTGAGTGGTGTCATTAGCAAGTTTTTAATACTCGATTCTTTACTTCGGCATTTTTGAAGATAAAATTATGTCGGAAGCAAACAAGAAGAAACGGCAGTATAGCGCGGGATATATAAACTATGGAGATTTCCTATGTGCCTTCTTTGTAAAAAAAATTTCGAATGAAGCGATGAAACCCTAGAGGCTACAAGATCATTTGAATAAAATGCATTCAGATAAAAAAGACAAAAGTGTGACTCATTTTCAAGATCTGGAAAAAAAACACTCAGCTGAGCCAACTGTGTCAAAACTTCATTATAACGACAAGGAATCACATTGTCTGCTGCATAATTGTTCATTTCTCATCCATCTAGAGGAAACTTGTTTACTTTCGTCTGCATCACCTGAGAAAATCGGAAAATGGTCAATCTGCTTATGATTGAAAGTTGTACAGAGTGGGCTAAATTGGACACTTTCAAAGGAAAACTTCTGTTTCCAAACGAAATAGATGAAAACAGATTCCCGGCAGAAATTTACATTTCATGATTTCAAATTTCATTCCACTGGATTAATGGAATAAATGATTACATGTACCTGAATTTTTACCTATATCATCTTTTCCTATTGATGATCAATATTGATTTATTCAGGTATTCATACAGGTAAATACGAGAAACTGATCTTATAAATGTTCATGACCACATCTGTATTTCATTAGTAGACATATTCACGTGACTTAGCACAGAAAGTTCAGCCAGAAGACTCAGTAGATACAAAAAGAGGATTGCCATGAATTCTAATTGGAAAAAGACAGTTGTTTTCAGTAAGATCCCCAGAAAATGCTTGAATAGTGGCTGTAACTATTCAGGATATGCATTTGACCATCGACTGATTTGTTCATTCAGGCATGTTACGTGCCCGTTGATGTTTCAAATTGGATGTGCTTGGATGGGAGCTTCGAAGGAAGCAAATCAACATTGCTTTGAAGAACATAGGGGACTAGCATTCTCGGGTACAGTGGAAATTAGACTGTCTAATTTTAGACATATAGAATTGAGACCCTGTAGGATATTCTCCTATTTTGCGTTCGACAAAGTGTTCAGGTTTTCTATGGAGTTTCAAGAACCACAAAGATTGTTTCGAACAGGATGCTACTATTTTGGCGAACCAGTAGAAGAAGGACGTTTTAGGTATGAAATATCGATCATCAACAAGGGCAGTGTCGCCGAAGCTCCAAATTTTGGTACTGTTTGTTGTCATTTGAAATTTGATTATCAATTCTTTGGTGACATTTGCTATATGGATATCGATTACTCGTCCTGGGAGGAATTTTGTGATAGTGCTGGGACGTTGCATTTTACCATCAAATTATTTGATAGTACTGAGGAGTAATGACTCTTGTAATGATGTGCTGCTATTGGAATCGACGTACTTGAAATAAATTATTGTTTTATAACATCTCGTGAAATGGGAGACGATAAGTTACGTTAATTCATTATATGGTTCTTTCAATGAAGTTGATGTGATGTTATTGAGAATTTTGTACTATTCGCCTTCTGCGAATTGTTACACTTATTTCAATAGCTTCTCTGTCTTGAAGGTTTTTAATTTTTAGTAACTAACGAATAAATTATGATTATTCGCTATTATTATTGTGTTTTATTTATTGACTCCATAAAATCAAAAAAGTGTTTTTGTGGGAACCGCGCTATGTGAGTTGCCCGTTTTTCAATTGCATTCAGTTTCAGTATGCATTATTTTTATGAAAACAAACAGTGATATTTACTATGGCAGATTGAACACAAAGCAATACATTTTTTCTGTAACATGGAGTAGTTTGGTTCTGACCAATTGAGTCTATTATCCAATGTAATGCCAAGTAATTTAACATGACTAGAGATAATATGATTCTCAGCAGATATCTGGATGTATTGTGTTTTCTACCAGTTCAGTTTCAGCTTATTAAATAGAAACCACTATTTGATATCTCGTCGAGATGAGACTGTAACATATCATTATTTTTATCCGACAGAATGACAGTGGTGTCGTCCGCAAAGAGAACCGGTTTGAACGGCATCATATATTTGCACAAGTCATTCACATTAATGACAAATGAGAGCGGGCCCAAAACAGACCTTTGCGGAACGCCATGCTTGATAGTTTGAATGGTAATAGGTGTGTAGTAATAGATCATTCAATACACATAGGTTGCTACTTTTTAGACGACAAAATATTAAAAAAATGTTTTCTCAATCAAATTGAAAGAGGTTTTTTTTTGGAAAATAAAGGTTTTTGAATGTTTGTTTCTTCATACTTGTGCAAAAATGGTTGTTTTGGAATTCTGTTCAAAAAATCTGTTTTTCCGTTAATCAGCTGTCGCCCCTATACGAACGACAACTCTCAGAAAATGAGAAACTTGTGTGAGCTAATATATATATATATATATATATATAATATTATTTTTAATAGCCATGCAATAACATTATATATATTGCTCTCTAGAGAATTAACTGCAATTGAAAAGTCTAGGGTACTAGGCAGGGGGCTACAACAAATACCTCCTTTGAATCATTTGGTGGAATGGAACATCGTGTATAAGTGAAAATTCATGTTCATAGTCTAATCATAATTATGTTATCCTGAAAATAGAACCAATATGTCGAAGTATCATTATTTACATTGGGTCATAATGACCCATTTGTTTGTTTATTCAATTATATAATATACGGTTGTTGAAAATCATATCAAAGTTATTAAAGAGGGTAATTATTTTGAGCTATGGGATATAGATACCTGACTTCTTTTGTTTTTGATAAGCTTATTGGTGTCAGGTATTATATTTGTTGTAATTATTTTAAGAATTGATTGGAGATTGTTACATATTTTACATTTGGTATTCACAATTGAGTTGACAACGTCGCATTTCGGTGGTCGTCCCTAAACCGGCCAATGAATATTGCGAGCCGGCCAGTACTGAATGGCCTACATTGGATGTATATACTGATTGATCCAAAAGTATTTATTATTTCATTGAAGTCAACAAGTGTTCAAACCTTGGCGTTATTATTTAACCACTCCGATACAGAACAAAACATAACATGGTGGCAGCGGTAAAGTGGGCGAGGTTTTTGTTCGAATGAAGTAAACAGCAAAAAAAAACGACACTGATAAAAACGTTGACTTGGAAAGTTAATAAATTAGTATCTGCTTTATTGTGGTGAACAAACAATTTATAAAGGATGGCTGATTTGAAGTCTCCGGAAATGTTTAGTTTTCATGGTGGAAACATTGCTATGGAGACAAAAATTTGAATTTTACCTGCTTGCCAGCGGAATATCTGCAAAAGGGAATGAAATCAAGGTAGCAACCCTCATGAATTTATTGGGAGATGAAGAAATTCAGATTTATAACACTTTTGAATATGAAGAAGTCGGAGATGAGCATGATTATAATTTAAAGTTAGTTTTGAATAAAATTAAAAAGAGTGGTTTAACCTTGAACATGCAAAAATCCAAGTTTTTCACAACTGAAGTGAAGTTTTTAGGCCACAAAATCAGCTCGAACGGTATCGCACCGGATGAACAAAAAACAAAAGCAATTCAGGCGATGAATGCTCCAAAAAACAAGAAAGAACTTCAGCGCTTTTTAGGAACGGTTGTTTACCTAGCAAAATTTATTCCGAATCTATCATCACAAGAGAGCAGCGTTTTGAGAAAATTGTTGAGTGAAAAAAATGAGTGGGTATGGACTAGAAATGAACAATACTGTTTTGACAGAATAAAACATTTAATAACATCATCGGTGACTTTATCCTACTTGGATCCTAAAAAACCGGTCACTCTCTCGGTTGATGCAAGCCCATATGGCTTGGGCGCTATGATAAGTCAGGAAAACAAACCAATAGAGTTTGCATCTGTTTCCTTAACTGAAACACAGCAAAGATACAATCACATTGAAAAATAACTATTAGGATTGGTTTTTGGTTGTGAGCGTTTCAATTTTTACTTGTTTGGTCGAAGTTTCACCATTGAAACAGATCACAGACCATTACTGGGATTATTGAAAAAACCGATAGATGAAATGTTGCCGAGAATACAGAGATTAGCCATTCGCTTGTTAAGATATCACTTCACGCTACAATATGTGCCAGGAAAATTCCTCAAAGTTCCTGATAGTTTAAGTCGAGATCCAACATCCGATAAAATAACAACTGATTAATTGGAAAATAATCTGCAAATACATTCTATAATTTCCACTTCGAAAGAAAGTGAACTCAAGTTGCAGAAAGCCACATCGGAAGATTCAACCTTACAAAAAATCAAATTCTACACTTTGAATGGTTGGCCATTGCATAAGTGTAATGTTCCATCCGATATTAAAAAATACTGGGAAATAAGAAATGAAATATTTTTACATAACGACATACTTTTTTATCATAAAAGAATCATAATTCCAGAAGTTCTCAAACAAGAATTCTTAAACCTGATTCATCAATCACATCAAGGTGTTGTATCATGTAAAAAGAGGGCAAATGAAGCAATTTTTTATCCAGGTCTTTCAACGAACATAGAGAAACTAGTCTTGAGTTGTCGTATTTGTCAAATATATTCTAGAGCTAATGAAAAAACACCCTTGCAACCTCATAATATACCATACCTACCTTGGCAAAAAATTGCTTTAGATTTTATGACTATAGATTCATCAAATTTCATAGTCTTGGTTGAAAATGCAGAGCATATACTTTGCGCCTGCTCCGCTGGGGACCGAATCAGGTTCTTGTTGAGTTCGGCAGATCCGTACTCTCATCATCTGACCTGAAAGACCACTCACCATACAAACTAATCGGCTTCGTTAAGAAGCTGGGTTTATTTGGCCGAGTGTGAATAGGTGTGAGCCACAATAAACCCTTGCGGGTTGCGGTGGAGGGTCGGATAGACCCACTCACTTTAGACCTACCTACCTACCTACTGTTCGTTCCAAAAAATTAAAAAAAATGTTTTCTCGATCAAATTGAAACAGGTTAATTTTTGAGAAATAAAGGTTTTTGAATATTTGTTTCTTCATACTTGGACAAAAATGGTTATTTTGGAATTCTGTTCAGAAAATCTGTTTTTCCGTTAATCAGCTGTCGCCCCTATACGAACGACCACTCTCAGAAGTTGAGAAACTTGTGCGAGCTAAGGACTAACGAGGTCTTACCTCTTAACGTGTGATTCCTACCTACCTACCTACTGTTCGTTCCAAAAAGTCTATATTTTTTCACTGACTAAGCTCATCTATCGATTATCGCTTTCCCAGTGAAATCGGAGTATTTTTTTCATTTCTATAGGCTTAGGAAAGATTGGATGAATAAAGCACACTATAGTTAATTTTTAATGGATGTGACATAGCTTGACATATAACAAATAGTCTTCTTAGCGACTTTCAAACAAAAAGTAGTTTTTTAGAGTTGACTAAATGATATCTCGACCAAAAAGCAACAGAAATCGTCTCAGTCTTTTTATATCATCATTATTTTGAATTATTTTCTATAACTTTTTATAAATTTCATATTCTCTATATTTATTATGAATAAATTATTCTCTTTTTGAACAACCAACAATAATTCTTAATAATATGTATGATATTATTAAAGGGTTGGATTACAGTCACGGAAGAATCACTACAATAATTACTTTAATGTTAATTATTGAAGATACTTCGTTATCCATTGTAATGGTCACTGATACATTCTAGAAAATTGTTGAAAAATGTTTCCAATAGAACGAAAAAAAGGGTAAAGGTGGAAAAGGAGCCATTGACACTCCTGTTGGATGAAAAAAGAGAAGGATAAAATATTTTGAAATTGAATGTAATTTTAAACCTTGGTTTTGTTGACATGTTATTTCTCAATTTTGTTACTTTACTATCAATTGAAAATGAATATGGTTTAACAACCGATTGACTTATAAAAACACCTCATTCCATTGATTTAATACTTTGGAGTATTGTTCTCATATATGGAGATCCGCCCCCAAACATACCCTGAAGCTGCTGGATTTCATCCAGAAAAGAGTCATCCGTCTGAATGGAGACGCGAACATCACTTGCAATCTTGATAATTTAGAAAAAAGGTTGGAAGTTTATGTCTCATCTATAGATACATTCCTTCAGCTATTAACTTGTCTCAAACGTTTTTTTGGTTTAATCAGATATTCTAATATGTTAAATATAGAGTATTCATGATTTTGGGAAATTCAAAATACTCTATTTCAAATTGAATGTCAATATGGATAAATTGATGTATTTCATCAGTTCGGACTTCCATTGCCTAATATAATATAAATTGATTTGAAATCCCTGAAAAAAATTAAAAAGATTAACCGAAAATAACAATTTTCATGAACAAAAAACCGAAATTACAAACAAATAACATACAAGAAACAAACAAAAAATTTTGATTTTTCATTTTTTGTTAATATTTTTGACTTTTCCAGTTTCAGCTTTTAATAATATTTCAATTTATATTTTTTGGTTGTTTTGTATGTTATTTGTTTATAATTTCAGTTTTTTGTTTACTAAAATTGTTATTTTCGGTTAATCTTTTTATTTTTTTAATTTTTTTCAGGGATTTCAAATCAATATATATTATATTAGGCAATGGAAGTTCGAACTGATGAAATACACCACGAAACATTGTCAACCACCTTCAAACAAACGATAAATTGATGATCTAACAATTCGAATTAAATTTTTATTAGGTACCGATACAAGATTTAGAAAGGCTATTGATTTATATATTTTCAAACTATACTCAAAAATGGAACACATCATTGGTCAATACAAGAATGGGGCGTGGTCAAGCCAATTAATTTCATCAAAATTATTAAAATTATTAATTATTAATTAAGGGCATTACATTTATACAGAAAAATTATAATCATACATCTATATCGATAAGCTTCAGATTGATAATTCGATTTCGTTCGCATCCCGTTATCACAATTTCGAAAAATGGAAATCCAAAATTTTTTCTACGGTAGCACTAGCACAGACCAATGTGTCAGTCAATGGATCAGGAGAAGAAACATATCAAGACTTCGTCGATGCTTTGAAAGGAGAATTTTCAAGAGAAAGTAACTTCTTGGGGAGTTGCACCCCACTTAAGGAAACTCAATCAACAACACCAGCTCAGACCACAGTGACAGTCAGTGAATCAGGAGATGAAGCATACCGAGAATTTTTAGATGCATTGAATGGAGAAATTTCAACACGAGAAACTAACTTCTTGGGAGTTCCACTCCGCTTAGGGACAATAAATCGACAACAACACAATCGGAGTGGAATGTTGGAGCTGAGTGCAACCTGACGGTCCAAAAATTGTACAAACACAGTTCTATATTGCGAGAGTTTGTATTGCTTACTAACTCCTTAAATGAAGTGGATGACAACGGAATACCTCCTGCAGCTCAGGCTTCTCAAGATGTCGATGAAGAGACACTGGAGATGGATTGGGAAGAGTGTAGTGGTTTCGGGTTGGAAGATGATGGTGATAATGAGGTGCAACAAAAAGTGGAGAGCATGGACTGGGAGGAGTTCTGAACATTTAGTGAATGACAGTTTGGATGTTTCGACAATAATGAATGGTTTCTGATTCATTGCATTAAATTTGTTTATCATTGACATGTGTCCAATAAATTGATTGAAATAAGCAAATAAACACCCTTTCCTTCATTTCAAATAACATCGAAATCATGCGTGATATCATAAATAATGGCATTTTAACCAAATATTTGTTCTGAAAATGAACAACCCATTGATTTATTAGAACACCTGAATTCATTCCATTGGTTTTGAAACAATAAATGTTTTCATTAGAATATTCACTTTCACATTTACCTACTACGTTCATTATGAGTATTTACTGTATTTTCGAAAAATCAATTTAATTCCTGGTATTGTTTAATATCATTAGAGAGTGGGGTAATAATTAGGGTGAAATCAGTTATAGGTTTACAAAGTTAAATGATGCGGAAAATCAAATAAATAATCGTTTCAATGATCATATTTGAAATATTTCATACACTTTATCCTCAAAATGTTTTATTTCCTAGTCAAGTTTTCCCCAAGTATTTATTCTGATATTTTTTCTTACTGCACGCTTTTCGAAAATGAATTATAAAATCTACAAACAGCACAAAACAACTTATTAAAACTGCGACACATATTTTGCTATAACGTTAACGCTTGAGGAAGCCATTGTATAGCGAAACACGTGTCGCGGGTTTTTTACAACCCTTTATAGTGAAAATCATACAATAAACTGTATTAATTAGTTTTAATATGGATTTTCATCAAGTATCGGCCATTCAATTATTGGTGTGCAACTTAGAATTTGTGACTTACCTATGTTTTGACAGTGGTGCATGAATCTAACCCTTAATTTTCTCTTGTTCTTTTACTGTAGGTAACCAAAATTTCGACAAATCCAAAATATGTAAATACATATAAGTTTTTCAATAATTGTCGACTGATGTTTATTGCCAGGTCGCCATTGGTTGACCCATAGATGGGGTGGGGGCCAGACTTTCTAATTGAAATATATAAATATAGTTACATTCATTATAGTCATTATTTTTATAGAAATATTTGGGTAATCTCCAGATTGATTTTTGGATTTTGTCAAAATTACTACAATAATCAACCTAACTTTGAAGTACCGATTTCCAAAATTGTTCTACGATGGAATATTCAGCACAGGTTCGAGCTAACGGGACAAACAGTGAATCAACAATACAAACTTTGGAATTTTCAAATTCTGATGAAGATATTCTAGATGCCTGGATCATCAAGGAGTCATCCGTAGAGAGTTCTACCCCACAGATGGACAATGATGAAGATTTCCTAGATGCATGGATCGAAGAGTTATCTGTGAAGAGTTTCAGCCCACAGTTGGACAATGGATCAATTGAAACTTCTGAATCACCAAATTCTGGGGAAGATTTTATAGATGCATTAAACGAGGAGTTGCTCAGAAGAGGAGCTAACTCTGTGGAGAGTTCCACCCCGTTTATTGAACTATCTTATCTGTTTTTGGAATCCCGGGATCGGTATTTCGACGAACCAGACACAAACAATGGGAGCATCTGCATTCTGAAGGTCCAAAGGATATGTTGGAAAAAATTAAATGTATATAGTTTTAGTAGAGATCTTACATTAAGAGAACATATACTGGTTGCCAACACCTTGAAGAACATACAAAATACAATGGAAAGAGACAATTTTCCGATCTACGGGATAGCTCCTCTATATTCCGCTGATAGTAATGCTTTTAGACAGAAGAAAGGGAATGAAGAGAAGAAGAGGAAAAGAAGCTGTGACAAAGACGAAGAATTTCCATCATAATACATGAAGTGTTATATTTTTTCCGACGAAGGTAATATATATACCAAAAGCTTGATATTTAACAAGTAGTCTTCTTAGCGGCTTGATAATTTCAATATATGAAAACACAGTTATTTATTTGGTCAGTGCTTGAAAATGCCATTGTTAGTGTATCACAGACAAGTCACAATGCGACGATATAGATAAATATTATTTTTAGTAGCCAGGCAATCACTCCATAGGCATTTTCCTCTGGAGAGTTAACTGCAATTGAAAATAGCTGAATGTCAACTAAGATAATACATAGTTGCCTGACGTCTTTCCCGCCAAATCCGTCGAACTTTCTAGCAGTAATACCAACTCTTAGCTACGAAGAACAATGATTTCAATTAATATATTCCGAATAACTTTCACATTATCTATCATTATGAATGTACTATTCTCATTTCGAACACCCTATATTGATTCTAGCAATATGTCTAACATCACTAGTAGGTTAGATTTCAATTACGACAGAATTCATAAAATAATAACTTCAATGTTGAATTTCAAAGATACTTCGCCATCCATTGTAATGGTAAATGTGAAATAATTGATCTGAAATTTTTTGAGGACCGGAAATATCTGTAGGATTACCCACTGATACATTCTAGAAAATTTTTGGAAAATGTTTCCAGAAGATCGAAAAAAAGGACAAAGTTGGATAAAGGAGCCTGTTAAACTCCTATATGACAACACTCAAATGAGCGATGGCTACTTTGAAAATGTTTTTTTGCTTTTAACACAAACTTTACCGCCCCTTTAAGCTTAACGCGCGTTTCCTCGTGTAACGCCATCTAGGGGACTAGACAGTAACTACTTCTTGTCCGATATTTGTCAAACTGTACAATATATGGCGGTAAGCTTCAATACGAAGCGAGAAGTTTCAAGTCTCCATTATCGAAAGTACTAGGCCCGCCCGCTGCCTCATATAAAAGCGCGCGCGCCATCCAGCCAGTACTGTCATTCGACTATATTACGAAAACTAGTGAATTTAGTTAGTGACTAGCTGGGTAAAATGCTGTACGTGCGGTGGTGCTTACTGTAAGTGGTGTCATTAGCAAGTTTTTAATACTCGATTATTTTCTTCGGCATTTTTGAAGATAAAATTATGTCAGAAGCAAAAAAGAACGAACGGCAGTATAGCGCGGAATATATAAAATATGGATTTATTGACAATCCCACGAATCCATCTTCGCCTATGTACCTTCTTTGTCAAAAAACATTTTCGAATGAAGCGATGAAATCCTCAAGGCTACAAGATCATTAGAATGAAATGCATTCAGGTAAAAAAGACAAAAGTGTGACTTATTTTCAAGAATTGTTCATAGAGGATACTTGTTTATTTTCGTCTGCATCATCGGAGAAAATCGGAAAATGGTTAATCTGCTTATGATTGAAAGTTGTACAGAGTGGGCTAAATTGGACACTTTCAAAGGGAAACTCCCGTTTCCAAACTAAATAGATGCAAACTGATTGCCGGCAGAAATTTACATTTCATAATTTCAAATTTCATTCCACTGGATTAATGGAATAAATGATAACGTACCTGAATTTTTACCTATATCGTCTTTTCCTATTGATAATCAATATTGATTTATTCAGGTATTCATACAGGTAAATACGAGAAACTGATCCTATAAATGTTCATGACCACATCTGTATTTCATTAGTAGACATATTTACGTGACTTAGCACAGAAAGTTCAAACAGAAGACTCAGTAGATACAAAAAGAGGATAGCTATGAATTCTAATTGGAAAAAGACAGTTGTTGTCAGTGAGATCCCCAGAAAATGCTTGAATAGTGGCTGTAACTATTCAGGATATGCATTTGACTATCGGCTGATTTGTTCATTCAGGCATGTTACGTGCCCGTTGATGTTTCAAATTGGATGTGCTTGGATGGGAGCTCCGAAGGAAGCAAATCAACATTGCTTTGAAGAACATAGGGGACTAGCATTCTCGGGTACAGTGGAAATTAGACTGTGTAATTTTAGACATATAGAATTGAGACCCTGTAGGATGTTCTCCTATTTTGCGTTTGACAAAGTGTTCAGATTTTCTATGGAGTTTCAAGAACCACAAAGATTATTTCGAACAGGATGCTATTATTTTGGCGAACCAGTAGAAGAAGGACGTTTTAGGTATGAAATATCGATCATCAACAAGGGCAGTCTCGCCGAAGCTCCAAATTTTGGTACTGTTTGTTGTCATTTGAAATTCGATTATCAATTTTTTGATGACATTTGCTATATGGATATCGATTACTCATCCTGGGAGGAATTTTGTGATAGTGCTGAGACGTTGCATTTTACCATCAAATTATTTGATACTACTGAGGAATAATGACTCCTGTAATGATGTGCTGCTATTGGAATTGACGTACTTGAAATAAATTATAGTTTGATAACATGCCGTGATATGGGAGACCGAGATGAGTTACGTTAATTCATTATATGGTTCTTTCAATGAAGTTTATGTGATGTTACTGAGAATTTTGTACTATTCGCCTTCTGCGAATTGTTACACTTATTTCAATAGTTTTTCTGTTCTTGAAGGTTTTTAATTTTCAGTAACTAATAAATAAATTATGATTATTCGCTATTATTATTGTGTTTTTTTATTGACTCCATAAAATCAAAAAAGTGTTTTTGTGGGAACCGCGCTATGTGAGTTGCCCGTTTTTCAATTGCATTCAGTTTCAGTAGGCATTATTTTTATGAAAACAAACAGTGATAATGATAATGTCAACATAGCCAAAAGATGAATATGTTAAACTCTTATTTACTATGGCTGATTAAACACCAAACAATACATTTTTTCTGTACTATACTTAGAGAAATGAATGATCATTATTAATGCACATTAGTATTAGTGCCAAAAGAAAATTTGGGATTTTCATCATATAAATATTTAATTCATTGTAACATTAAAATTAAAAATAATTAATAACATTTCGTAAGGTGAATATGTTAAAGTCTTATTTACTATGGCAGATTAAACACAAAGCAATACATTCTTTCTGTAACGTGGAGTAGTTTGGTGCAGACCAATTGAGTCTATTATCCAATGTAATGCCAAGTAATTTAACTTTATTAGTTTCACGACTAGAGATAATATGATTATTAGCAGAAATCTGGATGAATTGTGTTTTCTACCAATTTAGTTTCAGCTTATTAAATAGAAACCACTGATTCCCACTATTTGATATCTCGTCGAGATGAGACTGTAACATATCATTATTTTTATCCGACAGAATGACAGTGGTGTCGTCCGCAAAGAGAACCGATTTGAACGGCATCATATATTTGCACAAGTCATTCGTATACATGACAAATAAGAGCGGGCCCAAAACAGACCCTTGCGGAACGCCATGCTTAATAGTTTGATAATAGTTTGATAAGGTACCGTTGAGCATCACTGCTTGTTGACAATTAGTAAGACAAGTTCTTATTAAGTGAAACGGAATACCTCTAACTCCGTAATAGATTAATTTTTCACTGACTATGCTCGTCTATCGATTATCTCTTTTCCAGTGAAATCAGGCCTCTCTGTTGGCTCGAGAGTGATTAGACAAATGAAGCACTCTATATAATTCATTTTCAATAGGTGTGTAGTAGTAGATCATTCAAATAATACCAATAGGGTGCTACTTTTTAGACGACAAAAAATTAAAATAAATGTTTTCTCGATCAAATTGAAACAGGTTTATTTTTGGGAAATGAAGGTTTTTGAATATTTGTTTCTTCATACTTGGACAAAAATGGTTATTTTGGAATTCTGTTCAAAAAATCTGTTTTTCCGTTAATCTGCTGTCGCCCCTATACGAACGACAACTCTCAGAAGTTGAGAAACTTGTGCGAGCTGAGGACTAACGAGGTCTTACCTCTTAACGTGTGATTCCTAACATGTTAATAGCAATTGATCTTTTATAACTTTCATATGATTTATAACAATACTATATAATTGAATAAATAAAATGTTATAATAATTCATTACATTTTTTATTTGCATCTGGCACGACTACACATTTTGAATTTAATATGTGACCCTTTGCAAAATATATATATATATATATATATATATATATATATATATATATATATATATATATATATATATATGTATATATATGGCGCTTCAATGCGAAGCGAGAAGTTTCAAGTCTCCATTCTCGAAAGAACTAGGCCCGCCCGCTCCCTCATATAAAAGCGCGCGCGTCATCCAGCCAGTACTGTCATTCGACTATATTACGAAAACTAGTGAATTTAGTTAGTGACTAGCTAGGTAAAATGCTGTACGTGCGGTGGTGCATACTGTGAGTGGTGTCATTAGCAAGTTTTTAATACTCGATTATTTTCTTCGGCATTTTTGAAGATAAAATTATGTCAGAAGCAAAAAAGAAAAACGGCAGTATAGCGCGGAATATATAAAATATGGATTTATTGAAAATCCCACAAATCCATCTTCGCCTATGTACCTTCTTTGTCAAAAAACATTTTCGAATGAAGCGATGAAATCCTAAAGGCTACAAGATCATTTGAATGAAATGCATTCAGATAAAAAAGACAAAAGTGTGACTTATTTTCAAGAACTGGAAAAGAAACACTCAGCTCATCCAACTGTGTCAAAACTTTATTATAACGACAAGAAATCACATTATCTGCTGTATAATTGTTCATAGAGGAAACTTGTTTATTTTCGTCTGCATCATCTGAGAAAATCGGAAAATGGTCAATCTGCTTATGATTGAAAGTTGTACAGAGTGGGCTAAATTGGACACTTCCAAAGGAAGTGTCCAATTGCGCGTTCATATGAGCCCGCTGCCTCATATGAACGCGCGCGCGCCATCCAGCCAGTACTGTCATTCGACTATAATATTATGAAAACAAGTGAAAAATAGTTAGCGACTATCTAGGTAAAATGCTGGACGTGCGGTGGTGAATACTGTGAGTGGTGTCATTAGCAAGTTTTGAATACTCGATTCTTTACTTCGGCATTTTTGAAGATAAAATTATGTCGGAAGCAAAAAAGAAGAAACGGCAGTATAGCGCGGGATATATAAACTATGGAGATTTCCTATGTGCCTTCTTTGTAAAAAAAATTTCGAATGAAGCGATGAAACCCTAGAGGCTACAAGATTATTTGAATAAAATGCATTCAGATAAAAAAGACAAAAGTGTGACTCATTTTCAAGATCTGGAAAAAAAACACTCAGCTGAGCCAACTGTGTCAAAACTTCATTATAACGACGAGGAATCACATTGTCTGCTGCATAATTGTTCATTTCTCATCCATCTAGAGGAAACTTGTTTATTTTCGTCTGCATCACCTGAGAAAATCGGAAAATGGTCAATCTGCTTATGATTGAAAGTTGTACAGAGTGGGCTAAATTGGACACTTTCAAAGGAAGTGTCCAATTGTTTCCAAACGAAATAGATGAAAACAGATTCCCGGCAGAAATTTACATTTCATGATTTCAAATTTCATTCCACTGGATTAATGGAATAAATGATTACATGTACCTGCATTTTTACCTATATCGTCTTTTCCTATTGATGATCAATATTGATTTATTCAGGTATTCATACAGGTAAATACGAGAAACTGATCCTATAAATGTTCATGACCACATCTGTATTTCATTAGTAGACATATTTACGTGACTTAGCACAGAAAGTTCAGCCAGAAGACCCAGTAGATACAAAAAGAGGATAGCCATGAATTCTAATTGGAAAAAGACAGTTGTTTTCAGTAAGATCCCCAGAAAATGCTTGAATAGTGGCTGTAACTATTCAGGATATGCATTTGACCATCGACTGATTTGTTCATTCAGGCATGTTACGTGCCCGTTGATGTTTCAAATTGGATGTGCTTGGATGGGAGCTTTGAAGGAAGCAAATCAACATTGCTTTGAAGAACATAGGGGACTAGCATTCTCGGGTACAGTGGAAATTAGACTGTGTAATTTTAAAAATATAGAATAGATCAGAGAAACTGATCCTATAAATGTTCATGACCACATCTGTATTTCATTAGTAGACATATTTACGTGACTTAGCACAGAAAGTTCAACCAGAAGACTCAGTAGATACAAAAAGAGGATAGCTATGAATTCTAATTGAAAAAAGACAGTTGAAAGAGGTTTATTTTTGGGAAATAAAGGTTTTTGAATATTTGTTTCTTCATACTTGGACAAAAATGGTTATTTTGGAATTATGTTCAAAAAATATGTTTTTCCGTTAATCAGCTGTCGCCCCTATACGAACGACAACTCTCGGAAGTTGAGAAACTTGTGCGAGCTAAGGACTAACGAGGTCTTACCTTTTAACGTGTGATTCATAATGCGTTAATAGCAATTGATCTTTTATAACTTTTATGATTTTTAACAATACTATATAATTAAATAAATAAAATGTTATAATAATTCAGTATATTTTTTTATTTGCATCTGGCACGACTACACATATATATATATATATATATATATGTATATATATATATATATATATATATATATATATATATATATATATATATATATATATGTATATGTATCATGTTCTCTGAGATTTCAAACCGATCGTGTTATTCACTTGATCTGGATGTGACGTTTTTACTGACTCGACTGTGATATTTTATCTCATGTAACATCTTGCATGAAACTGATAACTAATCATTGTGATATTTTTAATATTGTATTATGTGCTACATGAATGTTTTTTTGTCATTTTTTTCAATCTCTTCTAGAGGCTTTATCACGCACAAGGAGCAATCTTGGGATTTTT
The DNA here is from genome assembly GCF_025532065.1 of Leptinotarsa decemlineata. Classification (NCBI taxonomy): domain Eukaryota; kingdom Metazoa; phylum Arthropoda; class Insecta; order Coleoptera; family Chrysomelidae; genus Leptinotarsa; species Leptinotarsa decemlineata. The sequence goes on along the minus strand of NW_027412529.1, from coordinate 25,986,131 downwards.
TATTCAGTGATGCCATTGTTTATTTATGCAGCTCTCAAGCACTGCTGATATTAACTTATGTATTCAATATTGTAATTTTTTGATAAATAAATAAACATTATTTTATTATTGAAATATATCAGAAGTGCAATGAGATAAAAATGCTCGGTAAATAAAAGCTTACTGAGTACATAATATACTATTATTCAAAATAGCCATGATCAGTCAACATTATTGTGCTCATAGCATTCAATATCAATGAGTACAACTACTACACTTAAAGCACAGCTAGATTCATTGTGTGAATTTAAAGTATGCCTCATCACGTTTGGTGTATTTCCATTCAGTCAGTTGACAAATTTTCATCAAAACCTACACAAAATGATGATTTCCATTCACATAGTCTTGTTAAAAAAGATCGATATCGAATTCAAGACATCGTCAACCATCACAAACATAGATGCATCTGAATGAAAATCTCATCGGCAATAAAAACTGGCAGGATGTAAAGGAACCATGGGTCATTACATCTGTAAAAAAAATTCAACCTCACACACAATTGGGTGATCGTGTTTGTTTCTAGTATCTTTTGGAATAGAATAATGAAGAATCTGTTTTTCGTCATTACCATCCTTCTGATTTTTCCGCAGAAGAACGAAATTAGTAATTTTCTTCAGTTTTCCACTTGTTACTTCTTGTAACTCCTCAATATTTCTTTGCAACGATATGCTCTTCAAGTTGAATCTTATAGAGGATCGAATTTCCTGCAACCATTATTGAATATGTTTTTCACTTCCTTCTAGTACCTTTGCTTCTACAAAGGCACAGAACAGCAAAGAAGGAGTTGAAACTGTTTCGTTGAATCGTTTCTCATCTCTTGAAAACAGATGATACTATCAAATGAGTTGGAGAGATCTAAATCACCTTCAAGTTGCATGTTTCAGAATTTTTTACCGCAATATTGAGGAATGGAAATAACATTCTGAGAAAAGTTTAAAAAACTAAATTTTGATTATTTTCTCCAGAAAGAACTAACCGTTAACCTGTACTCACGACAAAATATCATGAAATTTGGTGAGGAGAAGGTTGCTGTGGCCCCACATACAGCTTTATGAATAGAAAAAAAAATTCAAAAAGACCTGAAAAAATTCAATTCCTTTGAACCGGCGTCATATCCACCAAATTTGAATTTTATCCTGCCTGACATCCTCATTAACAACCACAGAGTGTTGCTGATGGTGAACATCTTCTGCATACATTGATGTTGTTCTGCAGGATGGCATTACCTACATCATTATTACTCACTGGTAGTTGTTTTTGACAGCTAACCAGAGGTGTGAAAAAAACACATAACAAATGAGGGAGTTCAAGGTCAACGCATTTGATGGATCGCATTGGGAAGAGAAAAAGTGTTACCATTTCTCTTCAAATCTACTCTTACAGTAACTTGTACAAACAGTCAGTGACATTTCTGTCACTGTTACAAATACTTCCAAAACAAGAGAGGACACATATGAACTGTTCAAATTAGGACTATCACTGAATCAAAAAATGTGCAGGCATAGATGCACAATTTTTTTGGTATCAAAGGCATCGAGTACTTAGTTTACTAGCTTCTGGTGAGGCGATGTTATTAGCTTCCCGAATCATCCAGGAAACACTTTGGCAATTCGTAGTCTGTCAGCCATGTGAAGTTGCAGAATTATCCCAACTTCAAATTGATAAACTCTCACGAGAAAAATATCTGGTCGAGGTGACCAGTCTAAAGTAAGGTTCGCTGGAGACGAATTTCTGATTCAGATAGTTACTGAACCTAGAAAGCTACCGAGGAAACTACTGTGTTAGCGAAACGCGTCGAAGAATTAGAATGTTTGTGAAAATTGTGTTATTATGTAATTATTATTGAGGAGGTTTTCAAAAAGATGTTCTATATTGTGATTCAAAAGAGATCTATTGTCAATATCTCAAAAGATCTTCAATTCCATTGGTTTCGCAAGTCCGGTAACATTGATTCCAGAACTATTATCATAGTTAACAGGCACACTGGAAATCGGTTGGGATGAAGAATTACCAAATAACGTAATCGAATAATTTAAAAAGTGGATGAAAACATTAAATTTCCTTAATGTATATAAAATTCCTATATTGCTCGATAACTTAATTCATTTTATTCCTGGAAATCCTGGAAATGTTTCTATGTATTTTGAAATGCCAGCAAATGAACATATGCATCTTGTGTATTTCTAAGAACAGAAAAAATAAGGAAATCGTTTTACAACGCATGCAGGCTAAGTCTAGAATGGCAACAAGAAACATTACAATACCAAAGCTTGAGTACAGTCATTGGGGTAAGAATATGTCAATCTAATAGGAGGGTGGAAAAATGAAACAATTGAAAACATTTTACATGGTAGCCCCAACATGGATAAAAACAAAAAGGTTAAAGAATATATTTGTGAGAAATCGCGCGAGAGAAAAAAATTCGTGCTATAGTATTGGTGATTGGTATCATATACCAGGAAACCAATATAGATATTGAACGAAGAAAAAAATTTTCTGTTAACTTCACACAAAGTGAACATTTTTCTAGACATTTCGGATACTTCTCCAAATATACGAAAATTATGAGAATGGTGGGTTATATTTTGAGATTGTATAATAATTCTCGAAAATATTCCAAACTACGTACTCTAATAAACATATCCTTTTTTATAAATGAGGTACTCGGGATAGCTTCCATACCTACACTAGCTAAAATGATAGAAAAACCGGTTAAAACTATTATGGTGGATTTTTTAAAAAGCACTTTGGCTTTCAAGACAGCAAAAATACCAATGATTACATTTTCTTATTCCTGAAAAATTTTGACTGAGTTAAATAATGATGAGATGATAGCGGCAGTATTTTGTGATTTATCAAAGGCGTTTGACTGTATGAATCATGAAATACTGTTACAGGAATTTTAGTAGTACGGAATTAGAGGAGTTGTCTTAGAATGGTGTAGTTCCCATCTATCAGGTCGAAGCCATACAGTAAAAAAAACAATACTTTCTGAACAAACGTACATGAAGATTGGTGTACATCAAGGCTCAATACTAAGTCCGCTCTTCTTTTTGGTGTATATCAATAATTTGCCAAATGTAGAAATATCTGTACATTTTACACTGTACACCGATGACACCAACATAATGTGGCATAGTTCGGTTTTAGAATCCTTGAATAGACTCATTCAAAATGATATTGAAAATATTTCACTACGAGAAGAGTCAATTGGCAACAGACATTATACAAAATTTCTGGGGTTACATATCAATAGTAGACTAAATTTCGATAATCGCATTGATGCTCTCAAAAGTAAGCATCAAAAGTAAGTAAGCAAGTAAAAGTAGCATCTGGATGTTATGCAGTTCGTGTCATGTCCAATGAATTCAGACTGTCCAACGCAATGATGGTTTATCATTCAATAATCGAATCTCACCTACGTTATGGCATTGCCTTCAAGGGGTGGTTAGTAATAACCACATGCAGCCCATTTTAATCCAACAAAAACGGGCATTTTGGTACATGTGTAAAGCGAAAAACCGGGATCCTTGTCACCATTATTTGTTAAGCATAAAATTCTGACAGTGGTAGAATTATTCATATTGGAAACTGCTTGACTGATAAGAAAATACTTTAACAGCTTTGAAGCCATCCAAAAGACCGCGTTGCTGACTTTTTAATGAAATATTTTCAATCGAATTCTAGTCATCTTTTGTTAGTCTAATTACCCTGGTCTGATATATATGATGTACCAGTATTTATTTATCCATTATTTCTGTACCAATTCAATTTTTGCTATATATCTCGTTTTAAATTATTTATTTCAATCTTCTGACTGATATGTTTTGTTTGTTATGTGTCTATTTTTTTTACTACTGACATAAGATCCGCTTTGTTAATGAGAAGTTATCTTCTTCAGAAAATAAAGAATATTTCCCCCACTCTCTCTCTCTCTCTCTGACTCAATGTGTCAGCTTTCGGGATGATGAGTGTAGATTTAGCCGGACCGTTGTACCTGAAAGGGGGAGATAATTCCTGAAACGTACTGTTCAGCTGTGGAATATATCGATCAGTGCATCTAGAACTGCTGATATACTTATCTATCAACAAACGCGTTTTCATCATATTTGAGGCGATTTATAGCGAGAAAAGAAACTAATGCTTTGTGGGACGCATGTTCGAAGTAATTAAGAAATTATTTCGTTGAAACTTAGGGAAAGCAACTTATGAAGAATAAATGACAACTTTATGCAATTGTGGAGCCATAATTATTGCGAGGCCTTCCACTTACATTTTGGATAAAGATAATTCGAAATCTCTCAGTCCTTCCATGTTTATTTCGGATATATCTATCTACTGGTGAAACTTCTGATATGATAATAATAATAATAATCGTCTTTATTCATCGACATAATATAAAAAATCCAATACAAAAATTTAGAACAATAATTAAGGGTCAATGAAAAGGTGAAGTATCAGCCTAGGCTGCTTTTCAACTTAACCTAGCGAAAAAAAAAATATAGGTGAATCAATGAAAAATATAAAAGTAAAATTTGAGTATTAGCGTATATAAAATCAAAAATACTTATTTCCAGAACAATTTATACTCGTGTGAGTATAAAATATAAAAGTACAAATCGAATAAAAATTAAATTTTTAAATAATAATTTAAATATAAAAAAAAGTAATAATTTAATTCTAAATATAAATATAAATATATGCCTAAATTCTTGTAAAATATTTTCACCTTAGTAAACACTTATTAACATTCATTTATATCCCTAGCGTAAACAATAATCATATACAGGTCCGTCTTAAAAGAAATTCTATAGTGACCAAAGTAAGATTTTCAATTTCTCCTTGAAATTGTATAAAGAGAAGTTCCAAAACTCCTTGGGAAGAGTGTTATAGAATTTAGGCGCAGAATATGAAAAAGTACGTTGGTACAGTGCAGTTGAGTATTTGGGAATAACTAGCATATTATTTTTCCTTATGTTCACCCTATTGAGGTTTTTGAACATAGTAAGTTTATTAAGGAGATACGTAGGTTTGCCACATGTTATAACTTTGTGTGTCAAGGTAAGTAAATGGAGTTTTCGACAGTTATCTAATTTGAGCCATCCCGTTTCTTTAAATTTCATACTAATATGTTCAAATTTACGTATTCAATGAGAAAAACGTAAACAGGAATTTTGATTTTTTTGTAGTCTAGCTGCATCAGCCTGTAGAAGTGCTGGACCATAAATACTGTCGTAATATGATAATTTAGATATCACCAACGATTCGCACAACTCAAGTTTCATTTTAGTAGATAGCAAATCATGACTAGGATACAGCTGTCTCAGAATATTGAACGAGCTCTGGCAGAGATAGCTGAAGTGCTTGGTAAATCTTAGGTCAACATTAAACCAAATACCTAGGTTTTTGATTTCACTTACAAATGTTAACGGCATACCTGCTAACCTGATTTGAAAATTTTGTGTTAGCTGTTCATGTTTTGATTTCGTTCCGAGTAGCATAGCTACTGATTTCGAAGGGTTAAGTGTGAGATTATGTGCGGTTGAGATATTGTATGAAGATGTTAAGTCTTCTTCAATTTGAGAAGTTCCTTTCAAGGATTGAATTGCTCGTAAAGTCTAGGTATAATTGAGTATCATCGGCATAGTGGTGGATAGTACAAAACTTCAGACACTCATGAAAATCCGAGATATAGATGGAAAAAAGAATAGGTCCCAAGATTGATCCTTGAGGCACTCCGTAATTCACTATTTGGGCATCTGACTTTAATGAACCTACTACTACCGACTGACATCGTTCCGATAAATAGATAAATAAGCCCACAAGTTTCCTGAGAAAAACCATAGTATAGAAGTTTATCACACAAAACATTACGATCAATAGTATCGAACGCCTTACTATAGTCTAGTAGAATCAGGTAAACTAGTTGGCCTTTTTTCAATTGAAATGAGAATGTCATCGGTGATATTTAGTAAAGCTGTAGTGGTGCTATGAGATTTTCGGAAACCAGATTGAACCGAAGTTATAATATTATTTGTTTCAACAAAATGACAAATTTGATCTTTCAAGATTAGCTCAAACACCTTAGATAGAATCGGGAGTATGCTTATTGGCCTGAGGTGACCGAATTCAGTGGGATTAATACGCTTTGGTATGGGAATCACGTTAGCTCGCTTCCAAGCCGCAGGGAAGGTACAAGTAGAAATAGATAAATTAATAATATAAGTAATATGGTCAATGAGTTTAGTTTCTACATAACGCAACATTCGTAGAGAAATTAGATCCGATCCTGTAGCATTACTGGTGATAGCAATCAGGTGTTTCCTTACGGTGTCTTTGTCTATCACGTGAAAACTGAAGTTGCGATTATTTTGAAAAGAATATTTGTCAAGAAAAGATAATTGACCTGGAGTTTTAGTGACGTGATTGAAATTGAAAAAATGAAAATTCAATATTGTGGGATTATTTAGGTTATATGGAAGTTCAGATTTTTTTATCGTTTCTCAGGATATCCAGAGATCTAAAGGTATTCCATTTGGCTTTGGCATTTTTATTGTGGAGTATAAAATTTAGATAAGCTCTTTTTTCGCGTCGTATAGCTGCGGTTGTATAATTACGTATGTCCTTATAAAAAGTAAAGTCAGTTTCTAGTCTGGTATGCTTGAATTTGATCAAGGCTCTATTTCTGATCTTCATCATTTCTTTAATAGTGGGTGTCAACTACGAGGCTGGGCGTCTAGTAGTTCTAACTGTTCGAACAGGAGCATGTTGATTATAAAGGGCTATAAGATTATTATACAGAAAAGTAAGTGCATCATTAGGATTTCCTAACGTATAGATGTAATTCCAGTCGATGAGATTGAGATCTACTTGAGAAAGGTTAAAGTCAAATTTAGTAAAGTCTCGATAAGTGATGTACTTAATGTGATTAGGAATGTCGATTGATTTGATAATACAACTGACCATGAGATGGTCAGAATTGCCTTGGATATCATGAGCATCTACTGATTCAATGTCATCTGGCTGGGAACTCACTAAAATATCTTTCAAAGTCCGACTTGTTGATGTAATGCGGGTAGGAGTAGTCATCAGCTGATGGAGTTCGAAGGAGTGAAGCAAGTCATGGAAATGTTCAGATCGTTTATCAGGAAGGAGGAGATTTATATTCAAGTCTCCAACAATAGTCAGAGAGTCACAGGTAGGTAGCAGATTTCCAATTGCATCCTCTAGCTCGTTAAGTGATCGGAGAATATTAGCTTGGGGAGGACGGTAGATAACTCCAATTATATAACTTTTACCTTTTACGGAATTCGATTTTCAATTATCGGAAATCATCGACTTTATGTTGATGATATACACTACCTTGCACTGACGAGTGGCCAAACAGCCCGAAACCGGTCTGCAAGTGTGTTCCAATAATTGAAAATCTATTGCGGCAGTTGTAATACAAGCAACAATCAAAAAATTAAAAAAAAAACTATTAACACATGATGAAAATTAAAAAAATATTAACAAGAAATGAAAATTGAAAATTGAAAGATTTCAAACCAAGTTACTTCACGACGTTTCGATTGTTAGTATCCACAATCGTCTTCGGGTGAGAAATGAACTTATTTCTCCGACATCTGACTATTTGTAGGTCATTCGAATGCTTTCAACTGTTTTTTTTTCCCTCTCTCCGCTTCATCGATTTTAGCGGAAGCTGACCGTTTGGCGGGAGTTGGTCGTGTTCTGTTTGATTGGAGGTTTCCATATGTTGCGTATCTCTACGCTAGCTTGTCTAAATGAGTTGTTGGACAACATATATGCGGCTTCTTTGAATTTTTTCCTAAACCAATGTTCTTCCTTGTAGATGATTTCAGCTTGAGCCAACTTGATGTTATGTTGATGAGTCCAAACGTGCTCAGGTATTCCTGATTTGCTGGTTTCTTCTCGCTGGGTGTGTTTCTTATGCTGGGCAATGCAAACTTTCAATAACATCTTAGTTCCACCGATGTATAATTCTCCGCACTCGCAGGGTATCCGGTAAATGCAATTCTTAGAATCGCAGTCCGCGTTTGGTGGCCTGGTTTTTGTGAGCCTGCTACGGATAGTGTTCCATAATCTGAAGCAGGTTATGATGTTATACTTGGACCCGATCCTTCTTATTCTTTCCCACAATCCTCTGATGTGGAGAAGTACATGCACTGGTTGTGGCGGCTTCTCTTCCTTGTGGAGGTCTTGCGGTCTTCTAGCTGAAGCCTGTTCCACCATCACTTTAGAGTAACCATTTCATTAAAGGTTTTTTTGGAATATGCCTAGTTCCTTTTCGAGACTTCTTTTATATTACAGAACCCGAAAGCACGGTCTAGTAGAGTCTTGATGATGCCTCTTGTAGCCTCTCTTAGTCGATTGATGATGATTGGATACCTGGATCAGATACTGTCCTGTGTGAATGAGTTTTCGATACACAGATGTTTCCCATTTCGTATCGCTCCTAATACGTGTCGCTCCTCCTTAATACGTCTAAAAATGGCAATTGGTTGTGGACTTCCTTCTCCATTTTGAAAGTGATGGAAGGACTTACGTTGTTGATGTGCTTCAGGAAAGTGTCTAGTTCTGCATTCCCATGGTTCCATATTATCAATGTGTCGTCCACGTATCTCAGGGCTTCCTCTGGGCTTCTTCAATGGCCAGCTTTTCAAACCACTCCATATATACATTGGCTATAACTGATGAAAGTGACGATCCCATTGGCAGTCTCTCATCTTGCATAAAGAATTCGCCCTTCAGTTGGAGGTAGCAGTTTCGCACACAGCATCCTAGTAATTCCATGATTACTTGTATCGGTTAGTTTGTTCTATCTTTCAGGTCCCCATCTTCGAATAGCTTCCCCTGTATGATTTCAAGTGCTTCTTCGCCAGGACGTTGGTGTAAAGACTTTTCACGTCGAAACTGGTCAGTTGATCCTGTTCTTCAACTTCGAATGCCCCTAGGAGTTCAACAAAATGCTTTAAATTTTTCACAGAGGATGTTGTTTTTCCTTGCATTGGTTTAATTATTGGTAGTAAAAATATGGACAAGTTCTGAGTAGCTGAATCTCTAGAGCTAATGATCGGTCTGAACGGAACATCATTCTTGTGGATTTTGAGTAATCCAAACAAGTGAGGGGGCTTACTGCGGTGCGGTGTTAGCCACAAAACGATTTGAAGATATAAGAAGAGAGAGATCTTGGAAGAGGAACATGGACCAATCTTTGCCAAAATTGAAAGCACGTGCTTGAAGATCTGGCAAGACATGGAGAATACCCATGCGTTATGGTGATTCGTTATGCCATTTCTATTGAAAGTAGCTTCATCGGTAAATAAAATATCATTAATGAAAGTGATTTGAAGAAATAAGAAGAGAGATCTTGGAAGAGGAAAATGGACCAATCTTCGCCAAGATTGAAAGCACGTACAACATGAGTTCTCACCCGTTCACGGACATAGAGAAATTCTTGTTGAGGAAAGGTCTGAACTTCGCGAATCAACAAATCAAGAATAACAGAGCACGTTTGGACTCATCAACATAACATCGAGTGGGCTCAAGCTGAAATCATCCACAAGGAAGAACATTGGTTCAGGATAAAATTCAAAAAAGCCGCATATATGTTGTCCAACAACGCGTTTAACCAAGCTAGCAGTGGGAGATTTGAGCCGGTTCTAAGCCTCCCCCACCACTATGACGTATTAATTGCTTTTTTTTGTTTAGTAACATCAAGGCGATGTGACCTTGAAGTGTCTGGCGCATGGATCGTTCAGAATTTCTTTCATATGAAATTGTGTGTGTGTGTGAGAATGCACGGTACAGGGTTTCATCATGTGCTTGTCTATGTACAAACATACGTCTGCATACTTCCACAATCCTCCAAGTGATGAATGTTCCATCGGTGTGAGCCCACCAAGTTAGTGGTGGTGCGACGTCACAGTACCAACCGTTCAATGGTAAGAGAGCGAGATGTTCACTCCACGACGTCTGGCTGAGTAATGCGTATTCATCGGTGTGCCCTCACCTCTCTCGATGAGATGAAGGCTGTGACGTAACGCATCGCTCTAGCCTCGCTGTCGATGGTGACGAGCAGGCGGCGAGGACTGTGTTAACGTCTGCCCTCTACGAGAGCGCAACGACCATTGTCTGTTCGTATCGACATCTGTTAACGCATCCAGCTGGGAAGTGGGCTTGACTGTGACGTCAGGCATCTCTAGTGGGTAGCAACTAGCAATTTGAACCTTCCACGGTTTCATAATGGTGGTGACTCGCGCTGTTTAACATGAAAGAAATGCCTGGCACACTATGAAATCAGTAGACGAATATATCTGCAGCAGTTAGCAATTGGTAAAGTGTTATTCAGTTCGTAATAGAAGGAAGACGGTGAGTGTATTTTTCTGTTGGAAATTGTTTATATTTTCATACATATTTTCATTATGTCCGTTTCAAAAGTAGACTTAAATAAAATCAATAATTTGATTGTACTGGAGGTTGAAATACTAGAGCAAAATGCTTTATCATCATTACCAATTGAAGAAGTGTATGTATATATATATATATATATATATATATATATATATATATATATATATATATATATATATATATATATATATATATATATATATATATATATATATATATATATATATATATATATATATATATATATATAATATATCAACTCATTCTACAAGGTTTGGTAAATCAATTTTATTAACTTTGGAAGATGTAATCAATTATTTTAAACATGGCTACCAAAACGTATTTCGTTGCAATTGAGTGATGACGATATAACTTGTATCAACTCATCCGATGGTAAATATACGATGGTGTATTTAGGTCGAAGCCCACAAAGTTTTGCTGGCATGAAAACGCGATCTCTAGTCAAATTCGATATGATTGAATAATGATAGTATTTATTTATAGTGAATTTCTTCTTGTTTTAATAATATTCATAGAAGATGATGATCGGGTGGTAAATATACGATGGTGTATTTAGGTCAGAGCCCGCAAAGTTTTGCAGGTATGAAAACACGATCTCTAGTCAAATTCAATATGATTGAATACTAATAGTAATTATTTATAGTGAATTTCTTTTTGTTTTAATAATATTCATACATTGGATGATTTAAATGATAAGTATATGGGAAAATAAACATTACTAACATAGTTGAATACACTCACTTTATAACTACAAGTAAAATGGGAATGTGAGTATTATATCCTGGAAACAAGTTGGAGGTTGCTTATTGTTTTTTTATTCGATTTCAGTTACACCAATCAAAGATGTGGATGCAGTATGCAAGTCAAGATTGGATCGATGTTGTAGATCTCAAATCATCGGTTCAACATTTGTCGTCTGAATTGAAGGTGTTGGGATTGGAGCCGAACATGCAAGCATTTATGATATGAGTGTATGCTATGATGACAAACAAATCGAATTTTGTCTTCGTGATGCCGAGAACTATCAACTTTGTGAAGTTATGATTGAATTGAACCTGAGAAGATTCCTGTATAGTCTCCAACCATACTTGCCAGAATGGAATATTTATCACTTTGAATTGAAAATCGAAAGGTAATTGAAGATAGTCGCGAAAATAATGACTATGAGGAAGAAGTTATTTAAGATAGTCTGTATGTTTCTGTAAATCATTAATGAAATAAAATACTTTGTATTATTTTCATGTTTTATTTATTCAAATCCCATTATATACAATTGAAAATGATTACAAAACAATAAATATGATATATATGAATTGGGAAAAATTACAATACATGATACGAGTCAGTTAAACATTTATAAAAAGAAGATTATAAAACAGTACATGATAGAGTTGAAAAAATGAAATAGTATCCATAATGTGAAGAGTTTCAATATCTGCTGTGAACTGAACCATCCAATGCATTGTATGATGAAACTGTATCATGCAAAATTAATGCATATACTTTAGTGTTGTCTGGAAACTTGGTCTTTCTCGTCTCAAACTCAATCTTTATATTGATAGTTGATGATTTCGTTGCATTCGGTTGATGGGAACAATCGATGATGAATAGTGGATTCTCTCTAAATGGTCCAATGTCCATCAGAGGTTAACTCATATCTTTATCATAATGACTCCGCTGGAAACTCTCAAAAGCATGCTATGCAGGAGCATCAAGTTTTTATCGAAATTCAAATTCCAACGCTCATATGGATAAACTTTAGAATTCAAGTTTACTTGAATACTATTGATATCGGCAGTTTTGAATTTTGTAATATCCTGTGTTCTATCTCCAGATGTGGTAGTACTCTGGAATGCGATGATGACAAAACGAGGAGCTTCTAGAGCGTTAGTTGTTTTGATAGCCCATATGTCTGAAGAAGTCCCACGTAATGATGGTAGTTCATAGAGGTCCCACATACGATAGGCCAACTTGATTTTGGCATTCAGACCGCTTTTGTTTATTCTACTCAAAAGTTTGAGCTTGTGTTTATCATCTGCTACAATATATCTTATTTTCCATTCGATATTATTCATTTCCAAATAAGCATCAAACCCACCTATATATGAGTTTTTGAATGATCGAGCGATAATCAAAATCAATTCCTGTTTAGCATTCAAGATACTTTTTTTGTAATCTTCAGCAAAACCCATCAAATATTTCAGTGGTAGTTTTCCACTAAAAACATGACCGTTTGTATCCAAGATATCTTGTTTCAATTGTGAAAGTCCCCAGCCAGATGTCAATAATGTGTTAGCATGTGATTGTCCAAATGATATCATGGTTTTCATTGTAGATGTTATACCAGGTTTTCTAACAATAGCTACTTGTTCACCACCCATTTCGAAACGAATTTCATCAAAGAGAAATGCAATTCGAGAGATATCATGTTTTCGCTACATCTTTCGGGGTGAATTTACCTTCTATGTAAATGAAGCTCTCGGCAATAGCTAGTATACATCTTGATTAATGATTGCAATTCTAATTTCATCCGAATTCCTGAACAGCGGTGATCCATAGGGCTTATATGTGTGCTCATGTAAACTTATGAGACAATGATCGAGCACTGGTTCATCGAATATATTCAACTTTTCACTGTTTGTTTCGAGCACCATTGTTATTTTCTCACTTTCAATCCAATCGATTTCAAAAATTTAAGATCACTCACAGACAGAGCGTTATGTGCTAACTGTTTGGCATACACTCGTAGAATTAGCTTCTTTTTATGCACACTTCTCTTTTCATGCAAATTTTTTTTTTTCATGCACACTTTTCTTTTTAATGGTGCATCTCGTTTTGGTTTGGGATTGTTCAATATGATTTTGTCTATTATAAATGGAACCCATAAGAATAGTTATTCGATTTTCTTCAATTCCAAAATAATGAAAATCTCTTCTTCACTTCCAAAATCGATAAGGTTATTTTTTTCATCCACTGTAATGTTGTGAATCAATCGATGACCTTCTGGACTGATAGGCATATATATAATACTGTGTGGTTCTTTAGTAATATTGTATCCAGGTTCAACATCAATATCGAATGAGAAAAGAATGTGGGATTCTTCACCATTTATATATGAACCAGAATTATTTTGCAATATAAGCGGATAAGTCTCACAGTTGTAATGTTTATTGATAATGAGGATTCATGTGTCTGATTTTGTGGAAATATGCCATGAGCGAACCCCATCATTTCAGCTATAGAATTTGGATGTGTCAGATCAATTTCATATTTGGATCGCATTTCACATTTGAATGTATTATTATTAGCGTGTAGATAGAAAATGTCATCTGCAACGATATCAATTGATTTTTTATCATGAAACAACCTGTACATGATATGTTTCTGTATGACGGCATTGATCTCTTCTATTTCGTAAGCACCACATGGAATTTCAATTGTGTACTTTTCGAGTATCGATTAGTTGTCATTACTGATTCTGAAACTCATTAAATTATTAGCTCCAGTTATATTATTGATTGTATTGCATCCATAGAATCCCAAAAGTCCTAATCCATAACGGCTGTTCCTATCCAATTCAACAGGTGGAAAAAATCCGCACTCAAGACACTTGTCCTGACAGTTCGTAGCTCGAACTTTCGTGACATGACTGATGGATATTTTGAAACACATTTCAATTTATTGTTGTGCACAGCAACAGCACATTTGAGACCATTTACACTTTTTCGAAAGTGTTCTATTGTAATAAATATCATTTTTATTGATACCAATATTCATATCTTCTATATTACAAATACAACATACCGATCTTCGAGGTAAAGGACCATCATTCACATCCGAATTTGAATTTTCATCGGGGTGGTGTTCGTTACAATATCTATATTTCATTATGTCGATGTTATCTTGTAGATGTTTGGGTAACTATTCCCAAACATATGCAATCTCATGTGCAACACATGCAAGTATCACTTCCTTGGGCATATTTGCAACCATCACTTTATCAATTTTTTTCAAGGTACCCATTATCTTGATTGCCTCCCGATCCAGTTTTGGTGTTGTATCCATTTTTATTTGGTAACTTAATCAGAGAGAAACTGTAAGCTCAAGTGACCACAAGTGACAAGTTGACGATCATAGTTATATTTGATTTTTACATTCGAACACCACCCAATTTGTTCCTGGTCCACCTATTCCATCTGAATTGACAATAGCTGTCTCATTTTATCCTGAAGAGTGTAATCTGCCACGCACAAAAACACCACGAAAATGTGGAATTTTCATTTTTTGTGCATAATAACTGAGATCGAGATCGGTGAGAGGCCTCTGAGGTAGAGGTTCAATTAGTTTTTTGTTTTGTTTGTGGTTTTGTTTAAGATATATTCCACTTCCGTGTTTGCCCAATTCTACAGCCTCCATGGTTTTATTGTGGCGATTGGCTTCCATTAAAGTCGCTCTGCTGGCTTTTGCTGAATTCACGGCCTTGGTAATACCAGCAGCGGCTCCCGCTAAACTCCCTAGTGCGGATAGTCCAGCAAAAATTGGTATCAATGGCAAAAGTCCACCGATCTTGGGAACAGGAATTATGCATGTTGTGCGAACTTTCTTCTTTCCACCGGCAGCTTTGAGGTATTTAAGTGCCGCCTGCAATGACACAGTGATAGCTTTTTGCTATTATTCGTCACAAATTGATCCCCACCTGCTTTCTTCAATACATTTTGCACTTTATGGACTATCCCAGCACCAAATGCAACTTTTCTAATTTTATTTTTTTTGTTTGTTTCCTCCTACTTTTTTTCTTATTGGTGCTTCAACCCATGCCCATATGTCTTTTTGCTTTCATAATGTTAATGACAAATAATGCAGCTGCTCTTTCCCCAATACTCGCGTCCTTCGATTTAACACTATCCCAAGCGCTGTATTCAAGTTCTTTGTCGGCTAAATGTCTTGCTGCAAGATCGGATGGATGCTTAGAATATTGAATATCATGTTTTTTGCATTCAATATCTAATTTATTGATTCCAGGATTTCAGGATTCCAGGAAGTTTGTTTGTTAAATCATTAACAAAACTACAACCTCTTTTAATTTCACGATCACCTTCAATACGTCCGTATCGTTTGATGGTACACATTGAAATGAATAAGCTGATCACATTCATATAGTCTCCAACCACGGCACGATGCGCATTGTAAAACAGAAAGAAAAGTTTGTTGTAGATAATCTAGATGAGAAATTTGGGTGTGGATTGAATGGACAAAGGGTATTCAGACATGGTCTACTACTTCCATCATCAGTTCATTATAGTACCTTCAAATTGTGGAAATACGAATGCAATGATATCGCTATTAACACATCCAAAAGGACTTAGATTTAGAAATGCTTATCTTTATTCGAAATCACTCAATCAACCTAAATATCAATACTTGCGAAATATTTTGGAACCTATAAAAGGATTAGGTTTTTTACATTCAGCAATGATGCAGAAATAGTGGAACCCTCCGACGCTCAGCACAATTCTGTTTTCATTTTCGATGATGCGATATGTGAAAAGCAGGATATTATTTGATCATATTTCTGTATGGGACGTCATAAGGATGTTGATTGTTTTTACCTCGCACAGACATATTCATGGGTACCCATCATAATGCTCAAACAAGATGAGACGAATTAACACCACATTTATTCAGATCATGTATCACCCATTGTTACATTCAAACAATTCCAATTGATGTGTGTTAAATGCTGGGAGGACTAATATGGATTTCTAGTCATTGGTAAGGACAGAAAAATAGATGAAGGTCGATATCGCAAAGGGTTCGATAGTTTTATATATCCATGATTTTGTTATTCAAACTTATTCGATCACTGAATATTGTAGAGGTCACTTCATCAGCGAATTGAGCTATAATTTAAAAAGGGTACTATGAATACAAAAATTGATTCTGAAAATAAAAACAATGAAATGAATTTGGAACGTCAACTAGTAGAGGCAACAGAAGCTGTCAGGCAGAAATTCAACTCTAGTAAAAATGATAATATTGAAAATCGTACGACACTCGAAAAATTGTATGAGCCCATAACGAAACCATTGAATGTTTTATCATCAAACGCTACTTCGAAATCATCAGTGTTATCTTCAAACCATGGAAATGTTCAATCTACTTCAAATTATCCCATGAGTACTCCAATAGGAATAAAACAATCATTTGGTAGTGTATCATCTCTGAATAGTGACACGAGCACACCATCATCGTCCCACATCGATTCTTTGGATCCTGACTCCTCACCTAATATGAATGAAATTCGTGAAGATGTTTTGGCGAAACATTTGAATAATGAAAAATCTAGAAATCCAGCATAAGATGGAATATTTGGTGTACGTATGAATCCTATTACACAAATGCTGAAAATGGAAATCTAGTGGTACATTTCAAAGATGGAAACATTTCATTTTGGGATGCTAATATACTGAAAAAATATGAATGCGCAGGTAGTCCAGAGTTGTATGATATGATATTTTTGAAAAATCCGCAAGATAATGAAGAAATTCGTCAAGTATATTCCAAAATATTGAATATAACGAATGCTCCATATGAACAATATCATCTGAAGAATGGTTTTAAAAAGACAAATTCTAAAAAATTTCGTGAAGTTATCACACCTCTATTAGACTCACCACAATATCCAATAAGAGGTAGAAGTAAAATTGGTGGAGCATTCAAACAAGTGAAAATGGAGAAAACATATAATTCTAAACCTGTGAATTATGTGTACTGGAATTCACCGAAAGAGTTAATTGCTCGCTTACGACTATTGGAAGCTTCAAAGTCAGCTGGGCATACTGGACATGACAATGGAATAATTCCAATAATTGAAGAATTACGTGAAAAAGGTATAATATATTAATATATCCACAAGTAATGATCACTGTCACATCAACATTCAATGCAGTAACATTATCACCTTTTCTCTTTGATCATATTGGAATAGAATGACTAATGAAATAAGTGATGTCAAACGACAAGTTGTTAATGAATTACATAGACCTGCAAGATGTAATTTTCGCAGAATAATAACCACCATCAGAAGTTTTGCAGATCTATGGCAAATAGATCTAGCTGAACTACAACCTTATACAAAGAGTAATGAAGAATACCGATATATACTTGTAGTGATTGATTGTTAATCAAAATATCTGAGGACTGTAGCAGTTGAAGATAAAACAGGTAATACAATAACTAATGCAATGAAACATGTACTGAAGGAAGCCAAAATTTCTCCCAAACATATACAAAGCGATCAAGGGAAAGAATTTTTCAATAGAAGCTACTTATCTCTCATGCGACAATATAAAATCAATCAGTATTCAACATTTAGCACAAAGAAGGCGGCTATAGCAGAAAGAGTGATTCATATTCTTCCAACTATAACTAGTAAATATAACAATAAAGTTCATCGTACAATAGGTATGGCACACATCAATGTTGGTTCAACAACAAAATTGAACTCAAAAGTGTCAAAGGAATTGAATTCCAATTGAATCCCAAATTCCAATTGAATGAAATTGTACGTATAGCGTGTACAAAAATATTTTTGAAAAGTTTTACACTGCGAACTTCACCACAGAGCTCTTCAAGATAGTTAAAATTGATAAAACCACCCCAACGACATATAATCTCGAAGATGTGAATGAACAACCTATTAGAGGATGTTTTTACGAAGAAGAATTATTACGAATCGAAAATCCTGATTGAGAAGGTGTTGAAGAGAAAAAAAAAATTAGGTATATGTAGAGTAGTTAGGCCTTCCTAGCGAACAAAATTCTTGGATTGATGAATTAAATATGATTTAAATGTATCCACTATTGTATTTATGAATAAGGTAATGTTGAAATTCATTATTGTTTTCATTTCAATTATATGTATGTGAATTGAAAAATATTGCAGCGGTAAACGTTGCCCCAACAATTCGCAACGTTCTGTGTATACCAAACCAAATTAATTGTATACTCCATTCCCGCTCATACTTTTTCAACTCACGATATTGAAAACACATTACCATTCCCAAAACTAATCGCTGTCACTTTGAAATGCACTCTCCATCTCTTTTTGCCAATTATTTCTCACTGATAATGACGTCTCATAAAGTTGAGTCGACCCCTCAAGCTCTGCCTGAGCTCGCATTCTCGAAAGTTGATCGAATTGATTTTATCTTTCACAATTTTTGAACGGAGTTCATCTGCATCTTCACACATTTTAGCCAATTCAACCTTCGCTAATGCAATCTTGGCATCTAATGCTTGAATAGTTTCCTTATTATCATTGATAGCTCGCTCACTCTTTTCATGTTCAGCAATAGCCATCTGTGACTGAAAGAAGATAGCGATTCAGCTTTCAAATCACCCTTCATTTCTTCAGGTACACCTTTTGGCTTCCTCTTCGATCTGTCACTTTTCGTTGTCGGTTTTTTCTCTCGCACAACACTTTTCGATTATTTCTTTTTTATGAAGTCAGTGACAATCGATGAAGATGCATTAGTAATTTTCCTCTTGAGTGTTCTAGATTTCTCATCAACACCAAGAGGAAGGGAAGATGAAGGGTATATGAGTGGTGATAATTGCGAAACGATTGGATTTTCAACAACAATTTGCTCATTTGGTTCCGGCACATCTGCAAAGTTAACGAAGTCGTTAATATCAAAATAATTTATCGAATCTTGACTCCATAAATGTAATATTGGAATATTTTCAAAATCAGTGTGATCGATATCAATAAGTGGTGAACCATATTCAGCAATCAACAGCGGCATAGAGCTCATGATAATGATTATTTAGATCTGAGGAATGATATGTGATAGCAATAGAATGTGAATAGGAAAGGTGATGACGTTACTAATGCTTCACCTTTTATAGAGGAAAATAAACTAGCACATGCGCTCTTTCATGAACTGGCGCATGCGCTCTTTCACTAAATTGTTCACGCATGTGACGATCTTTGTCATTTAAGAGCAAGACTTTGTGTTGAATGCATTTCTAAAATGAGAGAAAATTATACAAATAAATTCGAAAAATATATACAACAGAGGACAATAATGACAATAAAAATCAAAAGTGGTAATGTGTCTCTGTTGATGTTGATTCTCCTCCTCCATATTTGTTGTTCATGTGTCAGACACCAACATTGAAAGAAATGAATTCTTTTATTGGGGTAGAGTTGTCCAACTTTCTCACATAAATCCCAAGTACTTCTACATGTAGTGCATACATGATTCCAACAATTCATAGAATATGTATCACAACGCAAACAACGTTGCAGCGGAGCTGGAGCGGCAGCGCATGTACCACAAATATTTCTACAAATACCCATATAATTGATTGTGATAGGCTCGGAACACTTCAGGCACTGTGACTGTTGTTGACGATATTCTGATTATGTTCGCTTCGGTGGATGAGATGGAGGCGATAGCTGAATCCGCGACACACAATCACTGCACATATCAGTGCATGGATTAATTGTTTCCTCAGGTCTACTTATTTGGCAAAAGTAGCACACAATTGCCCCCGCAATCATCATTGGGTAGACGCACACTTTTGGTTTTTCATTCCTCTCTTTTGGAAACGGCATTTTACTAATTCGATTAGAAATTTCAAGAGATGACTTATAGAAACTCTGACTGTCCTCTCCTATACCGACATTCTGAATTTATACAAATTAACACCATGTGAAAGTATAGTGGGAGAACTTCTCCTTCTCACAAGCATGACTTCATCATACCAACTTATGTTTTGAGATGCTATATCCTTCTCTCCCACTCAAAACGAGTCAAATGATAAGTGGGAGTCGTACCACTACCACCACCACTACCTATACAATTATATGAGTCGACTTGCGAACCTGAAGTTCATTCACTCACTCTGCATCTGTGAGGAAACGTCAAGATGAATACTGAAAAAATAGTTGCTGCATTGAATAGAATATCTGCTGTTGATGCAAAAGATTGGATAGACGAGTCAGATGATGAGGATGCCAACATTCCGCTAGAGGAAGTGATAGTTGAAGAAGGTGTTGAAGTCGATGAAGAGGAGATTGACCTTGGAGTCGACGAAGATGAAAATGAGGCTAACGAAAACGACGAAGATGAAAACGAGGCTAACGAGAGCGATGAAAATGATGAAATGGTCGATGAGCTGATCGTGGATGGTGAAGGCGATGATGAAGGGGTTGTAGCTGATTCATCTGAAGGTGATGGTGCTTTGAGAATCGGTCTCCGATTGCTCAAGATCACCGACACATTAGAAGATCCCATGGATTTATATTGCGTGATGGACGCGCATGTGCGGATTCGAACGATTGATGACAACATCAAAAAGCTATGTTGGTGTTGTTTTCATTTTTACTCCATTAGAAACAATAATGGAGGGTGGTATCATCATATCAACACCCACAACACCGTTTCTATGATGGAACTGGGTCAGAATTGGTGCGATGCTTGCGAGAGACCCCTAACAAACTTCACCCGAGTGTCGACTGGTCAAAAAAAAACAACAGCCCTTTTTAGGGCTACATTATTCACACAAACAGTAGTAGTAGTAGTATTCACAGATTATGTGTCAAATGACTACTTTAAGTTGGAAATTTGTTAGTCTTTGAATATCGGTGTATTATATGACAAATTACTACTTTGACTGAAAAGTCAAAGTTGGGAATTTGCTAGTCATTGAATATCTATGCATATGATGAGTACTACTTTAACTGAAAGTTGAATTAGGCAATTTCTTAATCATTGAATATATATATATATATATATATATATATATATATATATATATATATATATATATATATATATATATATATATATAAAAAATAAATAGATAAGTACTCTTTGATCATTCCCATATTGATTTCAATTTAAGAGCCACCGGTATACAGCTGTTTCAGCCTATTGGGCATCGTCAGTACCGGGCAGGCGGTCCTCGATTGAAGACAAAATGAGAAAAAACCAAGAAAGTACTTGATAAAAATAGCTGCGTAAACGCAAGCGAAACATAAGTGGAACCACCTATTGGTGTGACACCCAAGTCAACTTGCCAAGTTTTTATGTCAGTGTTGGTGGTTTGACCAATCAACCGACAACTGCGGTAGCAGAAATTTGGGAAGCTAACCTGAAATGCCATCGGAAAACGAATCCACATGTTTCTAGAAATGATATGAAATCTAGAAAGGTTAATGCAGTCAAGCTGCTGGAAAATAATTCCATGAAAATCAAAAAATAAATAGATAAGTACTCTTTGATCATTCCCATATTGATTTCAATTTAAGAGCCACCGGTATACAGCTGTATACCGGTGTCACACCAATAGGTGGTTCCACTTATGTTTCGCTTGCGTTTACGCAGCTATTTTTATCAAGTACTTTCTTGGTTTTTTCTCATTTTGTCTTCAATCGAGGACCGCCTGCCCGGTACTGACGATGCCCAATAGGCTGAAACAGCTGTATACCGGTGGCTCTTAAATTGAAATCAATATGGGAATGATCAAAGAGTACTTATCTATTTATTTTTTGATTTTCATGGAATTATTTTCCAGCAGCTTGACTGCATTAACCTTTCTAGATTTCATATATATATATATATATATATATATATATATATATATATATATATATATATATATACATATATATATATATATATATATATATATATATATATATACATATATATATATATATATATATATATATATATACATATATATATATATATATATATATATATATATATATATATATATATATATATATATATATATATATATATATATATATATATATATATATACCAAATGTTAACAATGATATGAACCTGTTTCTGTTTGAAAGTATAATGATAGCTCTGAAAAGAGCTGTTTTTGTTTCAGTCTTCAATTGTAGCCCTGAAATGGGCTGTTTCTTTTTAATAATCCATGCAATGGTATGGACTAACGCTCCTCATCATCAGAAACAATGATTATGGTGTCGTCATCTGAATCATCTGTATCTGATGATATACTTATGATGTCGTCCTCATAATCATTTGAATCAGATGATTTACTAATGACATCGTCCGCATAATCATCTAGATCGTCTAAGTCGTCAACACCCATCTCTAACTCTGCATCTACTTCCTCTTGCATACCTCCTTCTATACGTTCTGGAAAATCATCAGGAAGATCATAGATGCGTTGCAGAAATTGAGCGAAGGTTGTACTGAGATGATCGGACGTTGAATCTATTTCATGTACCTGGATGGGTCCTGTGCTCGACATAGAATACTCTGGTACACTCATCGATTCGGTGGTGAAATCAGCACTCGACATTGTGGAAGAATGATGTAGAACTGGGATTGATGTTATATTTATATTGGAAAAATAAAATGGAGGGAGTAAAGTTTAAATGTAGAACAATTCAGTGTTTGAAATTCGAAAGCAACAAGAATGACGATCTTCATGAAACTCTGAGTGATTATTATGAAAAACTTTGAGTATATATTATGAAAAACTAATAAGGGAGAAGGAGGAAGACATTGCTGCAACTTCGCAGTGCCTCATGTACACCAACCAAAAAGTGTGTACTATGTGGAAGGAAAGGATTAAGGGTGGGAGAAAGGATCACATATCGTCATCCGAATTGAGGACCTCATCAAATAGGATAGGGGATGGTGGACGACTATTCTCGACTTCCTCGGACTCATCGTCTTCATAGGGCAGTAGGTCATCAAAATCGATATTCCACCAACCGTTAGGATCCGGATACTCCCCATCAGAAAGGTCCGCTTCATTGCTGCCGGTTAGATGCTGCACCTGTATTCTATAATCATTATTCATATATTCAAATCCAATGTTGTGAGGTGCTGTGGTCGAATGAACGAAACCTTCTTGGAGAGACATGTAGTATGGTAACTGAGGCTCCGGGAGGCTGTATGGCTCGGTAGTTGAATCAGGTTCCATGTTGAAGGTGGGTGATCAACTGAATATTCCAACAGATAATTCCTACTTTTATACTTTTGAAAAGGGAGTGGGGTAGGAGTGGGGATGAAGTGGAAATGAATTGCAAAATGACATAAACTATATTCAATGAAAGAGATAATTGAATGGATAAAATACAATACGAGTTATATAAAATTATAGTTGTTAATTTCATTATGTAACATGTCTTTCTTTTATTTTCTTCTCACGAGATTATTTACAAAAATTGTTGTGAGATATTTGTCTAGAAGAGCTTGGAATTGAAATTGAAAAAAATAATAATAAGACGAAGTGAAGAACAATGCCCCAATCATTGCATTGTTCAATGTGTAACAAACCAAAACAATGTACACCCTTTATTTCACTTCTTTTTTTATTTTTTTTTCCTAAAATTACAAATATAAACTTAAAACTACCAGAATTAAATATTCCTGACTAACCTAAAATTAATCTTTATTCACATTTATTGTACGGAAAAGTCTTTATGAAGGTCACTAATTTTTTGTATGTCTCTATCGAAGAGGTCTCTGCTTTACACCTTTCCTTCAGAGATGCATACTTCCGATCTAGTTTGGCCATTCCTTTTTCTAATTCCTTTCATCGGTTAACAATTTCAGCCTTTTGGCGGTTCATGTTAACCAATGCGGCCTCACTTGATCGGGAAGTATGTTCTGCTTCCTCACACCGCGGTAGGAAACCGCTCAACAGTTCACTCACCTCTCCGATAGGCTGTCGCACTTGTGGCACTAACACTTGAGGATTCGCTGGTGTTGCTGGCAGCGGTGAAAGCGGCACCGCCAACGGGGTCAATACGACGCCCGGAGAAGGCGCCCTCGGTGTTTCCACTGCTGCTGCTGCTGCTGCGGACGTCGTGGAGAGTCTCAAGCTCTTACGAGCAGTCGGCCAACTACCTGCATAAGGATTAATCCTATTGCAAGTAATTCGGTACTTTTCAATAATACGTCATCTGTTGATTTTGGTTTTGGTTCTATTATTCTAACATTTGGATTAATGTCTAGTCCTGGATACCGCAGTCCACCTGATGACCTGAGTTTATGTTTTTTCTCCAAAAAGTACAACTCTCTGTTCCAAAGCGTTATATTATTTCATTGTAGACGCTGTTATGTCAGGCATTTTTATTTCTACATCACTTTTAAGATTATCATATTTACGAGCCAAAGTTATCCGAGCCTCTGCAATTTTATCGTCGAATGCTTGACGTGCATCGCGAGCAGCATTACCAATTGTGGATTGTATTGCAGGTTGTAGGGCTAGAAGTATGACCTCCTTTGTTCCATTTATGTCCCCCTCAAGATATGATACAGTTACACAATCACTCTTGTCAATTGGTTCGCTAGAATTTTTCAATATTTTTCTTTGCATGTCATAATGACCATCTTTTGTTAATTTAAATCCATTCCCGGGAGGACCTCGAATGACTGATATTTCTTTCATTCACATTATGCCATATACTTTGCAGTAATTGGTTAGGAAAAATAGAAGTAAAACAAATAAAAATTTTATCATTTTTATATTCATTAAAGTAACTTGGCAAAAGTAATACATATACACATATATATTATAAATTGAATGTAAAGATCACAACGCGATAATCACAAATAATGAATGTTCCGGTTTGAAGGAAAAAGCAACAACACTTCGGATAATAATTCAGTTATTCATCTCAACAGTCAACAAATTAATTAGTTGGTCTAAGGCGCTCTCTTGAGAAAAAGAATGAACGATTTCAGACACCCAACGAATGTTGTCATTAGGATCATTTCGATATAACTCTATATCGCTATGAACCCATGGAAAAGTTCGAGTGGTATTCGGAATGATGAATCTTTTGTCGTCGTGATATAATAATGCGACTTTATTTTTCAGTTCAGTGTAAATATCATGCAATATGCTTCTGAATGAGTTCATCTTCCTGAATATCATACCTCCCTCTTCGATAATTTTTCCGTAGTCTTCACATGTCAATTCATTCTTCATAAAAGATCGTTTGATGCCTTTGGCCTTCTTCAGTTCACCATCAACAGATTTCACATAATACGCTTTAGCACCTGTACCGTAAAAGCTGATTATTGGATCATTTGAAAATTCATCCTTGAAATTACCCACAACTGACTTTGTCACTGGAATATTGAATTGTTTTCCTATTTTATAATTAGATGTATCGAACTTATTTATATTATTTTTGATAAATTCAAAGAAATTGTCTGTATTTACTTTGAGAATAAGGGGGTCGGTATCAGTGTAGAGTAAGCACGCATCTTCTCCAAACTGTTGTTTGATAACTCCATATAAAAAATCATACATAACTCTAGCCAATTGAATGGCAACAAAAATTTATGTAAAAATGAAGTATTTTTTGAAATTTTGTCGCCATATGAGACAACTAGCACCTATAGTTTGAATTGAAGGGATTATATTTTTTAGGAGTGATTAGTTTTTGGTTATATAGTTCTTTTTATATTTTCCCAATGTGTAATGAGTCTAACATCAATTTTATTGTCTACGGTTTCCATTGTTTTTCCATAGACTGCATTATTCATTAGTTTGTAGAAATCTTTTTGAGATTTGTTATTAGACCGATAACGCATTTCAGTATTCAATATATTCAATTCAATATATATATATATATATATATATATATATATATATATATATATATATATATATATATATATATATATATACTCTATGTGTGTTCATCACTATCAACCCATGATTGACAGCTTGCTATAAGTTTCTATAGTGAACAATATATTTTCTTTTGTCGTTTAAATTTGAAATTATTTTGGGAACTTTCGATTTTGCATATGGAGGTATCAAACTTCAACTAAGAATGGAAAATCGGAATGTTTATCGTGAAGTCCTTGGAGATAATGTATATCCACTTCCAATACATATCCATAAGGACTATCAACATCCACATTCATTATATCAAGATTGAGAATTTCATGAGGTGTTAACCATGAACATTCACCTGTTGGTAATGGTTGTGACATGCTGTGACCATCTAGATTTGTTGCATCCAAATATGAAATGAAGGAAGATGGTCATTTGAATTATAATTCGGTAAAAATTTATTGTTTGCTTTATGTTTCCTTACACTACATTGACTGATTCCACCACAAATATTTTTTTGAAAGAAGTGAACCATATCAATGTCAGTTAGTAGTTCCAATTCAATATTAGTATATTTCAACATGGCATCCCACGATAATCCGGGTGTGGTGAAGTATTGTGCCGGATCCAATTTATATTCATCAACAGATATTTGTGGGAAATGTTTCCGCATCTCGATACACTGATCAGATGGTAAATTCGCTCCTAAAGTTTCCAAAGAACTATGCATGAATCTGAAACTATCAATGAATCTCATTTTCAAATAATTCAATAATTCTTCTTCTCTCTACCATCTTTATCCGTATAGGAATGTGTAAAGAGATGTTTTGTGAAAGATATATATTTCTCATTAGTTTGTGGGATGACATCCACTTTATCTTTGTTTTTATACAATTCCTTAATGAATACGTGACAATCATATCCACTCAGATTGTGAAAAATAATAGGAATGAAATTTGGTAATTTAAAATTCAAATTACATGCAGGGGATCTTTTTTTTCTGTGAGATGACAATGATCCCTCACTTCAACTTCACCATCATTGAATTGTTCAGAACAAATTCCACAATTTGTGGCAGAAGCAAACTGTTTCATTTCCTCAGGAGTTTGTGCATCTATAGGAATAGAAAACCTGAGATGATTTTCATTAATATTTTTCAAATCATCTTGAATTTTGCTGACAAATTTCTGGGCTGCATACACACCCCTCTACGATACAAATTTTGACAAATCATCATTGTATGAACATTTGATCAAATAAGCAAATGATTAAGGCTCATGTTTGAATGTCTTGATCGAGTACGAGTATTCAGGATTTCGCTAACTGGTTTGAATCGGCTTAGGTACTGATTCAAAATCGGCATACACTACAAATGGTACCTTCATTTGTTTCTCAAAGTTTTCAAACGTTAGTATATTTTCAGGCACCATTTTTCCATATTTATTGACTTTGAAATTGGTTGATGGTGTTTTAGTACTCAAGTGATTACAATCATTTATCTTATGACGTAATAGTAATTGCTCATTGGAAAAATATAATAAATATCCACATATCCATAAATATTTTTTATGTTCATGAGCCGAAATCATCTGTGATAAGTAGCAAATTGACATGTCTCCTAAGTCTTCTCTGAGAGTAATGTAATGGTCCAATTATTTCATACATTATTTTACCCTTCTCGAATTTATTTTCTAAACCGTACACATTAACTGAGATATCATTCTCGTCCTCATATTTCACATTATCCTTCGAATTTACTGGAAAGCTCATACCTGTTACTTTTATGACAGTATTGAAATGTGGATATGATGAAACTTCTGACGTTCTATTGATTGCAGGATGTAATGCTGAAGTGATAGCCCATGCAAAACAATGCTGATCTTCATTACGAACATTAACCACGGCTTTCCTACGCTCGATACATTCAGGTAGCTTCACATATGAACATCCACTGAGCGGGCTGTATTTATTGATGTTCACCTCCAGAAACATGATTTTTTCACAAGTCCAACCTCAAATACAAATCGAAATTACTGATCCATCCAATTAAAACTTAGTAGAAATGCTTACTTGAATCATGTTCCTGGAATCCTGAGTTTGAGCGATAATTCCATTTTGTAATCCATCAAATAAGGAATTCTAATCAGTAGATTGGTCAACTGTTCTATTCTGAGAGTTAAATGATTTGGTTTCCTTCAGGTCTTGCGTTTGCAGAATATAACTCCCAAATACTTCCATATTCACTTGGATGATTTTGTGAACCCTGATGGCTGATTCCAATAATTCAATAACTTTCTGCCTGATTTCATTAAAGAATAACATGTAATCGGTGAAAACAATGGAACTCTGCACCCTGTATGTAGCATTCCGACGCATGAAGGCACTCTTTATAATTTGAACACCATCACTCAATTATACATATGCATTATTCTTATGTTGCAGACTTCTATTGTTAGAATCCACTTGAGTCAATGGAATCGTCACATTACAACAATTACATGTGTACATAAGTGTTGCAGCGTCATCTAATCTCACTCGTTTCACTGATGGACCTCCTTGGCAACTCTGGAGCTGATGATGACGAAGGTTATCACTACAAGTAAAAGATTTACCACAGTCACAAGAATACATTTTCTATGATATGTTCTCACTTACTCACTAGATGTAAACTGACATAACCAACACTCGCCCGCTTCTTGAAAACCATAGTCCTCGCCGCCTGCGCATCACCATCGAGAGCGAGGGTAGAGCCATGCGTTACGTCATTTACATCGCCATATCGAGGGAGGTAAGGGCACATCGATGAATACGCATTACTTAGCCACACGCCGTGGAGTGCACATCTCGCTCTCCTACCATTGAACGGTTGCTGCTAGGGTAGAGCGATGCGTTACGTCATAGCCTTCACCACATCTAGAGAGGTGAGGGCACACCGATGAATACGCATTACTCAGCCACACGTCGTGGAATGAACATCTCGCTCTCCTACCGTTGAACGGTTGCTGCTGTGATGTCACACCACTACTGACTTGGTGGCCTCACACCGATGGAATATTCATTACTTGGAGGATCTTTGAAGTATGCAGACGTATGTTTCTAAATAGACAAGCACATGATGAAACCCTGTACCGTGCATTCTCTCTCACACACACACACCAACCAAATGTAATTACGTCATTATGTCATATACACACAAAATCTCATATGAAAAAAAATCTGAACGATCCATGCTGCAGACACTTCAATGTCACATCGCCTTGATGTTACTAAACAACAAAAAAAAAGAAATTAATACGTCATAGTGGTCGGGGGAGGCTTAGAACCAGCTCAAATTTCTTACTGCTAGCGTAGAGATTCGCAACATATGGAAACCTCTAATCAAGTGGAACACGACCAACTTCCGCCAGCTAGGCATTCGAATGACCTATAAATAGTCAGATGTCGGGGGACTGAGTTCAGTTATCACTCGAAAACGATTGCGGATACTAACAATCGAAACGTTGTGAAGTAACTTGGCTGGGAATCTTTTAATTTTCATTTCTTGTTAATAATTTTTTAATTTTCATCTCGTGTTAATAGTTTTTTTTTTATTTTTTGGTTGTTGCTTGTATTTATTTCATTGTAATTTAATTTTTTTTTGCTCAATATAATTGTTATCTTTCAGCTATATATCAATATGGCTGAAACCGAAAAGACGAGTGTTGAGTTCGTTCCCACCAAAAGTTGTAAAAAGTGTAAAAATATTGCTTTAACAGGCAAAAAGTGCATAAAATGTGATACAGTTACGCATAACAGTTGCGTTAAATATTTAAAAAATATCAAATATATTAATAGTGAACGAATAATCTGTTGTGAAGATTCAGAAATCAACATGACAGACGCCGACGACAAGGACATTTCTTCTTTCAATGTCACCGGTGATCTCACTGTGGATGATAATAAGTTGGATATTGTTATCGTGAATTATATACTTGAGCAGAAAGATGCCTTGATTCTTGAACTGAGGGACAAAATTGAATTGCTCAAAAAACATATCCAGTTGTTCAGTGAAGTAAATAAACAAAACACAGTTCTCCCATCGCCAGACATTCCAATGCCAATACAAGCAAAAAAAGATACTATTGAAAAACTACCAATAAATAGTATCAGACATAAACCTACACACAAAAACACCTCGAAAAATCAACAAAATAAACAAGGGATTTCACGAGGACATTCACAAATAATAAAAAAGGGCGAGCTGGCTTCTGCAATTATTCAAGATGAGGCCATGGCTAAAATGAATAATATCATATATCTTGATAAAGAAACACAAAATACTGATCTCAATTATGATAATCGCGAAGCAGTTAATTCAATTTCGAAGCAAATCCGTGGAAAGTGGTTGAAAGGAAGCTAACTACTCGCAATAATAATAAAAAGAGGAAGTTGATTATTGGCAATAATACTGACAATGACACAATAAAAGGTGTCCCCAAAATTGTAACATTACATGTTACCAGGGTTGATATTAATACCACAATTGAATCTCTGAAAGATATGCTGAAAGAACATTTTCCGGAGGTATCCTGTGAAACTATAAATTCTAAATACCCTAATATATATTCATCATTCAAAGTGAAAATAAACGAAGACAATTTAAAAAAAGCCATGGATCCTAAAATATGGCCCTCGGGATCTTGTATAAGCCGTTTTTTAGAGAAAAGGGTGAATGGGAGAAGAGAAAAATAATGTTCGATCCTCAAGTTCTCCTGATGAATATCCAATGCCTAAATCAAAACAAACTTGATGCTATCAATCTGGATATTTTGAAAGTCAATATTGATATCATATGTTTGACAGAAACATGGTGTAAAAAGGAATCAGTGAACTCCTTCCATTTGAATGACTTTCATCTTCAAAGCCATTTTTGTCGAGAAGAGAAAGGGGGTGGTGTTGCAATTGTGACGAGAAGTAACATGACAGTGATGTGTTTGAATCTTAAGAATGATTGTGTTGAACAAGACTTCGAAATATGTGAAATCTCATGTAAGTCAGATCAAGTTCAAATGATTGTTCTATGCTGTTACAGAGCACCAACTGGAAATTTCAACATATTTTTCGATGATCTTACCCGCACGTACAAACCTAACTGTAATATGATAGTTTATGATGATTTCAATATTGACTGCTATAATGGTTATAATAATAATTTAAAAAAATTATGTGATATTTTTAACTGTTTTAATATGCTTCCAGAAGTGGGTTGGCCAACAAGAGTTACAACTAGTGCAGTGTCAACAATTGATAATAATAGATTTTCCGATTTCAGAAATGGATCATGCTGTGTAATAGACAACACTATATATGATCACAGAACGTTACCATTCGACTGCGGAATGAGAGCACTTGAAGCGGGAAATTCATGGGAATTAAAAAGATCATTTAATAATGATGCTATCAATTCTTTTGTTGAAGGTCTACAGAGTGAAGACTGGTTAGACTCAATGAGCTTTTTCTAAAAGCTCATTGAGTGGTTAGACTGGTTAGACATGAATGATGCTTTTTCTAAAATTTCATTGAAATTCTCATACCATTTTGAGAAAAATTTCCCAAAACGTAAAAAATACTTGTATAATAATAAAAACAAGGGTTGGGTCAATACCGAAATTGTAAAATCAAGCCACAATTTAAAGGATCTTTTTAAGTTGAAACAAATTTTTCCCGAGTTATTGACTTTTTACAATAAGGAGAAACTAAAACATTTAAAACTGATCAATTCGACTAAAAAGCGATACTACCAAAGTGAAATAGAAAACGCGGACAATATTCATAAAGCAGCGTGGGGAATTGTATCTCATTTAACTATGAAGTCAAATAGTAAGCAAAAAAATATAATAATAAACGACAATAACCGTATGGTAGAATCACCAAATTTGATTGCCAATATGTTCAGTCATTATTTCAGAGACATTGCTGTAGATATAATAAATAAGATAGATAAAAACAATGTAGGGTATGAGCTCTCCTTGAGGAATATTGTATCGCCTACGAACTCATTATACCTTAGTCCCTATACGGAGACTGAACTATATAGCCTTTTCGGCTTTGATGAGGTCCCAATGTTTCTTTTGAGAAAATGTCTACCAGTCTTGATGAGGCCATTGGTCTATTTGGTGAATTTATCCTTTACCACTGGATCATTTCCCGACCCTCTTACAGACCCGTGACAATCCCATCTTGCTTTTCGAAGATTTTTCAATACGCCTTCTTCAATCGAATGATAACGTTCTGTGATAATAATAACGTCTTTGCCAGAAATCAACATGTATTTTTAAATAAGAAATCAACCATAACAGCAATACATTCATCCTATAACGAAATAATCAAATGCCTCGATGCAGGAGAGTGCCCTGTTGGGATATTTTGTGATCTCAGCAGAGCATTCGACTGTGTAGATCATCAAATTCTAAAAGATAAACTGTACAAGTATGGCATACGTGGTCTTCCGCTGTCTTGGTTATCGGATTACCTCTCTCATAGAAAACAGTTTGTAGAAGTTAATAAAATGAGATCTGATATAATTTCTACGGACCTTGGGGTGCCACAAGGATCCATATTAGGCCCAATACTGTTTCTGTTTTATATAAATGATTTGACAAACTCAATAACGGAAGAAACAGTAATAATGTACGCTGATGACACTTCTATTATCGTCTCGGATAGGTCTGATTCTGACCTGGAAGAGAAATGTGCTGAAGTTTTTCGAAACTTAAATTCATGGTTTGCGGCAAATAAGTTATTCATGAATGTTGATAAAACTGTTCTGATCCGTTTCCATAACAGACAAAAATATTATACACCAATCGGTTTCAAGATTAATGAGAGGGGATATTCTGTAACGACAGGCACCGAAAGTACCAAATTCCTGGGACTTCATATCGACCAATGTTTAGGCTGGCATAATCATTGTGAATTTTCAATGAAGAAGTTGAACTCGATAACATTTCAGCTCAGAAATTTAAGACAAGTATTAAATATTAGTCAGTTGCTGACGCTGTATTATGCTCAAGTTGAGTCCAGACTCAGATATGGCCTATGTTTCTGGGGATTATCGTCACGTTGGAATGAGGTATTCCTAGTGCAAAAAAGAATACTGAGAACCATAACAGGATTGTCAACTAGGGATTCCTGCAAAAATGTGTTCGTTAATTTTAATATTCTAACATTGCCTTGTTTGTTTATATTTGAACTGAGTTTACATGTTTTTGAAAATGACAATGAAATCTTTCTGATGAATAGATGTATCCGCAATGTGAATACTCGTCAAAATAATAATTTGTTCGTACCATATGCCAGAACAGAGCTGGCTTAAAACTCACCAAATCTGATGGCTCCCCGAATATTCAACCATTTGCCAATGAATATAAGGGA
This sequence comes from Leptinotarsa decemlineata, assembly GCF_025532065.1. NCBI lineage: Eukaryota > Metazoa > Arthropoda > Insecta > Coleoptera > Chrysomelidae > Leptinotarsa > Leptinotarsa decemlineata. The sequence continues at coordinate 25,952,583 of NW_027412529.1, read as the reverse complement.
GAGCAGGTCTCAAGCCGGATTCAAATATCGCTTGAAATATTTTTTATGTTCTCATAGTTTTTATATTATTGAAGAGTACATGTCCCATTAGTTTGTAAGTAGTACCTAAGGTTTCATCACTGACAGCTCCTACACAATGTATATTTGTCAACAGGAAATGAATAAATAAATATTTTTTTTATTTTTCACAAATTCTTTCAGGTATTTCAAATCAACTTATATCGTATTAGACAATGGAAGTCCGAACTAATGAAATGCAAGTTCTTAAACAGTTCATAAAGTATTGGAAAAATATATTTCCATTTTGTACTTTTAAGGGGCTGTAACTTTTTTGTGTACATTTTTACATTAAGGTAACTTATATCCAATCGAGTTATTTTTGACCCCAGAATATGTGGTTCAATTTATGATCTACGTTATTGTTACGTTGTTGTTATGTAATTGAACTACAAGAGCAAGTATTTCAATTAGCATTTTCATGAAAACGAGTTAGCTTTTTGATCATCAAGAGTGTCAAATATTATAGAGAGCTTAGTAATGTTCATTGAATAACAGTGCTCTTACCTTTGCGTCTGTTTTCCTCAGCAGTTTTCAAGGCATCTTTCAAATTTTGAATTTTCTCCGATTCATTTTTTCCTGAAATGAAATGAATCAAATGAGTTCAGTTTTGAATCATTACTAATTAATGTATTATGTGAATGTTTCATTATGTACCTGTTTTGTTTTTTCCCTTCGGTGTTTTCGTGAAGTTTCCCATGATTCGGATTTTTCTGTAAGTAAATCCAAACATACAATATTTACATATACCAGTTAACAACAAATATTTGGCAAAATTTCTGTTTATATTGATTGGGAAAGAAATAACAAAAGAACTTCAAGAACTAGACAGTTCTACAAAACGGGAGACGAGAAAAAGGAAGAGAGGAAGTACTTGAACCAAGTAGAGTAAAAATTTAATGGAAGGTTTAAAAAAGGAGAACGGAGAAAAAATAACAAAAATGCCCATTACTGAAACTGTTAGGGTAATTAGAAATATGAAAAAAAGAACTGTAATGGAAACAAAATAATAGAAGAACGAGAAAAAATGCTAGAATATCTATATTCTGCAACAAGATAGGTACAGATCATCAGGAGAAGTTCAAAACTCAATAATACAGTTTATTATATGATTTTCACTACAAAGGGTTTCACAAAAGCCGCGTCACGTGTTTTTCTATACAATAGCTTCCTCAAGCGTTAATAATGAGTTGGCCTTCTCCATCACATTCACCATGTAGCTAGAAAAGGAAGACCCTATAAATTTTTTGGACTTGAGAGTAACGAAATTTAACAATAAACAAGATTTTTCAATTCATCGTAAACCATCACATACAAATATCATCATTCATAATTCGTCCACTCACCCACCCATATCAGCACAAAGTAGCAGCATTCAACAGTATGATTCACAGACTGATTTCCTTGTCAGATGCGAATTTCAATAAAGAGCTGAACGTAATAAAAAAAATAGCCGTCAACAATGATTACGCAGTCTAATACATTCTCTATTATCAAAAAAGTTAAAGAGCCAAGCTTTGAAGGAAGTTTACCCAATTTGAATTGATGAGGATAAAAGTTATAGAACCTTAACCTACTACTTAGGCCAACCCAGAACGGATATTCCAAATTTTCTGCACAACAAAGGTGTAAATATTGCTTTCAAAACCAACAACAACTTAGGCATGCACATTAAGAATAACAAAGATGGAAGTTCCGTGTCAGAAAAATCAGGAGTGTATAAATAATCATTTGTGTCATGTCCGATGTTTTATATAAGTCAAACTGGAAGAACGTTCAAAGACCGCATAAAAAACACATAAATGGTTTCCAGAATAGAAAAATAATCCCCACATATGCCACTCATTTGATCACAGAAGTACATGAGTACAATCATGAATTCAAGCCTCTCCATTTCCAGAAGAAAGGTTTAAAACAACCTGTTGGATAGTATAGAAATTAACAAATTTGAAAACTCCAAATATCTTATGAACGATCAAACTGAACTGAATAATTCGCCATTATTGAATCTGTTCATTTCCAGACAAGAAGAGTTAAATATCATTATGGTATTTTCGGAAATTTAATTCATTCATATAGTTAATGTATTTATACCTGCCCTTTTCAGGTATTAACGCTTGAGAAAGCTATTGTATAGCGAAACACGTGTTGCAGTTTTCGTAAAACCCTTTATAGTGAAAATTATACAATAAACTGTAATAATCAGTTTCAATATGGATTATGTTCCTCAAGTTCTATTCAATTGAGAGAAATTCAGTCTAGCAATTGAACAAAATCTGTCGAGGTCTTCAGAGAGGAATTGCCGCATAAACGATGAAAAGAGAAAAATCATTCAATGGCGAAATGAATGAAGTTGAGAACGAATACGATCATATTAGATATTATATATAATGGGGGTAAAATTGATCAGAACTATCGGTGTATTGTATATATATCATGAGTGAACATATCTATACGTATGAAATTGAAACCTTGGAAGATAACAACTGAATAATTCAATTGAATGTTACTGTAAACACTAAAATGTATAAAATAATAGCATTAGATCTCCTTCCCTGCCCCTGTCCGATTTCATAGAGACACTGTGTAAGTACTTGGAACACCAAGAACAAAATAAAGCAGATTTTGAGATTAATAATTGGAGATATAAACATAAATATAATGGATGGAAATGATGATGATACTATATCTTATTTAAATATTCTGAATGTATATGGATTCAGATCAGCTATAAATGAGTATACTAGAATCAACGGAACTTCGAAATCATGCTTAGACCACATATTTGTCCAGCACAAAGAATCGAATGTAAATATCTTGCCAGTAATAATACAATCAAGCATTAGCGATCGTTATCCAATCCAATCCAATCCAGATAAAATCTTCGGAAACGAAATTAAATATAAATAATGATAGAGAACATAATATTAAATATTATTTCAATGAGAATAAATGTTTCAACCTAGTCTCAGCTGGAACGTTGGAAAACATATATAAAAAGGAAGACGTAGAAGACCTCGCAACCCAATTTATTAGTAAACTAAAAGCTGTGATCGAAATGAGCACAGAAAAATGCGAATCAAAAGAAGTCAAATCAAAAGGAAAGAATGGATAACTAATGGTCTAATGAATTCCATAAATACAAAAAACAAGCTCATTGGCTCATACAACGACGGTTTGAGAAATCAATATAAACGATACCGCAATAAACTTAATGAGATGATCAGAAAAATTTTACATAAATAAAATCGACAAACTAAAGAATAACTCAAGCAAACTTTGGCAAGCTGTAACCTGAATAAAATAAAAAATATTAAAACTAATTATGGAATACATCTAATCAATGATAATCATCAGTAAGCAAGAAACCAAAATTGTAGAAAAAACAATATCTAACTCATTCTTCGTAGAAAACACCAATGAACATGAAGTTAAAAATGTAATTATCAATAATCTGAATAAAGGTAAGCTAAGCCAATTACTCATATTATGAATAGAGCCATGAACACCGGTAGTTTTCCAGATGGCTTTAAAACTTCGATAATCAAACCAATATTCAAATCCAGAAATGAAAATGAGGTAATTAATTTTCGCCCTATATCATTAATCAGCCATATAGCAAAAATATCTGAGAAAATATTGAGAGTCAGAATAGACAAATATTTGAAAAAATATAAAATACTATCTGACAATATGGATTTCGAGAGGCCAGTTCAACACAAGATGCAAGGATTCACCTAATGAGAGAAATTTACGATTCTAAACCATGTCTTTGTGTCTTTGTTGATCTGGCCAAAATAAATGAAACACCTAGTTCTTACTGTACCTTCCGCAAGGAAGGGTGTTGGGGCATCTCCTATTCAATATCTACTTGAATGATTTGTTTAGGGTTAATTCAGAAGGTACCATTTTTAGTTTCGCTGATGATACAGCCGTACTATATCGCGCTGATACTTGGAAAGAATTGAAGGACAAGGTTGAGGGAGATTTCATAAAAATTGTCAGTTGTTTCAAGAGCAGGTTGCTGACAATCAAAACAAAAAAACGCACTTTGTACTTTTCACTTATTTCAGCAAAAACTTGCCAAATTATACTTCGTTGGAAATCCATAATGGCAATGACACAATGACTATAAATATGAAAGAACATATAAAATATCTTGGCATAATAATAGACAACAATGTAAGATGGAATAAGCACGCAGAATATGTTGCGTACAAAATAAGGTTTCTACTGAACAAATTCAAGTTTTTCAAAAAGATTTTTGACATAGCACTGCTACGAACATTATATTACAGTCTAGTACAGTCCCATATCAACTATGGAATATTTGTGTGATGAGATATTACTGATAATCATCTCAGGGTTATCAATGTCACTCAAAAATTTTGTAATAAATGACCGTCTGGTCTGAATTGGCGATCCCTATATAAGTACTACTATGAATATATAATAATCATCTCAGTATTTACTCGCACCAGAAATATTCACCCCCCTGTATATGGGATCGTTCAGCCGAAGGTATTTATTTTCTTAATTTAGTTTGGTAGCGTAAGAGTTGCTGCCACCAGATCAGAAAAAGTTTGAAATCCGTCCTGATCACACGGATTGAGAATTAGTAGGCAACTTGGTCAACAGTTGACTTTTTCCTACCTTCTAATCTTCGTGGAGAAATGGCTTGGTTATGCCACCAATTATATCCTCAGAGGCTGGATTCGGCCACGGCTTAAATGCGTGGTCTATTAGGGGTTTGAGGAAATGAAATAATATTAGCAAAGTTTTCACAAACCAACTTTATTGATGAGTAAAGTTGGCAGAATAATCGGATTAACAATAGAATAAAATTAAATGAACAAAAATTAATACTGAACGTTATTTACACTATATAAAAGAGAAAGAAATAAATAATTATAACCATGAACAAACTGACAGGAGTATTCCTTTGAAAATTGAGGTAACTTCACTTATACCAATTAAAATACAACTCTGAGAAGTTATCAAGAGACCCACTTAATCGCTCCTCTCTGTATAACGTAGGAAATTACTATGACCTATAATAATCTAATAAAATGAAAAGGGAACCCGATTCGTAGCTATATTATTATGGTAAATGTTCATTAATACTCTAGGTGCCAAGTCGAAAATATAGTCCACATAAGCATGCAATAACATCTACACTATATATCAGAATTGTTTAAAATACGCTCACCAAAATTATCGTAGACGGACTCCCCTGAAAACTCCAACGAAAGCCACTATTTCCCCAAAAACTCTTAACAGAAACTCGGAAAAATCTCTAAATCACTAAATTGAATAAACCCGCGAATACTACCAAAACCCAATTAGTGTCACTTCTCTAAACAGTGACTTGAAATATCTCAATATTTCAATTCACTCAAAATTTCCTCTAGAATTTCCAGCTACCGTAGGAAATTCAACTGGATTCACCAAATCTCCGCGCACCACTGACTTAAATCTTTCCAAAAAAACCTCACCACCTTTACTATGTTAGGGGATGTAAGTAATGTTATCCCAGAAAATTCTAACCAATCAGAAAGTTTGAAATTGTTTCTAAGACTGGTACTCTTTTCGCCACCTCATGGTCCGGCGAATAAGTCCTCAAGAATTCACGTCTAGTTCCCGACATTTCTAATGTCGTGAGTCTACTACTGATATATAGATGTCACTGCAAGGGTCATTTTTGGATATTTTCTTTGCTGTCTCGAATAAAACATATGTAGATTAGCCACTTGGGTGGCTTCATTTTATCTTGTCGTTAAATTTAGAGCTCATAAGATAAATTGCGATATTTATTATACGTTTGAGTGTTTTCTGACTTTTATTCTAAATGGGGTATACAGACTGGATGACATATTTTCGACCCTTAACGAAAGATAATGAAATGAATTATGGGGTTGAATGTTACAAAATATCGAATTTCTTAGTATCAAGCAGTTAATTTTAACGACTTTTTTTCTTTAAATGGCTTGGTTCTGTTGGCCTTAAGGTTATTTCTGAAAGATGATAAGGTTCCCTTTTCATACGAAAACACATGTGTTTTGGTATTTAAAATTCAACTAAAAATATAATAAATCCAACTTATTACAATACTCCCCCTTTTGAAAAAGTTTTGGCTTAATTGCCATAACTTTTCTCGCTTCATGCTTACTGACAAATGCAACAACGCCACCTCATGTCGAATTCAAATATGAAAACAGAATAGGTATCACCTCAAGTTACGCGACTTTCAGTGGGGTTGTCTCGCATGCTATGATTAGGGGTTCCCTAACGAAATATTCCAAATTTTACAAAAAAAAGTCATTGAAATAGGAGTGAACGTATCTCCTTGTATACTACAGTTCGCGTTATCACATCACAACAGAGGCCATATTCACTCACGATTCACTGTAGTCTTTTACGCCTTGGTGAATTTCCATCTCAATAACTTCCATATGATATGCTACTCTTTATTGGTCAACGGCACATTATTCTAGATACGATTCGAATAGATTGAACTCAGATTGAATTCAATCTACACAGATCCTAAGTTCGTCCTACAACTTTGTACCGCACTGATTGAAAAGTCTTTTGGTCAGTCACTCAAGCTGCTTCGTTAATGTCTTTGTTCACAGTCCAGTGTGTCTGGGGCAAAACAGGGTAACCGCCAGTGGTATGATGGGCAGTCTGCTGGGGTTCTGCGATGATTGGCAATGACGTCGTCGGTTTATCTGGTTGGGCTTCTCTGGAACGCTCCAGTTGAATTACACACCAGGTCAGGGTATCGCCTATAGAGTAGGTACTTCGCAACTCGAAATGTATAATAACCGCCAATTAGTCTCTCGCTCGGATCCTCACGTCGACTAAGAAAGCCATATTCTTCCAGGTTCGTCCATTTTCATGGTAGGTTGTTCCTTCGCAGGTGCAGGTACTATCCACTGATCCCAATATTATTAATGTGGCGCTGATTGAACAATTCAAGGTTATTTGTTCAATAACTAACAGGATCCCAACAGGTATAGTTTCAACGTTCCGTAACTGTCTACATAACTCGACAGTCCTTTTTCCACCAAATAAGTCTGACTATGCATCTCACGGTGATGCATCAATCTGAAGTCGCTCAAGTACGCGGATTCTCGTTCTGGACACTAACGTCTCTGAGAGATACAGTCGAAATGTTCACTCTCTCATCCCTGCAACCGTACGCGATCATCCTGATTACCGATACAAAATAATGCCTGACCAGCAAGATAGCAATCATTAGGAAAATCGAGATCGTGCTGCCTTTTTCCATCTCATTGCCAGGGATTGACGAAGGGTGTATAGACGCTCCAATTTAGATTAAACCATCGATCGTTTATAATATGGTAAAATAAAAATCATTACATTCATTAAGAAAAGTTGAGACTACAATAAACTATACAATAAACTAAAAGGAAGTGAAAACAAAATTCACTTGATACGTCATCTAATGTCAATCCGGGTCAAAGATAGACACTAGTTCGACGAACACATCAATAACTTAGCTTGAAGAGAGTTTACCCCGGGCTCTTCAAGTAACGGCACTCCTCTGATTTGCTCAAATGCATTCTCATCATTATAGTTTCTTTCCTGCCCACCCCTAATCGTTCATCTACTCGTATCATACATTCATCTCACTCATTAATTTCACTCTCCATCATCCAGTTCTCATTCACTCAGTTACATTCTCTTACAGGTTCAGTCGATCTGGTTCTCTCCGAATCCGAGCGGATCTCCTTAAGGGTTGGGGTTCCTCTATACCTTCCTCTACATCAACATCTTCCTCCTCAGTCACTGCTTCTTCCGAGTGACCTTCGAATTCTATCCAATGGGGGAGAATTGTGATTTTTTTCTCGTTTTCCTCTTCTTTACGTCCATTCTTAGACGTCCTCCCAGAGCTATTCATCCTCTCCTCTTCATAGTCGCTATTATTATTTTCCTCGGAATCATCCCCTTCGACAGTATAGGTTGAGTATGACTTCAGCCGATTCACGTGTACTACCTGTTCGTCTGTTCCACCAACCTTCTTCACTCGATAGGTCACTGGACCTATTATCTCTACAACCTTGTATGGCCCTATCCAGGGCTTCACGAGTTTCTTTGATATACCGGGCTTAACGTGCATTCGCAAGAGATACACTTGATCTCCGAGCTCATACGTCCTCTCCCTCGTTTTTTTGTTGTAATGCTTTGCTCTTTCTTCTTTGGCCTTTTCCGATGTTTTCAATACTCGCGAGTACACTTCTTTCAGTCTGGCAGCTAGCTCCGAAGCGTAGTTTTCTGCACAGTCGTATCTGATTCGCTGCGGTCGAATGAAGTCTTCCACAGGCAACACTTGCTCACGTCCATGCAGAAGGAAGAACGGGGTGTATCCGGTGGAAATATGAACGTTCCCGCGGTAAGCCATCAGTACCACCGGAATCCATGTGTCCCAGTCACGTTGATTATCTGCTATATAATGTGATAGCATATCTTTCAACACTCGGTGCATCCGTTCAATTTGACCATTCGATGTCGGTGTGTAGCTCGAAGTTTGGATCTTCTTGATATCCAACATTTGACATACAGCCTTAAATAGGCCAGACGTAAAGTTTGCTCCTTTGTCAGTTAAGAGCATCCTAGGCGCTCCATGTCGGTACACGATGTGTTCCACGAAGGCTCGTGCGATTGTGTCCGCCTTTTGGTCTGGAAGGGGAATAGCTTCCACGTACTTTGTAAAATAGTCTTGGAACGTTAATAGGTAGCGATTTCCATCCCAAGATGTCACTAAGGGTCCCACTATGTCCATAGACGTCAGTTCCCAGGGTTCATAAGCCGTCGTGAACTTTTGAAGAGGTGCCTTTCTATGATGTGGTGAAGTTTTTCGCTTATTACAAGATTCGCAAGCTGCCACGTAATTTGATATTACCGCCCGCATATTAGGCCAATAAAATCTCTTCTTGATACTCCACAACGTTTTTTGTTGCCCCTGATGTCCGGCCATAGGCATATTATGAAAATCTTCAAGTACCTTCTTCATCATTTCCTTGGGGACTACTAGCTTTTCTTCTCCATCTTCTTCAATTCTATACAGTATTCCGTCTTTATCTGTATAGAATTCTTGTTTTCCTTCCTCTGCATCTTTCAGTTGGGCTATCACGGATTGGCAAAATTTATCACGACTTTGTGCCCTCTCCACAGTTTCTCGATCCCAAACTGGTTCTATAACTATATTTTCTTCTACAATCCAGATAGGTTTGTCTATAGTGCCCCTGTCGTCGTACACTCTGATTTCCATGTCAGATCCGTACCAAATGAATTCAATCATTTCCACCACTTTTTCCCATTCCAGTCCGTCCAAACCACATCCCAGCTTAGGTATGGCCAGAAATTTATCCTGGTTTCTTTCGCAACATTCTCGGAGTTCTTTAAAACACTCCCATAATGTATGGTAGGTGGGTTTCTCATAGTAGGCACTCTCCGTGACCAGGTAATAAATGTTCCTTTCCGGAAGCGCTAACGTCGCTACTTCCCCTACACCTTTTCCTTGTCCTTTCAGGGACTCCACGCCTCCATATCTCTCCTTGAAAATCTTGGCGAGCCCCGCTCCCATAGCTAGATCCTTCGAAACGCAGTGAGCTAACGCCCAATTTTCTGGTGAAGTGAACAAATCTTCTTTCCGATACGTCAGGTTTTGGAACCGTGGTATCTTATGTTTCTTCCTATACTCTTCGAATTCCACGTACTTCACGTCTATGAAGTTTTCTTCTTCATTATACATTCGACTAAGAGCATCGGCATTTCCGTGAAGTTTTCCGGGTCGATGGATAATTTCAAAATCGTACTCCGCCAAGGTTAGTGCCCATCTAGTCAACCTCGAACTCGGGTCTTTCAGAGTCAGCAACCATTTCAACGGTCGGTGGTCGGTGATTACCGAGAATTTCTTCCCGTATACATAACAACGGAAAGTTTGTATTCCATACATAACTCCAAGTAACTCCTTTTCTGTCGTAGTGTAGTTCAATTCTGCCTTCTTCAACTTACGGCTCGCATAGGCAATAGGTCTTTCATACCCATCTCGTAGTTGGCTCAACACTGCTCCCACACCTAGTCCTGACGCATCGGTCGCCAAAATAAACGGTTGCTCGAAGTCAGGAAAAATCAAAATCGAATCTGACTTCAACACATTCTTCAGTTTCCTTATGGCTTCTAGCACTTCTTCTGTAATTTCAAATTTGACGTTCTTTTTCGTCAAATTGACCAATGGTGCAGATATCTCCGTAATATTGGGTATGAATCGGCGGTACCAATTTACTATTCCCAAAAAGGACCTCACTCCCCTGATATTCTTTGGTAGTGGAAAGTTGGCAATTGTCTCTATGGTCTCCGGGTCGGGTAATATACCCTCCTGGGAAAGGACATGGCCCAAATATTTCACTTTCTCTGACATGAAATTACATTTCTTTGGTTTCAGCTTCACATTAGCCTCGCTCAATCTTTCGAAAACCCTTTCAATTTTTTCAATATGGTCTTTTCCACCCTCAGTATTGAAAATGATGATATCATCCAAATAGACCATACATGTCTCTGGAGTCAACCCTGTGAGTGTCATGTTCATAAACCTCTGGAAGGTCGAAGGCGCATTCACAAGACCGAATGGCATTTTCATATACTCGTAGTGACCTTGAAACGTACTGAATCCTGTCAACGGTATCGCCTGCTCGTCCATGTCTATCTGATGATAGGCTTCGGCTACATCAATAACCGAGAAGAGCATGTTTGTACCTGCTTTGTGTCCTTGAATCAAATCCGATATGTTAGGAAGGGGATAATATTCCTTCTTGGTTACGTTATTGAGTCCTCGGTAGTCGATGCACATTCTCACTTTCTCTTCTCCATTAGGCAGGCGTTTTGTTACCAGTACTACGGGTGCAGACCACGGACTACATGATGGTCTTATAACTTTCAAGTCCAATAATCTTTTTATTTCCCCTTCGAGTACTTCTCGTTGACGATAAGGTATGCGGTATGGAGCTTTACAAATGGGCTGTGCGCCTGGTACCAGAGTCAAGCTATGCTTTACCTTTGTCGTACTAGTCAACTCTTCATCTTCATCCCGAAACAGATGCTTGTATTTTCGAATTAACTTAAATAGCTCTTCTTTGTTCATTTCATCCAAATGATGTAGGTCAAATCCATTTCTCATCCAATCATCGTTTGAAAAATCCAATTTACAAACATTGCTATTAGAGGTGTTAATTTGAGGTGATTCCTCACCCACAATAGCTCTACTAAGTTTCTGTCCTCTCTTCAGAATAACCTCTTTCCACGATAAGTTTATGATTTTCACTGGGATTTCTTTTTCATTCCTTACAACAGTACGGGCTACGTGTGCTTGAGGATTTCCTATTTCGAAGGGCTCACAAACTAGGATATCACCTTCTACAGGTACTTTCAGGCTTCCTCGTATATACGCCTCTGTCCTTGGGGAAATTACCAGATCCTCCATTGCTACCAGGTCCGATTCCGATACTGGCTCATCTGATGTCTGATTTTCGTCTGGACTGATATCAGACTTACTCTGTTTCGCGTGCGATGGACGCACTCCTGAATCTGTCTTGGAAGTACCGACACTTTCTCTAAGTTTGGATAACTCTGGTACTCTGACGATTTCATTTTCTAATTCCTGAGGAAAAATTCTGCCAGCATCGTTGATTCTGATGATGCCTTCAGTTTTATTTTCGTCATCTTCTGTGTCCGTCGTATTCTTCCTTGTCTCGGCTGCTGCCTCTTCTGTTGTGATAACTTGTACCGCTAAAGGTACCTCGGTTATCGCTTCAGTCTCCTCTGCATCGCCTTGCTTGTTGTTTCCTCTTCTTTCAAAATTTTCTGATATTTGTTGATGTCTATTTGTCTCCCATCGATCTGTCCGCTGGACTTGTCTTCTGTAACTATCGAAGAAGATTTTCACTTTTTGAAGCCAACCAGCCCAGTTATTCTCTGATCCCCGTTGCTGAAAAGATGCGGTTTCCATGCGCGTTGCGTCTATGCTTATTCCATTACTTTTCTTTTGTGCACTGCCTATTAGATTTTTGTCGTTTCTTCTCCTGGTGATTTGCCCTATCCTTGATGGTAATTGACATCCAATATTTCCGTCCATGTCCTTTTTGTGCAGAAATGGGATGATCTTTCCCCACATGGCGACTGATGGTACTTGCTCGTAGGAGATACGTGCTCGATTGGCATATAGGAAATCCCTTCCCAATAAAGCTTGAACCGTTCCCAATGTTTCATCCTCACAAACGATTGCGGTACATCTTGTGTTTACATCTCCATCCTCAGGTCCTATTGTCATACTCGTAGTACCCCACGTCCGCAAAGGGTGTCCTGTGACACTGGTCAACTGATATTTATCCGCTCCTCTCACATCTACTTCATTCTCCAGCACTCGCTTTTTTTGAATAAGCGTTACCGCTGCTCCTGTATCTACTAAACAATAACTCAATACTCCATTCACACTCACTCTTATAATATGGGGTATATCCGGTATATCTCCTGAATTTACCTCCGGTATTACCATAACCCGTTTACTTTCCCTTTTATTATGATTTTGTACAACCGAATTTCCCAATTTCCCAATTTCCCTGTATTATATATTTGATTCTGCCTTCTTGTTTGTCGATGGCCTCCATCCTGGCAGGGGGAATTCAGCCTCAGAAGTTTAAATTGACATTGTCCCCATCTTCCTGTCGTGGCCCTGAAAAAGAAGTCGACTGTGATGCTTGTCTAGGTATGGCTCCCGTATTCTGCTTTGCCTCTCTGCTGTTCTCAGCTTCCGCATTTGGTTTTCCATCTCTATTGTATCCAACTACGTTTCTGACCGGCTTCCATGTACGTGGTTGAAATTCTGCAACCCTAGCTCCCCTATAAGACCTACGAAAATCTGATCGACCCCTATTCTGATTGTTTCTTGGACAATCCCTTGCCCAATGATCTGCTTGTTGGCACACATAACATCCATTACTGTTTTCGGGTTGAACTCTACGACAGTCTCTGGAGAAATGACCTGGTTTTCCGCATGAATAACAATTCTTTCCTAGAAGTGGATTATTTTTGTTCCTATAATCTCTGGAGCCTCTATATTCATCTCTATTGTTATCCGTGGTATCGACCCTCAATTCCCTAGACCAATGTTCAGAATTTCCACCACAAGCCTGGCACTCGCCCTGCTTATCTACTGCCGAAATTTTCAAGTTCGCACATCTTCCTTGGACCATCATAAGGGTTGTCTCCTGTAACTTAACTAACTCCTCAGCCTTCTCCAAATCCAAATTTTTCTCACTCAACAATAAAACGCCAGTTTCTTTCACAAGGTCCTTTCGCAGCCCCACCTTGAATTGATTCAGGATAAGTTCTCGATTTTTCCTTTTTATCCCAGCTTCCTCGCCAGCGTCAGCTCCTGCTAAATCTTCCTTTAGTAAGGCAGACCCTAAAATTCTTAACCTAGTACAAAATGACGACACATCTTCGTCATGTCGTTGAAAACATTTACTTAAATTCCACTGATTTTCGCCTGGTAATTGGAATGGGGTAAATTTTTTTATGAATTTATTCTTAAGATCAGTAAAATTTAACGTGTCCAACTGCGCATCCGATTTAAAATAATTATAGGCGTCACCAACAAGCTTAAATTTAAATAACTGAAGGGTTTCGTCCTCCGACCAATTATCCAGTCTTGCACGCAACTGTAATTTCTCAAAATACCTTACAACCTCTTTTCCTGAAAAATCATCTAAAGTTGCCGCGATCATACCTAGCGAATAGTGGGTTGCCACTCTAACAGGTGTTGGCGTGGGTGTAACCCCTGATACACCTTCTTTATTATTCATTTCGATAATCGGAATGAGTATCGAACTAGAAACTATATATTTTTTGGACTCCTTGCCAAACTTCGAGTAAAATATATATGTATAGGCACAAGTCGGGTTATTTGTAGGGTTCCCTTTTCTATGTTGATAAACCTAACTGACTTCTACTGTATCTTATCAACCAAAAAAAAATTAACGCAAAATATTATTATTTTTTCTTTCTGGACCTCCTTCTTTCACCCTCTCAAATAAAATCTACCATTCAAATAAAATAATATATCTTTCTGATAGAGTTAATCCTACCGATCTTTTTCTTTCACTCCCTCAAATAAAATAATCCCCTTCAAATAAAATAAAATCCCACCGCTAGGCCACCACTGTAATAAATGACCGTCTGGTCTGAATTGGCGATCCCTATATAAGTACTACTATGAATATATAATAATCATCTCAGTATTTACTCGCACCAGAAATATTCACCCCCCTGTATATGGGATCGTTCAGCCGAAGGTATTTATTTTCTTAATTTAGTTTGGTAGCGTAAGAGTTGCTGCCACCAGATCAGAAAAAGTTTGAAATCCGTCCTGATCACACGGATTGAGAATTAGTAGGCAACTTGGTCAACAGTTGACTTTTTCCTACCTTCTAATCTTCGTGGAGAAATGGCTTGGTTATGCCACCAATTATATCCTCAGAGGCTGGATTCGGCCACGGCTTAAATGCGTGGTCTATTAGGGGTTTGAGGAAATGAAATAATATTAGCAAAGTTTTCACAAACCAACTTTATTGATGAGTAAAGTTGGCAGAATAATCGGATTAACAATAGAATAAAATTAAATGAACAAAAATTAATACTGAACGTTATTTACACTATATAAAAGAGAAAGAAATAAATAATTATAACCATGAACAAACTGACAGGAGTATTCCTTTGAAAATTGAGGTAACTTCACTTATACCAATTAAAATACAACTCTGAGAAGTTATCAAGAGACCCACTTAATCGCTCCTCTCTGTATAACGTAGGAAATTACTATGACCTATAATAATCTAATAAAATGAAAAGGGAACCCGATTCGTAGCTATATTATTATGGTAAATGTTCATTAATACTCTAGGTGCCAAGTCGAAAATATAGTCCACATAAGCATGCAATAACATCTACACTATATATCAGAATTGTTTAAAATACGCTCACCAAAATTATCGTAGACGGACTCCCCTGAAAACTCCAACGAAAGCCACTATTTCCCCAAAAACTCTTAACAGAAACTCGGAAAAATCTCTAAATCACTAAATTGAATAAACCCGCGAATACTACCAAAACCCAATTAGTGTCACTTCTCTAAACAGTGACTTGAAATATCTCAATATTTCAATTCACTCAAAATTTCCTCTAGAATTTCCAGCTACCGTAGGAAATTCAACTGGATTCACCAAATCTCCGCGCACCACTGACTTAAATCTTTCCAAAAAAACCTCACCACCTTTACTATGTTAGGGGATGTAAGTAATGTTATCCCAGAAAATTCTAACCAATCAGAAAGTTTGAAATTGTTTCTAAGACTGGTACTCTTTTCGCCACCTCATGGTCCGGCGAATAAGTCCTCAAGAATTCACGTCTAGTTCCCGACATTTCTAATGTCGTGAGTCTACTACTGATATATAGATGTCACTGCAAGGGTCATTTTTGGATATTTTCTTTGCTGTCTCGAATAAAACATATGTAGATTAGCCACTTGGGTGGCTTCATTTTATCTTGTCGTTAAATTTAGAGCTCATAAGATAAATTGCGATATTTATTATACGTTTGAGTGTTTTCTGACTTTTATTCTAAATGGGGTATACAGACTGGATGACATATTTTCGACCCTTAACGAAAGATAATGAAATGAATTATGGGGTTGAATGTTACAAAATATCGAATTTCTTAGTATCAAGCAGTTAATTTTAACGACTTTTTTTCTTTAAATGGCTTGGTTCTGTTGGCCTTAAGGTTATTTCTGAAAGATGATAAGGTTCCCTTTTCATACGAAAACACATGTGTTTTGGTATTTAAAATTCAACTAAAAATATAATAAATCCAACTTATTACAATTTCTCATTAAAATTATTTTCAATAGAGATTATACCTATCCATCTGAAACACTTTTTACAAAATCTAAATTTTTGTCTGTGGATCACTTGCACAATACCAGATTCAAGCAAAAAACCTCAAGGATTTCTAAAGTAAGCACATCTCGAAGTCAATGATTTCTCACATACTTGTGCTCTATTGCCTATGCAGAAGTTCCATTTGAAATAAAGTCTATTACAAGTGACAAAAGATTTAAAAAAGAACTAAAATTATGGCTAACTAATATAACAATAGATAAATGATAAATGAAATATTGGAATGAAATAAAATGAAGTGATACAGAAAAAAAATCACATGTTCTCACAATAAAGAATGTATAAATGTTTACAAGTATAAATGGAAATAATTTCACAAGTCATGATCCACACCAGCTTTATACGTATATTTGAACTTTTATTCGCATGTTTTAATTCACATCTGTCATTATTGTTCACCATATTCTGTACTGTTGCAATCTTTCTGATCAAGGACTCATCTTATAGAATAGAGAGCAACTCTACAAAAAAACAGTCATCAAGGACCATATTAAGAACATAACATTGAATGAAATATAAGACATATGACTTTCAATTATTCTACGTACCTATATGGTGTATGAATGATGAATGTTATGACCGATAGTTCAGTTTGTAATATTGTTTGTTCTGATTCATGTTGATGATATTTTTATTTATTTTTCCATGTCAAATGACATTCAACTTTTTTTTGTCATACACAAGCTTTATGAGCTTCAGTGACTTATAATGTTTATTTCTGCATTTCTTCTGCTTATATGTATATGTATTCAATCTTATGAAATAAACATTATTATTATTATTATTATGTTTTTTTCCACCCTAGTGTGCGCTGGTCAGGCCCTATCCCCCGAAGCCCCGATACATTCGAGAGGGCGCGCCAGCATTATTAACCAATGACCACTCCCCACACCGTGGGGTAAGTGATCATTGGGTCCGAGAATCATGTGCCCTAAGCAAGCGCAGTGAGCCAAGAATGACAGCCTTCTGCATCTGTGCGGCTAAGATTTTTGCCTTAGTGCGACAAGCCGATATGATTTTAAGATTTATTATTATTATTATTAACTGGCTATGGAAGAGAATAAGAAACTCAGAACGGAAAGTTTTCGAGTGCCATTTATAGTAGTAGCCTTTTTTGTTGTGGAATTACATAAGCACTTCAGGAAAATACTTAAGACGCTCTCGGGTCGGTGCCTTTTGAAAAGTTGACATTTCCGTTGCATTCGAATCGGTGCATATTATATTCATTTGACAATACATTTCAGGAATTTTTTTTTACCCTTTTCCAACATCGACAGTATCACATATATTTGTACTTCATCTTCTGAAGACGCCTACTTGGTTAGTGAAACGTGCGTCGAGAAGAGTGTTGTAGTAGAAGTGTTTGTTTTGGAATAAGATATCAATGTATTGGAAACTCCAAAAAATTTGAGTAGGAATGTGAATCTTTCAAGAGTGGATATTTTTGTCGACTACGATCAGCAGTCATTTGTACTAAAGTTGTGAGAAATATTATCATTCTCTCAATTTTTGCTCTGGAAATATGCACACTGCATACGGTTTCAAAAGCGAAGATATAGCTCTAGTGGAACTAGGTGAATGTCTTTTTGAACTTCCATTCCACCCGAGTTTTTCTTCTTATCAGCCACACCAGGGGACATATCGAAAAACTATTTTCATAAAGAAGTTTTTGTTAAAATGCCCGTGTTAGGAATCACACGTTAAAAGGTAAGACTTCGTCCATACCTCGCACAAGTTTCGACTTCTGAGGGTTTTCGTTCGTAGGGGTACGACAGCTGGTTAACGGAAAAGCATACTTCAAACATAAACATTTAAACATATTGAAGAAAATGAACTTCAAATTTCATCAAACCTGTCATATATGAGATCATACAATTTACATGATATGAAAGCTTGCCGCTAGATTTACCTATTCCTAGATCCAATTCGAATTACAATATCATATTATAATTGATCCGTGTAATTGATCTAATATAATAAATTGAGGAATTTGATTGGACTCAAAACTTATTTTCTTCTTTATATAGCATGTTGTCTTTGACTCAATTTTTTTCCATTGTTACCTATAGGTACATGTTTCGTAATCTGTTCGATTAATTCAATGCGTCATTGCAGCAACGTCGATCACTACATCCTACACTACCACTGAGGATGCTACAATGTAGTGAAACGCGATTTGCAAATGAAATCTGTATTATGAAAATTTTTAATTTTTATCATGAATGTTGTTATCGATTTTCACCAAGTAACGGGTCAGTGTATTCAAAATCTGAAGAACATCTGGAAATTTCAGTAAATAGTAATTAATGTAGTTGTTGTCGTTCGTAGGGGTGCCATAGCTGATTAACGGAAAAACAGATTTCAAACAGATTCAAAATTGCAATTCGACAAACATGTTACATCTAAACTGAAAACGTCAAACGTAGCTTTGAAATTATTATATCCACATTGAAATGAAATGAATTTAAAAACAAAAAAATGTTATCTGACTCGATGGTTTTATCACATTTCAATCATTGCGACACAGTTTATGGTCCTTTTCTCCGGAAATCTGATGCCTTGTGTATCCAAAAGGTACAAAATTCATGTCTTCATTCAATTTATAATCTCAAAAAAAGAAATATGATTTCACTTAAGCTTAAGGAAATGGGCTGGTTGAATATGTCTAATCGTCGTTTACTACATTCACGTTGTTTTTTATAAAATCATTAAAACTGATACACCTGAATATTATTATTTTTATACGCCTCGCTTCAATGCATTGAAGCAAATACAAAACTTTTGGGTGAGATTATGTTTTATAACTCCACTTCTTCGTGGAAAACTTCTAATGGACCCTAAATGTGACACACACACTGTATTTCTTGGGACTTTAAGGTTTTGATAACAATAATTTAAAAATAATATATTCGCAGGAGTCGATTGTTCGATATTGGTTTTGGGACAGATGTCCATAAGGAATGTAAATATTTTTCATAGTTTGCCTTTGTTGACATCAGCTATTATTTTGTTGTGCTTTACCAGCCAGAATACTTCTTATTTATTGATCTTTTGGAAACCCATTGACTTTCTGCCATTAATATCCATCTCAGTTTTCACAAATCATTGGAATTTTTCGAGAATTTACAATGACTTTTACAGGATTTGTCATGTAAAATTCAACCGTTAGATAAGGTTCTGTTTTTAATGTGTACTTTCAGTCTTCAGCTTGAAAAAATTCACTCAGTTGAATTTTGCCATTTCCTTTGAGAAAGTTCACTGAATGTTTTTCTGAAATTGTGGAAATAGCATGCTCTACTCTCATCTATTATCTAGAATATTTAAGGTGGTCGGTAAATTCACAAAAACCCCGCCGCTTGGCAAGGTTTTGAATCCAATAAAACAATTCAAAGGAAAAGATTTTATACTTTCAGAAATATTATAATAGCTTTCTAAGGAAAGACTGTTTTATTTGATGTTACATTTATTTCTTTTTTATTATTGGTTTTCTATGAATAACGTGTTAGGAATCACACGTTGAAAGGTAAGACCTCGTTAGTCCTTAGCTCGCACAAGTTTCTCAACTTCTGAGAGTTGTCGTTCGTATGGGGGCGAAAGCTGATTGACGGAAAAACATATTTGAAACAGATTTTAAACAGATTGAATGATACACGAGTGTATCAAATTGACAATGCCTGACAAGCATTGCATACGCCATTCCTTCGGAAGTAAATTGAATATTTCACGTGAACCTTCTCCATATAAGGTTATCAGAAGTTCATTCAAGGCTGTCGTTCACTTAAGAGACACTAGAGAGTGAAATAAGAGATGGTATTACCACAATTTTTAAACAACATTCAGCAACCTTGCTCAAAGAAAATATTATAGAAATTAGATTGTCAGCAATAAGGAGCACAGCAAATAGAATATCAACAACAAATAGAACAAAAGTAAAAATTCGAGTTTTTCTCAACATTTTACTATTAAATATTTCAAAAAATTTCCTTAATAAATATTTATTATATGTTGATTTTGAGCAGTTATTATTTTACGATCAGACAGGGCAGCTTTGAACTTTTCACTTCTATACTGGTACAGGAGAAGGAGGTATATCTATTTTTTATAGCGAAATAGGTACACTTCAATGTAGAATATTGAAAATACCATTTCCTATTTGAATTTTTTGTGATGGATGAATTAAAAAATGGCACAAACATAAATAGTGAGGAATTCCGATTCTCAAAATTTTCCCTACGAGGGCCCATTTTGAATAGAAAGGGTCACTTGTGCTATATCGTTGACAAGATAGTTTTTTATTTAAATGTATTATTTGAAAAATTCACAGGAATCTATTCGAAATTCTTGACTAGAAACCATTTCCGACAGCAAGTATTTTCCGGTTCGTTTCAAAATTTAACTTTTTTATACCCGTCAAACAACTGAATGACGACGTGTACAATAATTTCTATGTCACTCAATATATAATATAAAATTCACTCAAGAGATAAAATTTTTCCAAGCAAATTTTACACTTCTATTTTTTATTTATTGTGTATATTAATTTTTATCTAACCATTTCCATAGTGCAGTTGTTCAATATTGACAAATTTGTTTTGATTTTAATTTTATTATTGATTTCTATAGAAATTGGTGGAATAGAGTACGAAATGTGCTTACCTTAAAGCAGTTCCTGCGACTGACTGATGTGGCCTTCCTGCCCTTTAGGAAGAAAGATCTGTACGAGGATTCCGCGATATATTCATTCACGAGACATGCCGGACATCAATTATTCAATGTCTTAAGGGTAAATATGAAGTATTCATAAATATTCGTTTTGAGGGTACCCGGAGATTTTGAAAAAATGTTTGAATGTTCTTACGTATTCTGATGCGTAGATTACGAATCCGAAAGAAAAAAGCGACGCTCTCAAAGTTCAGAAAAGGGCAACTTTTCAGCCATCTTTCACAAGATGAACTATTCAAAAATACAAGCATTTATTCACTAGGTCACCTTTACACCTTATTTCTCCTCAATTGACACTTTTCAACAATCAACATTTTTCCAATTGAAATGTTAAAAAATAGGAATATTGGCAGCATCAGTCGTACCGACTATGCCATTAACCATAAAAACGTAAAATAAAGATATATAACCAAAAAGCAGCTTCGCATATTTTTTTACATTTTTATTGGAAAAATGTTGATTGTTGAAATGAAAAGTGTAAAGGAAGGAGGAATAAGGTGTACACGTGACTTAGTGAATAATAGCTTGTTTTTCTAAATAGTTTATATTGTGAAAAAGAAGGCTGAAAAGTTGCCCTTTTCTGAACTTTGAAGGTCCATAACTTTGTAAATAAGAGAGAGCGCCGCATTTTTCATTCGGATTCGTAATCTACGCATCAAAATACTCAAGTATACTGAAAATTTTTTTCAAAATCGCCGGGTGCCCTCAAAACGAATATTTCCGAAATCTTCACTATTGATGGCATCCGTAGCCTTTATGAAGTACAGAATGTGACATGTAAGACTCCGTCCCGAGAAGGCTGAATATCAACTACTCTACTAAGTTGCCAACGCGAACGGGAAATTAATTCAGGTTCAGGACCATGACGATAATAATATTTGTCATACATTTTGTCCACTTACCTAGTAAAAACAAAGAGTGCAAATATTCGTGATTCTAGCGATTCCAAAAATCTCTTTGTCATCTCTGAATCAACTGCCAACGAGAAAGAGTATTCAGTTTGAGCATATCTCGATTTCATTATCCATCTTTTCCTCAGGAAAAAATCGAATAATTGACGACAAGATATTGTAGTTGAGCCATTAAAGCGTTGGTTGATGTTCAGAAAATATCTCAACTCAGTCACAGTTTGAAAGGCAATACGATAATGTGTTATCGTGTTACTGTCATAGAAAGACATCATAACTTTGTGTGACGAAGAAATTTATTAAATAAAAAACACGATTTATTATTACATAGTACAAATATTTTGTGGAGAACGAGTTTCAAATTTCAATAAATCGTGACAAGTTGATTCACATTATGGACGATTTTCTTTCGAAGACAAACGAATCCCATCCATAGGGTGAGTGTTTGTTCCTGCAGGTTGGTGAGTATCGAGTTTATGTATTACTAGTTGTTGCCCGCTCTTCGCCCGCGTAGAATTTGGTAGTTGTAGTACTAATTAGTACTATGTTGCTGTAACGCTGCTGTTGCAATATTTTGACAGAATCAGAATCAACGAACTTAGACGTGCGCAGCGTTATAAAACAGTGCCTTAAAAAATTGTTCTACAGCGCCATCTAGTGGCGAGTTACAGAAAAATTGATAGCCTAAAAACCTTCTCTATGAAAAATTCCCTATACATGTCAAGTTTCATCACGATTGGTTGAGCGATGTAGAAGTTTATCATTTACCAACCAATCATCCAACACACATCCATTTTTATATATTAGATTTTAAAATCATATTTTATTATCTGATAATCTCCGTATGATTTCGCGCATTCATTTTGGAGTGGTGAGGTGGATATTGTTTTTGGCAAAGTACAATATCTCTTGTTCGTGTTGTGTGAAGCGTTCAATGGCGGCTAGATGTTTGATAATATTTCGTTGAAATCACTGTCCATTTGATAGAGTTTGGTTTTGCGTTATTTCATTTCTGGAGAGAAAGGTCGACTCGCTTCCTCAAAGAGTGAATACAATTTTTTCAACATTCGAAGATTGATAAAAGGATGTAGTGTTGATCATAATCAGTTGAACTTGAATAATTATTTGAAATATCCCTGTCAAAGATATTTTGAAAGAATATACAGGGCTATTGAGAATTTTGCTTATTAAGAACTTCAACTGACCCTAAGGGTATGTGTGAGACTGTCAATAGCCTAGATGCCATTGGACACTGATCATAAAACATGAACAACACATTGTTCTGTGCTAGAGAAAAATATTCACGACACTATACTGCAACAAAAAAAAAGCGAAACTAGCACATTTCTTTGACTCTGAAGAAACATTCTGAAATAAAGAACTATTGAATGTATTTTATTTCGATAACAAATACTCTCAAACGTTCCATGATATCCAAGGGATATCATTTTAAGAATGCAATGATCTGACAAAATCTTTTATTTGACAGGGGCAAGTTATATGCAAGCTATGGTACTATCTGAAAGACTTCAAATAGTGACTAGAAAATTTTCCGTCGATAAATCTGGTGCCAAATCTAAACACATAGCCTTAGTGGCAGAGCAGACAAAGAGGCATAAATAGATTTTATGCGTTTCAGAACCACGGAATCTCCCTGAACAATTGGTTAATGGACCTTTGAAATCTTTGAAATGAAGAGGGAAAATTGCCCGTAGAGGATTTAAAATTGTTTAGATTCTGTTTTCAACAGATCAGACAGCTATGACCAATGCGCTTCCTAGATTTAATCGTTTCCTAGAGATAATGCGTTTCCTAGAGATGATCGAACATTTATGAAGCAATAGAAATACCAATTTTGATTAGTTGGTCGAATATATCACTTAAGTATAGTATTATCGATAATGGTGATAAGGCTATGAGAGAGAATATATTTCTTTATTACTTGAATAGTCAATGTGTTTGAAGAGTGAAAAAGCATTATAAGTTAAACAGGATGCTTTTGGGTCAGATAAGGGTGATTTACAAATGATATTGAATCGCTGTACAGAGTGGGCCAAATTGGACACTTTCAAAAGGTAAACTCATGTTTTCAAACTAGATAGACGAAAACTGATATGTGCGTCAGAGAGTCAAATTTTATGACAAACCTATTGGTGAAAACTGTATATCGATATCTATCATCATTTCTGAGTTACAGCATGTTATTCAAAAATGTGCATGCAAGAAAAGTTTTTTCTGTCAAAAGTTTCTTATTTCTATGAAAATATCTCCAAAGCACTTTTTTACGTAGAATGTGGTGTAAAAACTTATTTTTTCAAATGAGATATCAATATTTATTGATGAAGTTTTTTTTTAATTAGACACCCTGTATATTCCTGCATATTTCAAAAGAGCCCTAAATTACCTTTCCAAAAATGTAGCACACTTGATGTTTTGATGAGTCATATTGGAAATACAGAGCTTTGAAAAGCACACTTTGATCAAGTAGGCTTTGGGAGACGCGGCAATAAAACATAATGGAAATCTTTATTGGTAGCTGTCAAATTTTGATTCAAGCAGTGAAGATGCTCTTCAATTATTGGTTTTTGTTCAATTTTCATTTGTAATGAAGAATGCAAACTGGGGAAAATGCAGAAGCAGCAAACAATTTGTATCACAAAAGGTATCCTGAGACATTTTCGAATTATACAATAACTATTGATAGTTCTGAAGCACCTAACCTGTGCTTCAGAAGTCACGGAAGTTATTCTATCATATATGGATGCATATATTCCTTTTTCAATGAAACGACCTTCTAACGGCAAATCTTGGTACAACAAAAATTGCGAGCAAGTTGTCGCCTCCAAAAATCTCGCCTACAGGCAGAAGCGGAAAAATGCCAGTGGCGAAAACCGAAGTAGGTTTGTTAATGCTTGCAACAGCTGCAAACTTAGGATTATTGAAAGCAAAAACTTCACAATCAGAGAATTGGACATACACTGCTTGCCAATCCCAATGGGTCTAGATCCTTCTGGTCACAAGCGGATGGTTCAATTGCAACAAAAAGCAAATCTACTATCTGAACAATTTGCGTCTCACTCCACAGTCGATTTTCTGGGAAAGGCACCACTCACTGTTCCCACACTAGAATCCACAATGCCGAAAATTACTTTTCGACAGCGTCTAGTTATAAGAATTTTGAAACCTATCAATATCAACAAGGCGTCTGATCCTGATGAAGTTACTGTCATCGTACTTGAAAAGTGCGCAAATGAACTCGCACCAGTATTTTGCAGACTTTTCAACCTGGCTTATGAGAAAGGGGTTTTTCCCCATGTGCACCAAGTTTTACTTGGTGCACATGGTTTTGTCACCCGTAAGTAAATATTTATGAGTTTGAAATATTTGTAATATCCGTTTTATTGCTTTTTCGATAACAACAGAGTATGTATATATATATATATATATATATATATATATATATATATATATATATATATGTATATACTGGGGCTGGTTGGTACAGTGTACCAAGCAACTCCGGCGGCTAGCTTCACTTTTTTTTTGTTTGGCTACTAGCTGGCTTTTTTTAGGAAATCTTCATTCAAATGCGTGCGTTTAAAAGGAAATCGAAAAGAGGCAAAACACCCCCGGATATTATGTTAAGGGCGATCAAAGCCGTAAAATTTGAAGGGTAATCTCTAAGATCTGCTGCCAGTTACTTCGAAATTCGATTCAACACATTAAGAAGATATTGCTTCAAGGTCACACTAGAGGAACTGCAATCAGAAAGAGAAATGCCCTCAACAGTTGTTGGATACTTTAAAAATAGACAGGTAGGTTTTTTAAAAAATATACTTGATGATCTAGTTTCTAGTAAAATTTTTGGTTTTAGATTTTCACCGAGCTTCAAAAGTCCAATCTCACAGATTATATAAAAAAGCTGCCGATATTTACTATAGTTTCACGCCCAAAGAAGTGAAAAGATTAGCTTATTTATATGCAACTTCCTTGCACCTAACGGTTCCAAATAGCTGAAAAAAAAAATGAGATGGCAGGCCCCGACTGGTTTACATCATTTTTAAAGCGAAATGCTGGATTGGCTATAAGGACACCTGAAGCCACCAGATTGTCTAGAGCCACGAGCTTCAATAAAACAAATGTAGACAGATGTTTCAGCAATCTAGAAATTGTTCTTAGAAGGTATAACTTTAGTCCTATGGACATCTGGAATATGGATGAAACAGGGATTACTACAGTTCAGAGACCTGACCGAATTGTGGGTAGACATGGTGTCAAACAAGTGGGAAGAGTTACTTCGGCAGAACGCGGTACGCTTGTAACTTTGGCGTGTGCTCTTTCTGCTGCTGGAAATACTGTGCCACCTTTCTTCATATTTTCTCGTGTTCATTTCAAGTCCCATTTTCCCAGAGATGCCCCGCCTGGAAGCGATGGAAGTGCCAATCTATCAGGCTGGATGAAAGAAGTTCATTTTATACAATATATCCAGCAGGCGTCTGAAGAAAACCCTCTCCTGCTTTTGATAGACAACCATGATTCGCATTCATCTCCCGAAGCATTAAACATCTGCAAAGATCACGGCGTAACAGTGTTATCCTTTCCGCCTCACTTTAGCCATAAGCTCCAACCTCTGGATCGCAGTGTGTATGGACCGTTCAAGAAGTATGTCAATACTGCTTATAATTCTTGGATGACTAATCGTCCGGGTGCAACGATGACCATTTATAGCATACCCAATATTGTTCGTACTGCACTACCATTAGAGGAAACTCCAAACAATATTAGAGCTGGATTCCAGGTTTCTGGAATTTATCCATTTAATAGAGATATTTTTCCGGACAGTGAATTTATGGTCGACAACTCCTTGCCAGACCAAGAGACTATTCCCAACCAAGACGTGCAACAAACTGGACCAAGCAGAATTGCAGAAAGTAGGACGCCCACGCCCCAGAATTCTCAGTATCTCCAGTCATCTAACAAGGTAGCAACATGTAGTTTTACAGATCTCGAAAATTGGAAGCCGTTTCCAAAAGCCGCAGAAAGGAAAGTGCAACGGGGTCGCACAAAAAGAAAATCTGAAATCTTGACAGATACGCCTATTAAAGATGCATTAAAAGAAGAAAAAAAGAAAATAAAACGAGATCGATAAAAAAACAAGTCTTTGGCAAAACCAAAAAGAACACAAAAAAACAAATGCAAATGCGAAGAATTCAAGAATTAAAGACGATTCAATCAGTGATGAAGAAACCTTCTGCCTGCTTTGCGTTGAACCCTGATCAAATAGTTTGCCTTACGAGAAATGGATTCAGTGTACCCAATGCAAATTGTGGGCACATGAAAAATGCGCAGATGCGGGCTTGTTCTACGTGTGTCATAATTGTGATTCGGATGGATCTGACTAGATTATTCACTTTTTTAACGGATATGTACTTTTTTTGTATTATAATTTTTTTCGCAAGCTGACTCTCACATAAAAAAATAAAAACAATAATCATTTCCTCAGTTTTTGCCTTGACCAACCAACCCCAAGGTATATACCAATCATCCCCAAATACGGGGTTGCTTGGTACACTTGCATCCTCAAGAAAAACATTAAATTCTGGATTTAGAATAGGTCCAAACATTATGTAATTGAAATTGATATAAACAAAACAACACTAATTTGGAAATCAAATGTATTTTCTCACTATCTATCAATGAAAAATTAGAGGGGCTTCAATTTGAAAAGCGTACCAACCAGCCCCGGTCCTCCCTAACTATGGACCAGTCGCTTTGCCATCATATCCTCAAATATTTGGAAGAACATCTTGAGCGATCATCAATATGGCTTGCGGAAACAAAGATTAACAGGCGACCTTCTATCGTATGTCACCCATATTTAAAATAACGCAATCGAGAAACGTGGAGAATCAAGAGCTGATGCGTTTGATATTTCTAAGGCCTTTGACCGTGTGTAGCATGAGGGTTTGCTGGCCAAACTTCAATGCTATGGCTTCTCGGATTATTTTTGTGTATGCCTATTCATCTTCCTGAAAAAACGTTCCGTGTAAGTGGCCGTCGATGGATATCTTTCGAATACTTTCACCATCAACGCTGGTGTTCCCCAGGGATCCATATTGTCTCCAACCCTCTTTTTAATGTATATCAACGACCTGACCCTGAAGTTGCTGGATTCCATCCAGAAAAGAGCCAACCGCCTGTTTGGAGATGCGAACATAACGTGCAACTTTGATAGCCTGGAACATCGAAGAAAGGTTGGAGATTTGTCTGTCTTCTATAGAACATTTTTCCAAATAGATTAAATCTTCATTGATTCAAATCCAATGTGAATCACTACTTTCACACAGGCACCGGTCTGAGAGCGCCTTAAGGATTTTGTTGTAGTGCTTGTCCTTAAAAATAACTCATGGAGTTTGAATCCATTGAGACGTAATGATGGAATAAGTTGTGATTTGAGCATCTCAGCAACTGGTTACAATATCATCAACATATTACATATATGTTAAAATATGTTAAAAATACTGGTATGTCTTGAATACATTAGCATCTAGGCGTAAACCTTAAACCACATTGACACATCAACGTCAAACGCTACTCGCACAAAACAGTAGTGAGAGCAGATTGTCATTTGTTCGATTAACTTGTTCATGCAATATGAACGTGAAGCCTTGTTGTTGATAATGTGCTTGGAAGATTTCGCAATGGGAATTGTAGATTGCATACAATGCTTGATGTTCACTTCCGCTTGGGTTGAACATGCGAAACTAACTCAAAATATTTTGAAAAAACCAATGATTCAACAATGAATTTCATCTGAATCCATGTCTGATTACAATCGAGAAACAGTTTTGGAGTAGAAGCGTTTCGTTAACATGTAGTAACCCAAGAAGCAATATTGATCGATTAGAATATTTAAGTTTTTCAAAGCCGCAAGATGTTTAGTGAACGGCTCTTTCAATGTTCGAAGACTGTGAGGAATGACTTTGTTAAACTTTTGGACAATTTTCAATTTCCTTATTATGGGCAGTTGCTAAATCACGTTCATTTTCATATATTTTTATTATCTATATTTTTATATATGCGATTCTATTGAGTTGTACAAGAGCTACTGATGGTTTGGAAATATAATAACATTTCCAAACCATCAGTCGGTAGCCAGGCGGATCGACGTGGGTGCTTTGTTCACTCACTCGAATTGACTGCCGTGTTGGTCGGTGGTTCAAGCCCTTGTCTGAACGATCGATTTTCACTTGCTATCGTCCAACCCGTATTAGAAATCACACGTTGAAAGGTAAGACCTCGTTAATCCTTAGCTCGCACAAGTTTCAACTTTTGAGGGTTGTCGTTCGTAGGGGTGCGACAGCTGGTTAACAGATTTTTTTAAAACAGATTTCAATAATAATAGCGTTCATAGCCCATTCACAAAGCAAATTATATATGATTGATAAATTTTATATATTATTTGATATAAGACAGAAAAAAGAAAAAAAAAAGAAAAACCCTCAAATAAAAGATTGTGAACGTTTCTATATATATACTCATTGATAATTATTTTTAATTGCATACAAGCCACAACAAAAAAAATCGATATTAGAGAGCTGGTTCCCATCACGACACATAAAGTTAATTAGTGACTTCAACATCACGTTCGTTCGTGCCCTATTGCATATAAAATTATTATTGTGCCTAGTTACCAGTCTTTCAATTTCTGATAGTAGTGCAGAACAGTCTATCTTGCCATTCATCAACTTATATAAAAATGATTTCTTCGTTTCTCTAACGCTACAAATACTAATTCATAAAGCAGATCAGAGTAATTACAATTCCTTGGGGTATAAATTCCAATGATTTCGAAACTGAGGAATTACAGGAATTTCTTTTGTACACTATCAATTGCAGATATATATTGATTCTATATGGGATTCCATATTATGGATACATATTACAGTTTTGGCCAAAGTGAAATACAGAGAGGTATATTATGGATTTTTTTACAGTTCCTCATAATAAAACCATAAGTGCGGTAAGGAGAATTCATAATGTGATTAATGTTTGGAATAAAAACGGTATAGAGAAAAGTGTTTTTCGTATATTTCAGCTTTCATATAAAAGTACTTGTTTCAAAAGTATTTTTATTTCCTGTAATTCAATGTTTATATGTGAATAATGTGGTAATTGAAAGTCAAATGATGATCAAAATATACTTTTGAATCCCGTATATTATCTATTCTCTCCAATATAATGTTGTCAATATGGTAAGGAAATTGCAGTATATAGAATTTTCGGCTGAATGTCATGATTTTACATCTGAATATATTCGATTGGAAGCGGTTTTTGAGACACCAATCTTGTAATAAATCAATCTCCTTCTGCAAAATGGTGCAGTCATCTGAACTGTTTATATAGATGTGTGAAGTTTTGAATTGTCAGCAAAGATTAATCTGTTGAAGGTTAATGAGTTTCACAGATAGTTAATGAATAATAAAAACAATGAGGGACCAAAATTAGTGGCTTTGCTAGTGACTAAGTACATATTTGAAGAGAAGCCATGATGGTATACATATTGATTGCGTCCGCTAAGATACGATTCCAAAAGTTGACAATAAATTTTATTGAAACCTATGCATGACAGTTTACGAATGAGTAACATATGGCTGATCCTATCGAATGTTGTCTCTGTACACCATATCAACTTGCCCTCTACGTTCGTAATTGTGGATCTAGAATTCATAAAATCAGTCCGAGAGGACCAATAGATACGGCTATAAAAGATTGTAGAATGTTGGCAAAGTTGTTGAGAATTAAGATAGGTCTATTTCACTAGTTCGGACTTCCATTGTCTACTATATAAAATGATTTGAAATTCCTGAAACAACTAAAAAAGAAGAATTGAAAATGAATAGCTGAAAATAACAATTATATCAACCAAAATAAACCTGAAATGAAATAATAGTGAAATAAAATACAAGTAAAAATAGAACATTGTAATCACAGACCTATCTTAACAAACGTTAAGATAGGTCTGTGATTACTGAATTCATTTCGATCTTGAGCTTTGTGTATCGGAAAAACTCTGGTAGTTTTCCAGACTTCAGGAAAAACAGACATCCTTGAAATAAGGTTAAAACATATGTATAGGGGATAAAATAATACTTTCAGACAGTCTTTCATTGGAAACCAAGGAATTTTATTTGGACAAAAGTCATATTTTTTTTCCAGCTTCCAATATTTGTTATAGGATTCCCCCTCATGAACCATTTTGCTCAGAATTCTTGTAGTTTTATTCTCATTATGAACGAATATCCAGAAACTTTTTGGATCAACTATTAATTTGTTTTCAATACTGTGTATATACGACTTTTTCCTCAATTATTTTCCTGAGTCTTCACAACTCTTGGCAATAACAAATATTTTTGGTTACTTTATACTATCTATGCATTTTGGCTTTATTTTTTATGAGTATTATTATATCGCAAGTATACCAAACTGGTGTAACATGAATATTTAGAGTTTCATAAAACTTATTATAGAAGCTTTCTACAGCAGTATTCACCTCAAATGAGTTTTCCAAAAAGATTCAATCCAAGTTCAAAAATTCATGCTGAATTTAATACGTTTTGTAGTGAACCCGCGAAGTTCGATTGAAATGATTGGGTGATGAGGGTCTTCATTTACTAACATAATATATTCACGATTCACAACAGAGTCAATATTACTTATCACTGAATCAACAACTTGTCACATTTCTTTAAAATGTGGTAACATTGTTTTATATTGAAGAATAACAAAAAACTCATGATTGTTAGAGTTTTTCTATCGGATTTCTATCAAATTAAAAAAGTTATTCAAAATTTGTCAAAAAATGTCATCATACAATATACAAAAAATTCAAATAAATTTGAATATTTCAATTTTTGGCAGCCTAATATGAGATTTAATTTAAAAATGAAGTCATTATAGATTTCCCAAAAAGATTGTTATAAATGAATGAGGTGGAGATATATTTTTGATAAAAAATTTTGACAGATTTCCAAATTCTTCATTATCATAATTGCCTGTCGAAATCTGAAGTGGAATGAAAGTTCCATCATGAGAATCAAACCCCCCATAAATATCATCAAAATGCCGATATCTTGCCTTCAAAATATCATTGAAGTGTAAAAAAGATGCTGAAGTAGCAGGAACGAATATTTCACATCTTCGATCAATAGATATATAGAACATTGGGACAGAAATTATTGATTTTTCCTTCTATTCCTAAACAGTAAAGAAATACTGCAAACCTTCACACAAAAAAACGAGAGAATAAAAAACTTTGGAATTTTGAACTGAACTTAAAAACTCCCATCTAACTGGTTTGAATGGCCGAAACAGTGACACGATCATGAAGTTACACTTGATAATCATTAAACGATTTGAATAACGCAATTCTATAGAGACAGAATCGTACGAGTGTGGAAACTGAGTTCTTGCCTTTTTTTACCTACTTTCATGATAATATCACATATATTCATAATATGTACTGTTTTTCCAATATGCGTTTCACTACAAATATAGTTTCCTCAGTTGCATGGTGTTGTCCAATGGAGGAAACTACTATTGTAGATATTTAATTATTAACCATGAATAGTGTTATTGATTTTCTTCAAGTTGTAGTTCAGTGTATACAAAATTTGTCAGTAGGAGTCGCGCCACTATGGACCACCCCCACTCCTCCACTTTTCGTGGTAGCGAGTGGGAAAGAGACGTGTGCGACGTGACCGACGCATACAAGGATGGAATGAGCATCGAGTAGATTCATTTCATAGATAAGAGCGCGGTGGAATTACAAAAATAACGCTATAATATTAATAATGAACGAAAATCGGATTGAAGAAAAAACATGACGTCAATGTGTACAGGGTGTCCCATAATGCGTCATTAAAAAACATGACAGTTTAACGAGGCTCTATTGTTTTGGCGTGTGATTCTTCAATGTGTACAGGGTGTCTCATCGTTTAAGAAAAACAAAAACATGTACAGGGTGTACGTTGGCGTGAAAAATAATAGTATAATAATAATAATGAATGAAAAATTGGATTAAAGATAAAACATGACGTCAATGTGTACAGGGTGTCCCAAAATGCGTCATTAAAAAAAAACATTACAGTTCAACGGGGGTCTATCGTTTTGGCGTGTGATTCTTCAATGTGTACAGGGTGACTCATCGTTTGAGAAAAAACATGTACGAGGTGTCTCAAATACGTCAGCGTGAAAAATAACGGTATAATATTGATAATGAACGAAAAATGGGATTAAAGAAAAATACATGACTGCCATACAGGGTGTCTCATCGTTTAGGAAAAAAAAACATGTACAGGGTGTTTCAAATACATCAGCGTGGAAAATAATGATATAATAATAATAATGAATGAAAAATCTGATTAGAGAAAAAAAACATGACGTCAATATGTACAGGGTGTCTCAAAATACGTCATTTGAAAAAAAGTTTAACAAGGCTCTATGGTTTTGGCGTGTGATTCTTCAATGTGTACAGGGTGTCTCATTTAAGAAAAAACATGTCAGAAGGGTCTAACGTTTTAGCGTACGATCCCAATGGGAAACGTTTGAAAATGGGGCATTGAGGGTATTCAGCAATGACATTTCAAAATGATTTTTTTTTTCGTTTTTGTGTTAGTGACGTCAATGTATACAGGGTGTCTCAAAATACGTCGGCTATGTTGAATTATAAAAATAATGAATGAAAAATTGGATTAAAGAAAAAACATGGTTACCAGCGTCAAAGCAAAAACATGATTGCCATCTAGATATACATGGTTTCTCATCTCAAAAAAAAAACATGACGTCAATGTGTACAGGATGTCCCAAAATGCGTCAATGAAAAACATGACAGTTTAACGGGGCTCTATCGTTTCAACGTGTGATTCTTAAAAAGTGTACAGGGTGTCTCAAAATACATCATTTAAGGAACATGACGGTTCAACGGGGTTTTATCGTAGAGAAAAAACAAAGATTGCTGTCAGAAGGGTACTAAGCGACATATTCGTTAATGATAGTAGCATTGTCATGTACAGCGCGTCAAATGGAAGAAGAAGAAATGCAGAATACATCGACTGAGGAAAAACAAAGATTATGGTCAGAAGGGCACTAAGCGACATATTCGTTAATAATAATAGCATTGTCATGTACAGCGTGTCAAATGAAAGAAGAAGAAATGCAGAATACATCGACAGAGGAAAAACAAAGATTACGGTAAGAAGGGCACCAAGACACATATTCGTTAACCAAGTTTGCATCATCAGGAGAAGTTAACTAGAAATTTAACAAAATTTCGATGCGTTAAAATAGCCAGTTTTTGTCATTTGAATTGAATGAGACAAAAATAACATGAGAATCGCTTTGAAAAAATGTAAAAAATTTAGCGCGATAAAACGTTAATTTATGCCGCAATTATCGCATAAATTATTTCGCAAAAATTTCAATGCGTTGAAACAATGCTTTCAGTGCAGTGTTGAAGAAAAAAAAAACATGAGAACAATGTGTACAAGGTGTCTCATTTAAAAAAAACATGTTGAATTAATGGGGCTCTTTCGTTTTAGCATGCGATCCCAATGGGAAACGTTTGAAAATGGGAGGCAATGAGGGTATTTTTCGAATACATTTCAAAATACGTCACATGCGTTTTCTCGTTTTCGTGTTAGTGACATCAATGTATACAGGGAGTCTCAAATTACGTAGGTGTTGTTGAATCATAATAATAATGGTATAATAATATAGAATCGAAATTTCCTCAGACTTGGAGGAAAATGAAATTTCATTAGATATTTGAAGTGTAATTTAGAGAAAGAGTATTTATAATATAGAGTGAGAAATTCATTATGATAGCATTCTCGTGTGAAAACATAGCACAACATTATCAAAGTTTCGTTAAATGTGGGGAGCTCGATCGTTCGCGGAGTGTTCGTTTGTTCGTTCGCCACATTGTGTCAGATACTATAACATTTCTTTATTTTTTTTGTGTCTTTTGCAAGTAGAGAAGTACGAAAAAATATGGACAATTTGAAACAATAGTGATTTTCGAGTTATTGTTCATTCCTATATTTAAAGAGTGACTAATTCGTTTGTTTGTTTGCTCTTTCGTGTGTTCGTTTGTTGGTTTGTTCGTTCGTCGATTAGTTAACCCGTCTGTTTGTTCGTTCACCTCTTTGGTTTGTTTGTGAGGGACGTATACATCTCGTATCAAAATACGACGTTTAAGGAAAAAGTGTACGTTAACGGGAACAAAGAACCGTTTTTGTTTTGCTCGTTCGCAGCGAATCGTTCGTTCGTCTGTTCATTCGTTACATCGCGTCAGATATTGTTAATTTTTTTTGTCACATTTTCACTAGTAGTGAAGTACGGATAAATATAAAAATTATACAGAGCTACTACAGTTAGTTGAAAATTTCTGGAGTGACAATATAAGATAGTGACTAAAACAAGGTATAGTATATATAAATACAAATATTATAGAATACAATTTAGAACAATGAAATAACGAAAATAACGAAGAATTTGAAAACTAATCTTATACGGAAAAAGTTGTCGAAAATATGCAATAACGAAAAATTATATACGAGGATTCATAGTAATGTATAAACACCGTGTTGAAAAATACAAGGTTGGTTAAAACAATTCACATACATAGGATATATTAGAAATGAAAGGAAATATGTTTTTGTTTGCCAATTCAAAAATTGTTACCAGTGCACGCCAACGAGGAGGCCAAAACATTTCGTACACCATAAGGAAAATTAACAAAATTCAAACTAACAACTTATCATAGAATGGTGATATCTTTTTTTTTTCAATTAGTATGGCTCTTTTTCAATAGACTACATGAACATTAACCTCTAAATCATTAGAAACGATTCATTATTCTGTTTTGTGGCATCTTTTAACTCAAATAGTATGGCTCTTTTCATTGAATAGACTACACGAACACTAACCTCTAAATTAATGGAGATGGTCCATTTATTCGTCTAGTGGCATCTTTTTACTCAAATAGTATGGCTCTTTTCATTTATCAGTTTGCAAAAACAGTAATCTCTAAATTGATAGATGTGATTCATTAATTCGTATAATGACACGTGTCAATTTGAATTTTGTTAATTATAGGGACGGAAAAGGGGCATAGGAAGGATAGAAGGTTTATAAAATCTAAGGTTATAAAAAGTTGCTGCTTAGAGTGAAAAGTTTACCATCTTAGGGATCTACATCAACCACACAAAAATTTGTGAAATGGATATTTTTTCATTAGACCATGTAAAAAACTAGAACAATTTGATATTTGTTTCAATGTTGTAACAGCAGTTTGTGATAGTTTGTATTTTTTAGTTTTTTGATTTCTTGAAACCGTATGGTATGGAGGTGTTATCAGACTGAAATTGACGTTTTAGGCATACAGGTTCGTATTTTTTGGTGAGATCAACGGTAATGACCTTGTGTTCTTTGGAACGTCTTATTTGTTTGCTTGAAATTTCGATGGGGGGGGGGGTCCAGGGTTCAGAATAGTTTCTTTCATTGAGTCGAAATTTATTTTCTGTGAGGCATCGTAGTTTAGGCATGTTATATTAGAAAAATCAATGCACCCTTTGTCCAAGGATTGCACCATAATAAACAAACATTGCATCAGCCACTACGCAGTTACCCAGGAAATGACTCAGCATATTCAGCACATTTCCAAGGTTTTTCTAGAACATTCGAAGAAACGCATATCTACATCAGCAGTTCCTGATCCTATAAATATGGGAAAACAAGAGGACGCCTCATTCTTGAATCACTTCGCGACTATCCAAGTTCGTCGATTTCTTGAATCATATTTGTATTATTTTATACTTTATTGTAAATATTATATTCAATAAAGTTGTTTTTAAAAATATAAATTCAGTGTGAACCACATAACAAATTGGCGCAGTCGGTAGGATCTTGAGAAACGCTGATATCCAAACAGCGGTAGTCTCCAGACTTTCGACAAGAAGAAGAACAAGCACCAACCCCAGTGGACAGGACGGTCTCTTCAGCATCAAGAAACCCGCATAAGTCGTCGCCGTTGCCCATCCGTTGTGAAGAAATCACTCCAGGAAACACGCGTAAGTCGTCGAACGCTGCTCATCTTGCTGTAGCCAGAGCTCATGAAGTAGGATTTCATCCCGCCACACCAAGCAACCAGAAGCCACAACGAAAAAGAAGAATAGAATAAGAAACTAGGATAAGGAAAAGCGTGAGTACACTTTGAATTATCATCACAATTGAGTTGAAATTTTGATTAACCCTTGTTCAAATTTTGAATAACAATTTAAAAATGGCAGAAAATAATCATCCAATTGAACCCTACAAACTTTCTGAAATATTTTCAATTGTTCCTGAATACGATGGTGATTCAATTTCGCTAGGAAATTTCATAAATGCTTGCGATCATGCCGAACGCATGGCCGTAGATCAACAAAAAACTTTACTCACAATTCATATTAGAAATAAATTAAGAGGAAAAGCTGCTCAATTGATAAATTCCAGAAACCCCGGAAATTATCAAGAGATCAGAGGTTTATTAAATTCTCACTTTGGTGAAACGCGAGATCTAACGTCACTAATTCAAGATCTACAGAGAATAAAACAAGGAAATGGAGAAAATGCACTGACATTTTTCTCAAGACTACAAAGTCACAATGCAAAAATGTTATCTTGCATACAAGCTTCAAACTTAACTCACGAACAAAAAATTGCATAATCAGTATTAATCGAGTCAATGATATTAAATACTTTATTGACAGGATTAGAACCCAAATTAGGTCACATAATACGAGCAAGTAATCCAACAACGATGTTAGAAGCATCAATCAGAATAAAACGTGAGATACAGCTCTCATACTTTGAAAATCAAAGATTGAATACACGTTTACCTCCAAATCAAAGTCAAAACAAATCAAGACAAATGACAAACACCCAAAATAATTTCCAAAGAAATTATACGCAAAGCCAAAATCCGATAAGACCCATTGGAAATCAAAATCAAAGTCAAAGCTTTCAACAAGGTTTTCAAAGACCACAAAACTACCAACAATCATATATTCCAAGACCCAACTTTCCAGTACAACAACGTACACAACCTAATCAAACAAACCAATTCAGACAACAGAATTACGGTCAACCACAAAATAGGCCAACAGTAATTCAGAAAAATCCCCAAAATCCAACAAATAATAACATGAGAACCCATTATCTTGATTACAATGATTATAATTATGATAATGAGTATGACCAAAACGAATATTTTTATAATGACAACCAAGACGAATATAGTTCGGAAAATAATTCATTTGATGATGAAAACAATTATTTTCAAAATCAATACGAAGAAGAACAATTCTATGAGGATTTTCACAATACCCTGTCTTTAGACAACCCTCCTATAGACAACCCTCATATAGAGAACCCATGTATACGAACTACCAACAGTCAGTCAGACAATATCAAGCCCCAATTACGACAAACCCAGTATACAGACAAGCTATTAATAGACCCATCATGCGTAGCACAGCCGATAACCGAGAAATTTGCGGCAGTCATCAAAACGAATATCAGTCCCGTTCGAACAATGAACAAAGAACAATTATTCGTATAAGTCCGATCCTAAGCAATCTTTATTACATAAACAGTCTAAGCAATTTTAAAATACTAATTGATACCGGAGCAGGAATATCAATTTTCAAAAAGAAAACTGTAGAAAATTATTCAAAAAGATTTAAAGAAAATATTCAAATAACAGGAGTAACTGAAGGAAAAGTAACAATTAATGAATCCGTATTATTACCATTTGGAAACAATAGAGTTGAACACAAAGTTTATATTCACGATTTAGATATCGATTTTGACGGAATTTTAGGATGTGATTTTTTGGAACATTTTGAAGGAGTTGTAGATATAAAAGAACAACAATTGAAATTAAATTATGGCACAATCTCGCTAATAAAAGCAACAGAAATGATTGATGACCAAAAACCGGAAGAGAAACAAAATCAAAATAAAGTCACTCTTAACCCTGAAACATCAATGGCTGAAATAAATGATATTTTTGAGTATGACCCTGATAATTATTTTTTCGAAAGTAAATACGATTATTACAAATACTTAGAAGATGAAATTCCCATCAATAATATAAAAATCGAACCAAGAGTAGAAAAAGTATTTAAATTAAAATCAAAACTTAGAAATACAGAAGCTATACTGTTAGCTGCTGAAAAAGAAAAAGTAAGACTTCCAAACGCTCTTGTAAAAATAAATGAAAAAGGAGAATTTTTAGTAACAGTTGTAAATGGAAACGCAATTGAAAAATCCATTGATTTCCCAGACTTACAATTTGAAAAATTTAATGAAAATGAAATTCAAAATGATTTTAATGAAATTTTTCCAAATCGTTCAACAGAAATAAAAAGTTTGCTTCGTTTAGAACATTTGAATGAAGAAGAAAAAGAACTTATTGAGAACCTTTGTTTAGAATTCTCAGACATATTCTATATAGAAGGAGATCCTTTAACATTCACGAGTGAAATAAAACATTCTGTAAAACTAAAAGAGAATGCCCAACCCATCTCAACAAAATCTTATAGGTATCCACACATTCATAAAAATGAAGTGAAAACTCAAATTTCAAAATTATTAGAACAAAACATAATACGACCATCAGTCTCACCCTGGTCAGCCCCAGTTTGGATAGTACCTAAAAAACTTGACGCATCTGGAAAACAGAAATGGCGCGTTGTAATTGATTACAGGAAATTAAATGAAATCACAGTAGACGACAAATATCCTCTACCTAATATATCAGACCTTTTAGATCAATTAGGAAAGTGTCAATACTTTACAACACTTGACTTAGCATCAGGATTCCACCAAATTGAAATGGATCCTAAAGACATAGAAAAAACTGCATTTTCTGTAGAAAATGGCCTCTACGAATTTCTGAGAATGCCATTCGGGATGAAAAACTCACCCTCCACCCTTCAACGAATTTTAGACCATATATTAACTGGACTTAGAAACGAAAGATGTCTAGTCTACATGGACGACATAATAATTTATTCCCCAACAATTGACGACCACTTGCAAAATTTAAAATTAGTATTCAAACGCTTAAGAAAAGCTAATTTAAAAATACAACCCGACAAATGCGAATTTTTAAGACAAGAAATTGCATACTTAGGACACCTTATAACCAAAAATGGAGTAAAACCAAACCCAGAAAAGGTGAATTGCATAATAGACTTTCCAGAGCCTATAAACGTTAAAGAAATAAAACAATTTTTAGGTTTAGCAGGTTATTACCGAAAATTTATCCCAAATTTTTCCAAAATATCTAAACCAATGACACATTTATTACAAAAAGATGTGAAATTTAATTTCGACAATGAATGTAAAATTGCATTTCAAGAATTGAAAAAAGCATTAACGTCAACCCCAATTCTAATATATCCTAATTTTGACGAACCCTTTATTTTAACAACAGACGCATCTTCCTTTGCAATAGGAGCAGTATTATCTCAAGGACCCATAGGAAAAGATTTACCTATAGCCTATGCATCTAGAACATTATGTCCAGCCGAGACAAAATACTCTACCATAGAAAGAGAACTACTAGCTATGGCATGGGCAGTTAAACATTTTCGTCCCTACCTTTATGGAAGAAAATTCAATTTTATAGTAGACCATCGCCCTTTAACATGGTTATTTTCAATTAAAGACCCTGGCAGCCGATTAGCCAGATGGCGATTAAAATTAGAAGAATACCAATTCAATGTAATTTATAGACCCGGAAAAATACATAAAAACGCAGACGCTTTGTCTAGAATTAAAGTAAATTATTTCAAAGAATGCGCAAAATTTCATTCAAAAATTTTCGCAATCGAAAATGAAAATCAAAATGAAAACGAAGAAATTTCAGATACTGAAACTGAAATAGGTCAAGAAACAATTTTTGAAGAATTGAAAAACTTCACAAAACTTTACGAATCAAAATCACTAATTGACTATTCTAAATTCATTTTTACCAATGACCAATTTTTAGACAAAAAACATGAAGACATAATTGTTTTTCTGCAAAGAAACAAACTTACAGAAATTCATGATAAAATACTCGAAGACATTTTTGAAGAATATCCCGATTTCTTCTATAACAAAATCAATGTTGTGTCCAGCAAAACGGTGAAAGATCGAAAATATTACTTGATCCCATTACCTTTTGATCATGACGGAGCAATAGAATATTTGTTTAGCTCCCTATACAAAGACCAAAATTTATTTGTACCAAACAAAGTATACCAACTCGAAACAAATGTAGGATTCCCAATACAAGAAATGTTATCCTATATTTTAGCTGATAAAGATGACATAAAATTCCAAATATGTCAAAACATTGTAACGACCCCTGACAAAGATCAGATTCCAATAATATTAGACCAGTTTCATAACGGTAAAAACAATTTACACCGTGGAATAAATGAAACTTTACGAAGAATAAAGCAAAAATACAACTGGAACGGTATAACAAAAGATGTTGAAAATTTTATTAAAGCCTGTGAGGTATGTCAAAAAACAAAAATCTGCAGGAAAAACTTAGAAAATCCGTTAGTAATCACGGAAACCCCCAAAACAGCTTTTGAAAGAATAAATATAGATATTTTAGAAATTCCAACAAAGAATTATCTCCTTACAATTCGAGATGAACTTACAAAATTCACTCAAGCATACCCTATATCTGATAAAACAGCGAAATCAGTCGTAAACACATTATTACTATATTTCCAACATTATGGAACACCACTAAGAATCCATGCCGATTCAGGAAAAGAATTTAATAATTACCTACTAAAAGACATATGTTTACTCTATAATATTAAATTAACATTTTCCAGTGTTGACCATCCACAATCAAATGGCTCACTTGAAAGATTCCATGCCACCCTAATGGAAATGATAAGAGTAAATCTAGCAGAAAACCCCAAAGACCACCCATTTTCTATTATACCCTATGCTGTTATATGCTATAACAACAGTATTAATAAAACCCACGGATTTAGTCCTTATGAATTAATATTCGGACACACATCCGGTAGACCCCCAGAAACTTTATATAATCAAAAAGACCTTATGACAAAGTATGTCAGAGATCTTAACAATCGTATGGAATATTATTACAAAGTAGCACGCACAAACACTGAACGAAAGAAAGAAAAAGCTAAAGTAAGATTTGACAGTAACTTACATCATGAACCAAAAACTTATAATATAGGTGACAAAGTATATGTAAAAGAGTCCCAAATCAAAAATAAGTTAGAAAATAAATTCAATGGACCTTTTGAAGTAATAGAAATTTTCAAAAACTCAGCATTACTGAGAAATCCTGAAACTAACCAAACAACAAAAGTCAATTTCGATAGACTGAAACCAAGTTTTGTTTCAGATCAAGAAAGATTCTTCTATTGGCACTAACGATTCAAATAATCAACGCCCAGTATATGCTAGTACCTGTGAACAACACTATAGGTATTTATTACCATGAAACCAGAAGCATGAAAATATCAAATGAAAAATGGACTTTATTAGTTGTAAAAGACATGGCACCTGTAAAACAAGCCATTTCCCATAATCGAAATATTTTAAGTAATCTCATTCACCTACTTGAAACAAACAATTTAGGAATGAAAACTTTCAGTTCAGAGATAAGCACACATATTAGCCTTTTAAATAAAGTAGCTGATTCAGTAGAATTAAAATATGAAGAGACGCAAATAGACGCGAATGATTACAATAAGAATAATAAGCGATATAAACGAGGACTTTTAAATGGAATAGGTTCCGTATGGAAAGCAATAACCGGCAACCTTGACGCCAGTGACGGCGAATATTTTAATGAATGTATTAACAAGATTTATAAAGATGAACACCAAATTGAAAATTTATTAAAAAACCAAATTTCAGTCACAACCTCTGTAATTAAAGAATTTAATACTACAATACGACAATTACAGGTTGATGAACAAGCATTTAATGAAGATATAATTCAAATTGAAGCATGGATATATACGCTATCCGACAAAATATCTTTAATAAACGCAAGGTTGAAAGCCATCCAAATTTGCGAACAACTTTTAGAAAGTTATGTATTTCTAGAAGATTATTTAAATGATATGCTGAACGCAATTACTTCTGCCAGACTTCATATCATTCATACATCAATTATAAAGCCAAACGATTTAGTTTCGTCCCTTCAGGAAATTGCTCAAACAATACAAAGAAACAATTTACCTTTACCAACAAGACTTTCTTCAATATCAAAATATCTTGACATAATTGAATTACAAGCTTTTCAAGCAGATTCAAGACTTGTCTTTATTTTAAAAATACCACTAGTAGAACCTGAATTATATACTGTCTATAGATTGTACCCCATTCCAATTTTGGATAATCGAACAGGGTTACATCACATTTTACCCACAAACAAGAAATTTATAGCAAAAGATGATGATTCAATGCTGTATGCTGCATTTGAAAATCTAAATTCATGTAAAAACTTAAACTATAATATTGATATATGTCAAAATGTAATTTCGTACCCAATTGATAGTAACGCAATGTGCGAAGCTCAAATTTTGAGACCACTTTCAGAACTTCCTAGAATGTGTTCAATTTCACTTTTATTTGCAAAAGATTATAATGTGTATGAAATCCAAAGTAATACTTGGCTAATTGCATTATCAGATCCCTTAGCTGTAACAATAAATTGCCAAAAACGTGAGGTTGAAACACGAATTATAAAAACCAATTCAATCTTGAAACTTCAAGATAATTGTAATGCTTTCATTGGAAACACAAGAGTGTATTCAAAAATACTTGCAAATGAACAGAATGTAACTTATAAAAGTCATCCAATTTTGATACCACATCAATGTTGCAAAGATGTACCAGAAAAAGAAAGTTTACCACATTTAAAACCTTTGAAATTGAGTAAATTGAATGTAGACAATCTCAATATTGCTCAACATAAATTAGATCAATATTCAGATCAGTTGGACCAAATTATAAATGAACCATTCGTAAACCGACATGTTTCATGGTTTACTATTTTCACAATTGTAATAATTGTAATAATAATAGTACTTTACATATTTTGTAAATGTAGAAAAAGACGTTCTATGCAAATTGGTATAATGGCATCAAGCAATGATGATCAACCACCTGGACCCAGAAGAACTTTCGCTTCATTACGAAGATTACTCCCAGCTCCAGGAAGAAGACCCAGTATCCACCTAGAGGAACCCATTGAGGAAGAAATTGAGTTAAGCTCAAATAAAACATTTGCTTGACTGAAAGTTGCAGCACCGCATCAACTTTCTTTTCAAGGGGGAAGTTGTTATATTAGAAAAATCAATGCACCCTTTGTCCAAGGATTGCACCATAATAAACAAACATTGCATCAGCCACTACGCAGTTACCCAGGAAATGACTCAGCATATTCAGCACATTTCCAAGGTTTTTCTAGAACATTCGAAGAAACGCATATCTACATCAGCAGTTCCTGATCCTATAAATATGGGAAAACAAGAGGACGCCTCATTCTTGAATCACTTCGCGACTATCCAAGTTCGTCGATTTCTTGAATCATATTTGTATTATTTTATACTTTATTGTAAATATTATATTCAATAAAGTTGTTTTTAAAAATATAAATTCAGTGTGAACCACATAACAGGCATATGCCCTTCACTTTGCAAACAACTTTAAAATCTTGCTCTCTAGTGCTCCAGAGTCTGAAACTGTAATTTTTGGGGCCTGCAGATACAAATTCGGTTAT
Organism: Leptinotarsa decemlineata; assembly: GCF_025532065.1. NCBI lineage: Eukaryota > Metazoa > Arthropoda > Insecta > Coleoptera > Chrysomelidae > Leptinotarsa > Leptinotarsa decemlineata. The sequence goes on along the minus strand of NW_027412529.1, from coordinate 25,907,971 downwards.
ATGTGAACCAGGGCCGTAACCTGCTAATTCATCAGTCGTATCACCAATAAATTGTCCCGTGGGGATTTCATATTCCTTCGATTTAGACACGTAGATCACAGAATCTGTATCGTAATACAGGACTCTGTCATCAAGCCTCTCTAAAGAGTTGTATAGTTTCAGACGTGCCAATGCTGTGACGTATGCAGCAATAACCACATTGACTGTTGAAAGACAATCAAAACTTTCACTTCTGAATTCCCAGTTGACAATCAGGGTGTCCTCATTGATTGTTAACACGGAATTGATGACACGAGAAGGATCAGTCATCATTTTGAAGAATTCAGCTGGTTGATTGAGAATAGATGTTTTAGGCTGATTCTCACGCTGACCAAATTTTCCCCAAAATGAATTCAACATCAGCTTAGCTAGCGATCTCAAGCCAGGGTTATCAGTATTTTGTAAATTTCAAAAAGAACATCCTCGCGCTGTGAAAACTCCTCAATGTATTGTTGTTTCTCCTCATCGGTTTTGCATTGTTGTGGCCAATTTGATGATTCTTGTTTGATTTTGATGAATTTGTTCATCATATCAGTGAAAAGACCGACTGTGTTTTCATCAATCTGTACTGTATCATAGGACCAAATCTCCATGGTTTCGAGAATGCGATATCCCATCTCAACGGCTTTAACAATTTCTTTCACCCAGGTACCAGTTAATGATCGCTCTACATCAGAATGTTGACACTTATGGGGGCTGAAGTTTTCACCACATGTTCGACAAAGAACAAACATTAGTTTATTGTTCATTTTATGTGGCAGAACAGGCTGAAAGAGACTTTGAGGAGAAAGTATCGTGCACTTTATGAGTCCTGAGACGGAGGAGAGAGAAACATCGCATTCCTCTTCACCAACAAGTACTTGGGGATGACCAATAGGAAATTTACCATATTTACACACCCAAGGGTATAAAGAACAAACATCTACGTATTTAATTTGTTCACCCTCTTTGGCCTTATAATGTTTGACAATATTTTTTGTACGACCACCATAGAAATCATTTCGTGGGTCAAGTGGAAGATTTTTCGAGAGAGGGTGATTTTCGGTGAATTTTTGAATTTCGTCAGAAAGTTCCCGGCGAAAATCACATTCCCACTTCTCGATGACCTCATAACCCAAAGATTTGATCTTATCTATTTTTGCAAGGGTCATATCATAGCGATGAGCCATTGTTTCGGAAGGACAATTTTGGAGAGGAGTGTCCCTCTGATAGTTGAAACACCTTGGACATCCGTGATAAAAACAACCCTGAAATTCGAAAACCTGATTGGTTTCAGAACACCAACCATCAACTTTGAAATTGCCAACGAGTGCCTCAGAATAACGACATGCTTGTTGAATTTTGATATTTCGCTGTTTTTCCTCCCAAAGCAGCCATTGGGTGGCTACCACAGACTGATTATTACGACGTCTATAACCACCCTTGGGAATAATACCAATGGTATTTGGCTTGAGAAAATTCCTGCGAAATACTTTATTGCATGTTGAGGCAATCGTTACGGCTTCCGTGAATGGACATACATTCGTTTCAGTTAACATGAGTTCACGGAATTTCAAACAGGCTTTGGTCAGGATATCAACCTCCGAAATACAATAATCTATGATTTCTCGAGAAAAATCGAATACATAATTTTCAGCGATCCTTCCCGAATACCACTTTATAAGGGAAGAACGTGCCTCTTGTCACCTCACAAACCACAAGAGGAGACTAAATCATCTGTCGTTAACAAATGAGACAGATGGGTATCCGCGGCTAAGCTAAACAGTGGAGACGGGAGTGGGTTGAACAACTTAGCAAATTTCAAATAGATCTTAATGGGCGCCAGGTAAATTTAATCCTCCAGATACCCTATGTAACTCACAATATCAATAACTTACCAATTAATATTGGAAATGAAAGATAAAGATCCCCAATATGATTTATTCAGTAATCCTAACTTACATGGATTAACCAACAACGCTTCTAAGACAACAATGCGATACTCACACTACTACGCGATGTTCAAATGTCAATACAAGAGCGCGGTGTATATAACCACGAATTCAATCAGCCATAAATTACGGTAGTAACGACGCTCAAAAAAAACTACAATACGTCGAATAAAACTACCACGAAAATTGAGTAGGTGAAATCGTAAATACTAGTATCGGAAGGTAAGACAAACTCGTTTGCGTCGCGTGAGCTCAGGCGTAGGCGCATCGGTGTCAATCAGCAATCGTGAAAGAAAGAATATACCTCAATTTCCGTTTCACAGATGAATCACTATATCAATCTGGTATCAATAAACAAACTCTTTATCAATAAACGATAAACAAACACTATATCAACAGGTATCAATAAACATAAGGGCAAACAATTATTCAAATAACTCAGTATATCACAAATATTCAATTGAATCAATTATAACTTGCGTGCCCCTTTTGGGCCACCCGGTATATGGTGTTAGGCTACCCCGTGGTTCAACGGAAGTGGATCACCCTGTAGTACTGCGGAGATGGATCACCCTGTAGCACCACAAAGATAGATCACCCTTTAGGGCACAACAAGCTGGACCAGTAATGGATCACCAAATAAGACCCAAAGAGAAAATAGGAAAAAAAACCCTAAAAGAAGAAAACCCCTGGCCAAGGGGTTTTCTATACGTTTCTTCGTGTGCGGTGCTCTGCACGGAAGTCCTACTGGGACTTAATGAGTGACTAAGGGCCTTCTGTTTCTTATGAATCTAATTTCGGAAATCCTTCCTACAATCCTGACTTGTAGAAATAATCCCCGTGAAGGATGGCACAAATACAACCATATACAGTGTGTCCAAGATAAGGATCCTAAGCATGGGAATCTCAGTACCTGTTGGAGATACAGCTTAGGTTAAATTGTGTTTTTTAAGGCTTATTTACATGCCGTTTAGAAACTTGAAGAATGTTCATGGCCTGCTGAGATATTTGGGAAAAACGAGAATTTGACAATATCAATTTTATTTTTTTCTGACTTTATTTGAAAATATATCAAAAAACGAATAACACTTTTTCATTGGCACTTTTAAGGTACTACACGATGGTATTTTTAGATTTTATATCCTTTTATATGACCCGAAACAAAAGTACACCCTGTATCTGATTCCATTTTTTATTACGAATTCAACGATGTATCACATGCCATTGTTTTCTTTTTAGTTTAAGGGAAAATTGCATTTTTTCTATTTTTAAAATGTATTTTTAAGTAGGTTAATAATGATTTTTTTAAAGTAATGAAAACAACAAAGAAATTAACGCATTTTTTATTTAATTCAAAGGAGGTGTTCAAACAGGTTTCCGTTATTTTCCAAACATAAGTATGATCTTCTAACTGTAGAACTTGAAACATTACGTAACATCTCTGGTGTAATACTGTTAAATGCGACAGTTACACATTCTCGTAACTGCTGTTCAGTTTCAAAAGAATGTTGGTAAACCCGGTTTTTAACAAAACCCCATATGAAGAAGTCCAGAGGAGTTAAGTCAGGGGATCGCGCTGGCGAAGACACTTCACTAAAGGTTCCAATCCACCTTCCAGGAAATCGCTGCGAAAGATACTCTCGAACTTGTCTAGAATTATGTGCAGGAGCACCGTCTTGTTGAAACCAACAGTTATTGACCTGTGCCAGAGGTAAATTATCTAAACAGTCTTCTACATAGTTTTGCAATAAATGATGGTATCGTTCGGCGGTCAAAGAATTATAGTAAAAAAACGGACCTAGTATTTTAGTTCCTAAAATTGCACACCACACATTAAACCCAAAACGTTCTTGATGTCTTGATATTTTCTTAACACACGGATTTTGCTGAGCCCAGTAATGCGTATTGCGGCGGTTGAAGATACCATTATTAGTGACCATACTTTCGTCGGACCATATTATTTTTGAAGGGAAATTATAATCTTCTTCACACGCGCGTGTATACCATTCGCAAAAATTTCGGCGCCGTTCGAAATCCCCTGGTTTAAGTCCTTGGCAAATCCTAAATTTATAGGGGTGATATCTATTTTTACGCGAAATAAATTGAGCTGTGGATTTGGCTACTCCTACATTATTTTCGATTTGCCTAGTTGATATTTCAGGGTTCTCAACAACTGCTTGTAAAACATTATTTTGAGCTTCTTCTGAAGATTCCTTTTTTCGAGATAAAACAGGCTTTTTAAATGAACCATATTCTTTTAAATTTCGAGCCAGCTCTAAGAAAATGGACTTACATGGCTGCTTTCTTACTGAATATGTATTAAGATACATTGCTGCTGTATTTACAGTATTTTTGTGGCACAAAATGTAGCACGTTAGCATGTCAAACTTTTCTTCATGGCTATAATGCTCACCCGGCATATTCGACGATAATAACACAATATTATCTATTCAACAATAAACAATAATAACGACAACAGTAACAATAACTCTAAAAACAACAACTCGACAAACAGGCTAACAACAACGACAATTACTATTTCATCGTGTAATTAAATAATATTTGACAGGCTCGGTGACAGGTATTTACGTCAAAGCATTTGTTTGCAACACCTACTTAAAGATTTTTTTTTAAAATAGAAAAAATGTAATTTTCCTTCAAACTAAAAATAAAACAATGTCATGTGATACATCGTTGAATTCGTAATAAAAAATGGAATCAGATACAGGGTGTACTTTTGTTTCGGGTCATATAAAAAAGTAAAGATGATGATGGTTTCTTGAAAACGAAACGTCGGATATAAAATCTAAAAATACCATCGTGTAGTACCTTAAAAGTGCCAATGAAAAAGTGTTATTCGTTTTTTGATATCTTTTCAAATAAAGTCAGAAAAAAATAAAATTGATATTGTCAAATTCTCGTTTTTCTCAAATATCTCAGCAGGCCATGAAAATTCTTCAAGTTTCTAAACGGCATGTAAATAAGCTTTAAAGAACACAACTTTTTCCTAATTTAACCTAAGCTGTATCTCCAACAGGTACTGAGATTCCCATGCTTAGGATCCTTATCTTGGACACACTGTATATCCTACAATCAGTCTGATGGTACGCTTGAACTCCGAACCAAGCTCATCGAAGGTCAACTTCTGAATTCCAAGAGACTGCCACATCTGACAGCTAACCAGTTGTTGCCACAGTGCGTCCAACCTACACGGCAAGCACCAAGGGGACGCTGTGCACAACATCATAAATCTATCAATTCCTCCACAGCCACTTGAAACAATATCAACAAGTCCATGACCCATCAAAACTCCTTCTCACAGCAATGCAACCCTAAAACAACCCTTGACAACTTGAGTGACCGATCAATCCCTCACCCGTGAACAACTGTAGAACTAGTTCGGTGTAGTACGTCGGAACGACACTACGAAAGTTCGGCGGATGTCAACCAACAGCTGTCTCTTAACCTTGTAATTGGATGTTTACAAAAATATTGACTCCAACCTATTTTCAACTATTTACCAATCCTTATTCATGTGATGGAATAGAAACATATAAGGTAAGTCGTCACATCTTTCCCAATCAGTACGAATATTTGAACATTCATATTATGCAGAATATTTCCCGAAAATATCAAACTATTCAGAAACCCAGAGCTAACTAATATTGTTTTTCAGGCGATATGACTCTAATATGTAGTAATCCTTCTGGAAGTGATGAATAACAATCTATGCAATAAATATTCTTGAAAAGGTAAAGCGAATAAGGCAGACAACGGCTGAAAAATGATAGATGAAGAAAACTAAGAAACATACAACAACAATTTCAACCTAGCGAGGAATTCCGGATTTCCAACGTCGATTGGCAATAGGAGAATGCGTAAGTACTGGTCAAAGCAGTTAGTCAGGGAGCATACATTTATTCTTGTACATTTCAGGTATAGTTTTCTATGGAACGGAAGATTCCCATTACTATGATGTTAAATGAATAAAATCTACTTGTAACTTAATTACATTGTTAATATCCTTTGAATAAAGATTTTAAAAGGTAAGGTAGTGTTTTGAAAGGTCACATAGGAGCAGTTTTGATCTAGTGCTAAATTGAAACGTAACACTCTGAAACAAGATTATCTGGAGAATAAAATTCAAGAGAAGGAATAGGGCCGTTATAATTCTGATTTTCCACATGATTAAAAAGATGCGGGAAGTATCCCTTTTTCAACTCTGAAAATCCAAAAGATTTGGGAAGTTTTGCCAAAGCCATTGGAAAATAATTGAGAGAATCCAAAAATTTTACATTTCCGACGGTCATTGATATGAGCTTACTCCCGCGCATGATTAGATCAGGGGTTAGGTCAGTTTGTGTTAAAATATAATTCAGAATGAATTGATGGTCAAAGCCTCCTCCATTGTGGGCGATGACTATGATTGTTTTGAATTTTTTTCTCACGGTCAACACATGGTGAACGAATGGAGAGATGGGATCGTTGCAATTGAGAATTTGTAGACGTACACCACAGTTTTTGCAAATTTGTTGGTCGGTTTCGAGGCAAGCGTCACAGCATTGGTGAAAAACACACAAACTCGGCTCGTGAAGTACCGATCCATCGTCCTGCATACTCTCCTGACGAGTCTCCAGATCATAAAAGATGAACAAGAGACTATCAGTCTGAGGCTTTTTTGTATCCGGTTGAATATAACAAAGGTGCCCGGCGGGACACTGTTTGTTGCAAATTTTGCAGAAGATCTCTCCGCAGACGTGAGAACGATTAGTTGGTACAATTTTGAACCATTTCTCGCATATTCTTATTTTTTCACAAATTTCACCCCGAATATGATTTTCGAAACACACTTGACCTCGAAAAGATCTTTTGCATGACTTGCAGGGGATTTTCACTAGATTATTAGAACCAGCCGGTGAAGCCTGACCCGAAAAACAAGTACCGCCGCACCGATGGTTTTTCTTATGATCGAAGGGAACATGACATTCTTCACAGTAATAATGACAGCAGAACGCTGCAGTTACGAAAGTGATAACATTATAATGACCCTCATGAAACAATAAGTTCAACGAGGCTCCAACACCGTCACCTTTGAAAAACAAATCACGACCCTTGGTCCCGTATTGATAAACAGTTATTTTATATGAAGAGAGATGACGCTGAAATTACTGCAACTCAGGTATTCCGCAGCCATCTACAGGTACTGATACTTTGGCATCGGTTATCAATTGCAGAGCCCGTTGGGTCTGCAATTTCCTGATGTTCCGTCGTACATCGTTACATTTGGAGTCTTTATTGGCGTATGCCTGAGCTACAACAAGCGCTCGAGGAAGGCACAAATTATCATCATTTTTAATGGTTATTATACCTCGACGTTCGTTACACTCTTCCTCGAAGGTATTATGCAAGCGGCTTCGGCCTTTACCCTTAGGTATCCTAACGGATGTAACACCAAGGCAGAAGGTCTCGTTGTTCAAGCCACAAGAGTTTGACTGGTATATGGCTGATATTTTAGAAAAAACATCATCCACCAAAATGTCAGGAGCATTTTTGAAGGAGATCCACCCTGGACCTCTCGTGAAATCTTTGGAACAAAAGGTGAACCCTACCTTATCAGTTGGCTCCACACCCTCTGTACCTTTCGATACAATTTCTGTGATAGCGTCTCTCACCCACCCCACTGGTTCCTTACCTTGAGGTATCGGCCTGATGTTGAACTCTAAATTCACACTCGGCACACAACAATAACAACGAATGCACAAGAGCACTGGAAGCTATTGAATGAATGAAGCAGCAAGCACATCGATGTCTATATTTATTCGCAAACGGCAAGTGCGATAACAAAAACACAATCCCATGTTTTTCTTTAACGCTGTACACCCTGTATACCTTCATGGTAATATGCGAGAATATTAGATCAACTATCATTTGTTATTCTTCAACGATGTACACCCTGTATACCTTTATGACAATATATGAGAATATTTGAGCAACTATCATTTGTTATTCATGTTTTTTCTTTAACACTACAAACATTTCATACGTTCCTTATTAGAAAAGTGGGGGCGGATCGCATGTTAAAATATTAGAAATTGTAAATAGATGAAAATTCGAATTTTCGTTTTATTTCACACGTCGAGTCGATGATGAAATATGTATTCGCTGAAAATTATGTATTCGATTTTTCTCGAGAAATCATAGATTATTGTATTTCGGATGTTGATATCCTGACGAAAGCCTGTTTGAAATTCCGTGAACTCATGTTGACTGAAACGAATGTATGTCCATTCACGGAAGCCGTAACGATTGCCTCAACATGCAATAAAGTATTTCGCAGGAATTTTCTCAAGCCAAATACCATTGGTATTATTCCCAAGGGTGGTCATAGACGTCGTAAAAATCAGTCTGTGGTAGCCACTCAATGGCTGCTTTGGGAGGAAAAACAGCGAAATATCAAAATTCAACAAGCATGTCGTTATTCTGAGGCACTCGTTGGCAATTTCAAAGTTGATGGTTGGTGTTCTGAAACCAATCAGGTTTTCGAATTTCAGGGTTGTTTTTATCACGGATGTCCAAGGTGTTTCAACTATCAGAGGGACACTCCTCTCCAAAATTGTCCTTCCGAAACAATGGCTCATCGCTGTGATATGACCCTTGCAAAAATAGATAAGATCAAATCTTTGGGTTATGAGGTCATCGAGAAGTGGGAATGTGATTTTCGCCGGGAACTTTCTGACGAAATTCAAAAATTCACCGAAAATCACCCTCTCTTGAAAAATCTTCCACTTGACCCACGAAATGCTTTCTATGGTGGTCGTACAGAAAATATTGTCAAACATTATAAGGCCAAAGAGGGTGAACAAATCAAATACGTAGATGTTTGTTCTCTATACCCTTGGGTGTGTAAATATGGTAAATTTCCTATTGGTCATCCCCAAGTACTTGTTGGTGAAGAGGAATGCGATGTTTCTCTCTCCTCCATCTCAGGACTCATAAAGTGTACGATACTTCCTCCTCAAAGTCTCTTTCAGCCTGTTCTGCCACATAAAATGAACAATAAACTAATGTTTGTTCTTTGTCGAACATGTGGTGAAAACTTCAGCCCCCATAAGTGTCAACATTCTGATGTAGAGCGATCATTAACTGGTACCTGGGTGAAAGAAATTGTTAAAGCCGTTGAGATGGGATATCGCATTCTCGAAACCATGGAGATTTGGTCCTATGATACAGTACAGATTGATGAAAACACAGTCGGTCTTTTCACTGATATGATGAACAAATTCATCAAAATCAAACAAGAATCATCAAATTGGCCACAACAATGCAAAACCGATGAGGAGAAACAACAATACATTGAGGAGTTTTCACAGCGCGAGGATGTTCTTTTTGAATTTTACAAAATTACTGATAACCCTGGCTTGAGATCGCTAGCTAAGCTGATGTTGAATTCATTTTGGGGAAAATTTGGTCAGCGTGAGAATCAGCCTAAAACATCTATTCTCAATCAACCAGCTGAATTCTTCAAAATGATGACTGATCCTTCTCGTGTCATCAATTCCGTGTTAACAATCAATGAGGACACCCTGATTGTCAACTGGGAATTCAGAAGTGAAAGTTTTGATTGTCTTTCAACAGTCAATGTGGTTATTGCTGCATACGTCACAGCATTGGCACGTCTGAAACTATACAACTCTTTAGAGAGGCTTGATGACAGAGTCCTGTATTACGATACAGATTCTGTGATCTACGTGTCTAAATCGAAGGAATATGAAATCCCCACGGGACAATTTATTGGTGATACGACTGATGAATTAGCAGGTTACGGCCCTGGTTCACATATAACCGAATTTGTATCTGCAGGCCCCAAAAATTACAGTTTCAGACTCTGGAGCACTAGAGAGCAAGATTTTAAAGTTGTTTGCAAAGTGAAGGGCATATGCCTAAACTACGATGCCTCACAGATAATAAATTTCGACTCAATAAAAGAAACTATTCTGAACCCTTGACCCACCCCATCGAAATTTCAAGCAAACAAATAAGGCGTTCCAAAGAACACAAGGTCATTACCGTTGATCTCATCAAAAAATACAAACCTGTATGCCTAAAACGTCAATTTCAGTCTGATAACACCTCCATACCATACGGTTTCAAGAAATCAAAACACTAAAAAATACAAACTATCACAAACTGCTGTTACAACATTGAAACAAATATCAAATTGTTCTAGCTTTTCACATGGTCTAATGCAAAAATATCCATTTCACAAATTTTTGTGTGGTTGGTGTAGATCCCTAAGATGGTAAACTTTTCACTCTAAGCAGCAACCCGTCATAACCTTAGATTTTATAAACCTTCTATCCTTCCTATGCCCCTTTTCCGTCCCTATAATTAACAAAATTTAAATTGACACGTGTCATTATACGAATTAATGAATCACATCTATCAATTTAGAGATTACTGTTTTTGCAGACTGATAAATGAAAAGAGCCATACTATTTGAGTAAAAAGATGCCACTAGACGAATAAATGAACCATCTCCATTAATTTAGAGATTAGTGTTCGTGTAGTCTATTCAATGAAAAGAACCATACTATTTGAGTCAAAAGATGCCACTAGACGAATAAATGAACCATCTCCATTAATTAAGAGGTTAGTGTTCGTGTAGTCTATTCAATGGAAAGAGCCATACTATTTGAGTCAAAAGATGCCACTAGACGAATAAATGAACCATCTCCATCAATTTAGAGATTAGTGTTCGTGTAGTCTATTCAATGAAAAGAGCCATACTATTTGAGTAAAAAGATGCCACAAAACACATTAATGAATCGTTTCTAATGATTTAGAGGTTAATGTTCATGTAGTCTACTAATTGAAAAAAAAAGATATCACCATTCTATGATAAGTTTGAATTCTGTTAATTTTCCTTATGGTGTACGAAATGTTTTGGCCTCCTCGTTGGCGTGCACTGGTAACAATTTTTGAATTGGCAAACAAAAACATATTTCCTTTCATTTCTAAAATACCCTATGTATGTGAATTGTTTCAACCAACCTTGTATTTTTCAACACGGTGTTTATGCATTACTATAAATCCTCGTATATAATTTTTCGTTATTGCATATTTCCGACACCTTTTTTTGTATAAGATTAGTTTTCAAATTCTTCGTTATTTTCGTTATTTCATTGTTCTAAATTATATTCTATAATATTTGTATTTATATATACTATACCTTGTTTTAGTCACTATCTTGTATTGTCACTCCAGAAATTTTCAACTAACTGTAGTAGCTCTGTATAATTTTTATATTTTTCCGTACTTCACTACTAGTCAAAATGTGACAAAAAAAAATTAACAATATCTGACGCGATGTAACGAACGAACAGACGAACGAACGACCCGTTGCGAACGAGCAAAAGAAAAACGGTTCTTTGTTAATGTTAACGTTTACTTTTTTCTTAAACTTCGTATTTTGATACGAGCTGTATACGTCCTTCACAAACAAACCAAAGAGGTGAACGAACAAACAGACGGGTTAACTAACCGACGAACGAACAATCCAACAAACGAACAGACGAAAGAGCAAACAAATAAACGAATTAGTCACTCTTTATATATAGGAATGAACAATAACTCGAAAATCACTATTGTTTCAAATTGTCCATATTTTTTCGTACTTCTCTACTTGCAAAAGACACAAAAAAATAAAGAAATGTTATAGTATCTGACACAATGTGGCGAACGAACAAACGAACACTCCGCGAACGATCGAGCTCCCCACATTTAACGAAACTTTGATAATGTTATGCTATGTTTTCACACGAGAATGCTATCACAATGAATTTCTCACTCTATATTATAAATACTCTTTCTCTAAATTACACTTCAAATATCTAATGAAATTTCATTTTCCTCCAAGTCTGAGGAAATTTCGATTCTATATTATTATACCATTATTATTATAATTCAACAACACCTACGTAATTTGAGACACCCTGTATACATTGATGTCACTAACACGAAAACGAGAAAACGCAAGTGACGTATTTTGAAATGAATTCGAAAAATACCCTCATTGCCTCCCATTTTCACGTTTCCTCCTCACGTTTCCCATTGGGATCGCATGCTGAAACGAAAGAGCCCCATTAATTCAACATGTTTTTTATTAAATGAGACACCCTGTACACATTGAAGACTCACACGTCAAAACGATAGAGTTCCCCTTTGACCAGCAATAGTTTTTCCTAAATGAGACCCTGTACACATTGCTCTCATGTTTCTTTTCTTCAACACTGCACTGAAAGCATTGTTTCAACGCATTGAAATTTTTGCGAAATATTTTATGCGATAATTGCGGCATAAATTAACGTTTCATCGCGCTAAATTTTTTACATTTTTTCAAAGCGATTCTCATGTTATTTTTGTTTCATTTTCCATGGCGCGATACAATGCAAATCATATAAGTTTTTTGAAGATATAAGGGTTTTAAAAATGCATTTTTTTTTTCGATGCGATTCAAATGACAAAAACTGGCTATTTTAACGCATCGAAATTTCGTTAAATTTTCAATGCGTTTTTCGAGACAAATTGTTTTATCGCATGTTTACCTTTATCTAGTTAACTCCTCCTGATGATGCAAACTTGGTTAACGAATATGTGTCTTGGTGCCCTTCTTACCGTCATCTTTGTTTTTCCTCTGTCGATGTATTCTGCATTTCTTCTTCCATTTGACGCGCTGTACATGACAATGCTACTATTATTAACGAATATGTCGCTTAGTGCCCTTCTGACCATAATCTTTGTTTTTCTTCAGTCGATGTATTCTGCATTTCTTCTTCTTCCATTTGATGCGCTGTACATGACAATGCTACTATTATCAACGAATATGCCGCTTAGTGCCCTTCTGACAGCAATCTTTGTTTTTTCTCTACGATAGAACCCCGTTGAACCGTCATGTTCCTTAAATGATGTATTTTGAGACACCCTGTACACTTTTCAAGAATCACACGTTTAAACGATGGAGCCCCGTTAAACTGTCATGTTTTTCAATGACGCATTTTGGGACATCCTTTACACATTGACGTCATGTTTTTTTTTTTTTTAACGATGAGAAACCCTGTATATCTCGATGGCAACCATGTTTTTGCTTTGACGCTGTAACTATGTTTTTTCTTTAATCCAATTTTTCATTCATTATTTTTATAATTCAACATAGCCGACGTATTTTGAGACACCCTATATACATTGACGTCACTAACACAAAAACGAAAAAAAAACTCATTTTGAAATGTCATTGCTGAATACCCTCAATGCCACATTTTCAAACGTTTCCCATTGGGATCGTACGCTAAAACGTTAGGCCCTTCTGACATGTTTTTTCTTAAATGAGACACCCTGTACACATTGAAGAATCACACGCCAAAACCATAGAGCCTCGTTGACCTTTTTTTTAAATGACGTATTTTGAGACACCCTGTACATATTGACGTCATGTTTTTTTTTCTTCAATCCGATTTTTCATTCATTATTATTATTGTATCATTATTTTATACGCTGACGTATTTGAAACACCCTGTACATGTTTTTTTTCCTAAACGATGAGACACCCTGTATGGCAGTCATGTATTTTTCTTTAATCCTATTTTTCGTTCATTATCAATATTATACCGTCACTTTCCACGCTGACGTATTTGAGACACCTCGTACATGTTTTTTCTCAAACGATGAGTCACCATGTACACATTGAAGAATCACACGCCAAAAAGATAGACCCCCGTTGAACTGTCATGTTTTTTTTTTAATGACGCATTTTGGGACACCCTATACACATTGACGTCATGTTTCATCTTCAATCCAATTTTCATTCATTATTATTATTATACTATTATTTTTCACGCCGACGTACACCCTGTTCATGTTTTTTTTTCCTAAACGATGAGACACCCTGTATGGCAGCCATTTTTTTTTTCAATCAAATTTTTCGTTCATTATTATTATTACATCATTATTTTCCACGCTGACGTATTTGAGACACCCCGTACATGTTTTTTTTTCCTTAACGATGAGACACCCTGTACACATTGAAGAATCACACGCCAAAACAATAGAGCCTCGTTAAACTGTCATGTTTTTTAATGACGTATTTCGAGACACCCTGTACATAGTGACGTCATGTTTTTTTCTTCAATTCGATTTTTCACTCATTATTATTATTATTATACCATTATTTTTCACGCCGACGTACACCCTGTACATGTTTTTTTTCCTAAACGATGAGACACCCTGTATGGCAGCCATGTTTTTTTTTTCAATCAATGTTTCGTTCATTATTATTATTATATCATTATTTTCCACGCTGACGTATTTGAGACACCCCGTACATGTTTTTGTTTTTCTTAAACGATGAGACACCCTGTACACATTGAAGAATCACACGCCAAAACAATAGAGCCTCGTTAAACTGTCATGTTTTTCAATGACGCATTTTGGGACACCCTGTACAATCGACGTCATGTTTTTTCTTTAATCCGATTTTCGTTCATAATTAATAATATAGCGTTATTTTTGTGATTCCACCGCGCTCTTATCTATCAAATGAATCTACTCGATGCTCATTCCATCCTTCTATGCGTCGGTCACGTCGCACACGTCTCTTTCCCACTCGCTACCACGAAAAGTGGAGGAGTGGGGGTGGTCCATAGTGGCGCGACTCCTACTTTTGTCTTTTTTGTTTTAAAAGAAGTTATAATTCCCATTCAACGAACATTTCAATCACGATGTTGAAAAAGTGAAAATATATTTTTCCCCTAGTTACCACCTCTCTATTTTCATAATTACAAATTTTCAACTTCAATATCATAAAATTTATCTCTTCTACGATTTTTACATTGGTTCTTAGATTTAGATACATTTTCATTTAACAATTTTGTACAAAAATAATTAACCTCACTTATCTCTAAATATAAATATGTTTCAAAAGCATCACTTGTCCGTTTCTAAGGAAATGAAAGGAACAATAATTTTTGAATTTTTCATCATTCCTCAATAATAACAATTGGTTTATTATGCCATTTTCAATTTTTCATCGCAGATATCAATTTTATTTCATCTGACGTTTATTTATTACGTATATCGGTTATCAGTTTTTCGGATTCAATGAATTTTGGCACACAAATCTGAAATTTAAATTTTCCACTCTTTCATACTTGTTTCCTGTCGAGTCTGTGGGTTTCAATAAATGTATTTCTGTATCTGAATTTTTCTGTGATGTTTTGAAAATCTCCAATACCTTATGACAAATCTAATGAAATTCTTGATGTTGTCAATAAATATGATAAAAAGTTACAATTCACTATCGTAATAGAAAATAATCAGACCCTTCCTTCTCTTGATACAAGAGTTATCCGTGAAACTGATAATTCGTTGATTACTGATTGCTATGTCAAACCTACTAATTCAGGAAGATATATCAATTACTATTCCTTTCATAAAAAATCTGCTTAAACTAATTTAATACTATAAATAAAAAAGAGAATAAAAAAATTAGTACACCCTTCCCTCAAGCAAAAAAATCTCGGACTTCTTAGAGACATATTAATCGAAAATTCTCATCCCAGAAAACTTCTTAATTAAATAATTTTCAATACTGGCAGTAATACAAATTCCGATATAATTAACAGAAATGTATGTAATGATAATTCACCTATCAATATTTCTTATAAATCTATACCTAACCTTGGAAATTTATCTTCAAATATCATAAAACTTTTTCATAATGAATAAAATAATAAAATATGCCAAAAAAATATTAAAACTATAAAGAATTTGAATACTAAATTGAAAAATAAAAATGATACTACAAAAAAGTCAAATGTGATTTATAACATTCCTTGTAACAATTGTAACACGAATTATATTGGAACAACATCTAGAATTCTTAATGATAGAGTAAGTTCACATAAAAGTGATATAAAGCTTAATAAGAAATCATGTGCATTATCACAACACTCTATAGAAACAGGACATAAACCAAATTACTCCAATATGAAAGTTTTACATACAGAAAAAATATTTCCAAACGCCTTTTTCTTGAAATGGTTGAAATAAATAAGTCTTCTGATTGTATGAATAAGAAAACTGACATTGATAATCTCAGCAGTATATACAGTAACTTACTGGAACTACATCAAAAACATAATGATGATGAAAATTGTTTCAATCAATAACTCTTTCTTTACAGTCAAAAATTATGAAATCATCATACCCATTGAAAAATGACATTTATGTGAAGGTATGACATTTGTCAAACCCACAAAAAATCCTATACATGTATAACTTTCTCGTCAATTTATATGTTCAAGTTATTGTTTTTTCGCTCATTTTTACTGTAAGTATAATTTGTAATGTTATTCAACGGCGAAAATATGCACAACTCATTAAATTATAGATCCTGAAGAAGCTTCCCATTAGAAGCGACAGCTGGGAAAAGTAAAGCAGAGTTTAATTTTTGATTTTTTGACTGAGAGACCCTATTAATCTATTTTACCGTATATATATATATATATATATATATATATATATATATATATATATATATATATATATATATATATATAAATATATATATATATATATATATATATATATATATATATATATATATATATATATGCTAAACTGGTTTTTCCGGATACCGGATACCGGATACGAATACCATTTTACCATTATAGTAAGAAGTGAGTTGAGCAAGGTCAACAAATTTCTGAACACGTAACAGCACACCTTGATAATGACAAATGAGATTTTGTCGAAACGTCGGTGAAATTAGAGATAATATCACATACACGGATCAAATACCCGGAAAAACCAGTTTAGCATATTCCTATCCGTGAAAACTTCAGATTTCATATATATATATATATATATATATATATATATATATATATGTTGATTGAATGCAAGAAACATTTTAATTTCTCACCGAATTCAGAAAAAATATTTATTAAAAGTATGATTTTTTTCATCTTACTTAAAAATCTTTCGCTTTCTATGTATGTCTGAAAGTTATTTTTTTTCTTGAAACATTGAACAGATATTTTTTTCAACAGTCTTACCTACATGTATTCTGAAAACATCTGAAATATATTTAACATCAGTTGAGTCCAAATCGAATGCAAATCACTAAATTAAAAGCATGCTCTAAAGATTTCAGGATTATAGTGCACTCACCCACATACGTTTTTCCTTCAATGACTGTTTTGGTTTGGTTTTGATATAATTGATATCATAACCTTATGCACATATCGTGGTTCTTGATTTTGGAACTTTGACACCAACAAAGTCCCACTTTTTACAAAATTCAAAATTATATTGATAGTTTTGTAACTTGGTATTTCATTGATTATGTTCACACAAAATAATTTGTCACTACCATTACTCATTGTCATGTCATTCTACAGCTATATTAACAATTTGAAAACTTTCAACACAAAATAGAGGCAAATAAATCGATCTAGAATATATTCATGATAATAACCTTCAAACAGTTTTAAAGTTTAAAGAAAACACAGATCGAATCAACCAATAGCAATGACCGATGGCGAATGGTTTTATGATGGAAATGGGTCTTCAAGGCAGCCAACTGTCTCAAAATTTCACTCAACATTATAATGCAGAATTATGAAAAATTAGAAACAATGAAATAATAAATTCAAGTAATTCATCGTATTTAAACTTCTTCACTGTCATAAGGCTCTTCTTAGATCTTCAATGAGTTCAAAACTTCAACTTCCGCCATTATTCCCACGTAGTATAAGCGAGCGCATGGACTATAGGATTATGACAAAGTACGTTATGATGTTTTACGTTATGATGAAGTACGTTATGACGCATTACGGTTTCTATCGATTACGATTATGATCGTTTGATGTTATGATGCATTGCTGTTATGATGCATTGCGTTTATGATCGAATTATATTATGATGCGTTAGTGTTATGACGGAGTACGATATGAAAGAGTACGTTATGATGAAAGTATATTATGATGAATAACGTTATGAAACTGTACATAATGCTGCTGTACGTTTCTATCTTGTACTATATATGATCATTTGCGATTTCTATCGTTTGACGTTATGATGGAGTAAATTTCTGTGCATTTCGATTTCTATCTTGTACATTATGATGCATTAGGTGTCCTCACAAAAAACTATTTGTTTTTTCTTGTATCACACCAAAACATTTTTTTGACATCCCAATAAATAATAGGTATATTCAGCACGTGTTGTCACTAAGGATTTTCGACTGTATACGAGCATGCGCATTCGAATACATTCAACTATCAGGTAGCGTGCAACTACTATGTTGTGTCCTGTTCTATCACACGGAACTCGGACTTTCTTCTTTCTCTCTCGCATCCTCTATCGCACCTATCAAATAGCTCCAATTCTAAAACTTTATAGCTTGACAATGATATTTCATATACGATATTCTGCAGGCAAGCCATATATACTTTTGATTTTGTAATTAAAAATATCTTAAGATATAAATTTCGATTAGTTATCAGATAGGTGTAGTTACCTAATATTGACTTTACTGTTCACCTCTGCTTGCCAGGTAGCCATGCACAGAAATAAGTAGGCAAGCCTACTTCAGTGTGTTAAAAACTATCAGTTGAGATGAAATTCATTGGGTTATGAAAAGAGCGAAGGTGGTGAAAAAAAATTGATTAAAATTGATTCAAATAAAAATAGCTATGTAAACTTTTCGATAGGCAAGTTATATTATACTTAGGCATGTTTGTTGATAAATTATATTTGATAAAAAATATGTCTCAAGTTATCTGATGGGTGAAGGTCGTTCTCCTACGGTCTTCTTTACTATTAATATTATTGACTACTGGAAACAATTGCATGAGTTCTTCTACTATAATGTGAAAAATGATAAGCTGAAATCTGGGAGGATAGATAAGTTTCAATAAAATTCAAGCTGTATATTTTTTTTCATAAAATGCACACATAATACTGTAACACATATTCATAACATTGGCAAAATTCATAATTCATAAAAATTTCAAAGTTGAAAAAATACAATCACACAAAAAGTTTCAATTTTGTCTTCTGCATAAGGATCAAACGAGGCCAGGTTCGTCACCAGAAACAACCACCCATCCACTTTTTTCACCTTGAAAAATAAAAACAATTCAGAATTATTTTGAAACATCGATTCCAGAAAATCAAAATTTTCTGAGCATACGAGGTATGGCTAGAAAATAACAGTACTTTTAGTGTAACTATTTTTATTTTTTCTTTATAACTTTCACCTTATCTCCCTCATCATACTCCCCTATACTTGTTCATTCTTATTTTTCCACTGTTCAAAATAGTGTTTTAGGTAATTTTTCGAAGGCATGTTCATAGTCTCGGTCGCTTTTTCCTTCATAGCTTTCACACTATGAAACAGTATTTTCTTCACTTTCTGGAACTTTCAAAATTCACACGACACTAGATCTGATGTGCAGGGTGGATGTTCTGACACAAGTATCCTATATTTGGCTAATAATAACTTAAAAAACCGGTTGAAGTGTAGTGGAGAATGTTGAGCGATTGTTTGTCTCGCAGAACACCAGCATCGTTACTTGTTAGCCACTCCTCATACATGGAAATATAAAAAACAAGATCTCAGCGAGTAAGTGCCAGGTTATTTTCCTAGGTTTCACTACTGAATTATGATATTATAAAAGTACTCATAACTACGATATCTGAAAATTGATTTTTTTAAATTTCGACAATGAAGTAGATAATGATATCGAAAGATTATAGTTATACACATTGAAGGTGTAGATTCAGTTACAGAAAAAGTGAAATTTTAAGATTCAGACTACCATTACTCAAAAACAATTTGGAGAAATTCATGATTTGTGAAGATAATAAATGCATATTAAATGCATATTAATGCATTAAATGCATTAAATGCATATTAATGTGTAATCACTCTCATGAACTTGAATACGATCAAGTGAAGCTTTTCGCGAAATGAAATTCACACGAAATTATTGATCTGTGCTCGTTCAGCAGATTTTATATACTTATACCGGTAATTAGTGAACTTTGGGATGCCGCATGGGGATCTGGAAAACAACGTTATAGAAAATGGACTGTTCAAGAAATAAGGTGAATGTTCAAATTTCTCAGGCTAGATACATTAGATTCGCGATTTTTAAATTTTTTTCATGTTGGTATACTTGTCTCGCACATAGGTTCACAGTTTCAGCTATTTAACATGTTCAGTGTGTTGGTGAGAGGCATAAAGGATAGAAGTGTTTGGCGTGTTCGACGATTTTATGCAATCGAAAAAAAATGGTTCAAAGCATTTGCATCAAATTTTTTGCAAAAAAATTGAACTGAGTACTTAAAAACACTTGAAATGTTGACAGTGGCATACGGTGATTATACTTCAAGCCAGAAAAACGTTCACAATCTGGACACCTCAGCACGTCAACAACCGATGGAAATATTGAGAAAGTGAAGAAAATTGTTATGGAGAATCGTCGAATCACTATTAGAAAAGTTGATGAGGATGTCGGCATATCGGTTGGCTCGTGCCATGCAATTTTTTCGGTAATTTGGGATATGAACCGGGTGGCAGTGAAGTTCGTTCCAAAATTGCTGAATTATTACCAAAAATCCGTCGCATGAGCATTGCTCAGGGAATTACTGAATGACGTCAACGGCGATACAGATTTGCTAGAAAGGGTCATAAGTTGACCAATCATGGGTAAACCGTTATGACATCGAAACCAATGTCGAATCGTCCTACTGGATGAGGAGAAGAGAGCGAAGACGCTGAGGGAGACTACTTTGAAAGGAACGAAATAGAAATTAATGAATAAATGAATATTTTTTGAGAATCATGAAAATTCACCTTATTATTTAGATAAACAGCATAGAGTATTGAAACATTCTAGTGCTCTTTCGTTGCAAATTTTAATGGGTTCTCGATATATGTGTTTCACAGGTGTTGTTTTTCTTGGGCTTCCCCAAACTTTGAATTTTCAAATACGAGCGTGTATTTGATATTACTGTTTTTCAATGTTCAAAGCAATACTTACAATAACAATATCAAACACCTTCACTATATCTTTCAGATGTAAAGATGGCGTTGAATGAACACCCTTTATGTTACGTGGCTTGACAAAGAAGTAACACCATTCAAGACTGAAATGATGAAATGTTCGAATATTTTCAGATATTAAACTGATCAGTTATTAATATCAACGAGATTATGCTGAAATATGAAACTCATCTTGACCTATAGGATAAAGAAAATAACATTTTTCTGATTTCTAGGTCATCTTTCAAACATGTCGGCTTGACCTATCTTTTCCGACTACTTCACTACTGTCACATATCTTCGGATATATTTTCAACAGTACCTGAAGATGAATAAAAGAAATAAAAATTCAGTTCTTCTATGACTATGGAAAAATAATTGTTTCTTGTTGAGCAAGTAGAAAAAATGATCCATAACTAATACTTTCGAACAAATCACAGTGGACCAGATTTATAACTCTTTACTTTCGAGGTCAATCACAAAGAAAATTTATAACTTTGCAATTATTGTCTATCGCGAGTATAAAAGTGATTGAATTGAAATAGATAGTTCGTAACGAAAAAAATTACTAAAAAATGGACTTGGGAAGTGAATACGATTGTACCGCACCAAAAATTTATAATGTGGCAAAAATTGAACATTTTTAAAACTCGTCACTCAATAATGAAACGAGAGTTGAGAGGAATTTGAATAACTTGATTCTAGAAACAGTCTATTTTGAGATTCCCACTGAACAGTTTTACAAAAACGCAACATTTGTTTCGCTATCAGATAGCTCCTTTAGACTATATTATTTCTTGTTGAGTAAGATATGCCTGAAGGAGCTACCGTATAACGAAACACGAATTGCGTTTTTGTAAAATTGTTTAGTGAAAATCTCATAAGAAAGTGTTTCTTGAATACGTTACATCAAGTATCGATCGATTCCATCACATAGTAACTTGAGATCACTTCGATTTGTAAGTTGCTTCGTGAAGTAGCTGTTAGAACGTTAGACTTGAGTGCTGATGTTTCAATTAAGTAATGGGTTGAAGTATCTCTCATGCTAGATTTTTTAACCTTTTGAAATATCATTCAATGCTTTTTAGGATGCTTTTTGTTACGAAATTTAGTGGTATTTCTCTCTCTACTGTGGTCTATAATGACCACAACAAAAAATTTCATTTTTCACTCATGAATTAATTTGCTATATTGAGCATTGATCCATATTTTTACACGCTTCATATTAGCTTCACCTGTATGTATGCTTGTTTGGTTGTAACTCTCCAGCTCAGGATCTGTATTGACAGAATAATCCACATTATTGCTTGATCTATTCGCGGGCAGATAGCGCTGTACGTAAGTATCGACATTATTGCTTGATCTATTCGCGGGCAGATGGCGCTGTACGTAACCTCTTTGATAATTTGTTCAAAATGAAATGAAAATAATGAATATAGGTAAAAAAACTGAAAACCACGCTTTTATAGCATATGAAACTAGAAAGTAAAAAATGAATATAGTTTGAAAAAAAATAAAAACTTGCTTTCAAAGAACATCGAAATGAATAGTTAAAAGTAAATATAGTTCAAAAAAACAAAAAAAAACTTTAAAAGAACATCGAACTAAAAAGTAAAAACTATTTTTCAAATAAGCTTAGAACAATAACGATCGAAAAATACTAGTATTATTGTGAAAAAAGCGTAGGCGCTTTGTGCCATATTTTTTGTATTTCTAGCGCCCACGCTTTTTTTCACAATAATAATAGTATTTTTCGATCGTTATTGTTTTAAGCTTATTTGAAAAAAATATTTCTAACTCTTTAGTTCGATGTTCTTTTAAAGCGTGTTTTTTAGTTTCTTTAAATTTATTTATCAGAGTTACCTAGTTCCAATTTTTCTGTGACCATCTTCAGTTCTTTTTTCAATTTTTCGATTTCCGCCACATACGATGATATCTCTGAAATAAAATATAATGATTTGAATAATTATTTCATGTTTGAAGATGAACTAAACTCTCAATACCTATTCTTTTTTTATTTTCGAAAGATTCTATGGTCTCTTTCAATTGTTCCATTTGCCATATATGTTCTAGTGATTCTGAAATAAAATGTAGCGATTTTTACGACTGTAAGAATATGAACAAATATGATCAATAGGTACCTTTCTTCTCTGTCTCTTCAAGACTCTTGATGATATCATTTAATCTCTCTATTTCTTGCCGTGATTTCCTCAAATGCGAATCTATTTTCAAATGATATAGAAAAAAAGTTATTGAACGTCACTTTCATCTCAAATACATTTTAAAAACAAATATTGATTACCATTCTCCTGGTGAGTTTCTTTTTCACGTGTCAACATCTGGATTTGTTCCTTATAAAATTCCAATTGAAGAAGAGGTTTTTCAACTAAAATAGAAATTGAAAATCAAATTCAACCAAATTTCAATACTTTGTAATCGCTAGAAACAGCAATGTCCATTGAAAATAAGTATAGAGTATCATTACCTGCTTTTTTTTCTTCTTCAAGTTTCTTTATAACACCTTCCAAAGTTTCCATTTCAGATTGATATAGAGATACATTTAATCTTTCATTCATTACCATTTCATCTGAAATAAAAAATAATCAATCATTGATGAAGAGAACATTTTATTTTAATACTCTCACTCTTTTCTTCTTCGATAGTTTTCATGACATTTTTCAGTGTTTCTCTAAGAATTTTTATGGTATCTTTCAATATTTCCATTTTCATTTCCTTCCCTTCTTTGAGGTTTTTCGTACTATTTTTCAGTGCTTCCATGTCCTTTGCTACTTCTTTAAGGTTTTCTGTGAATTTTTTAGCGTTTTCGATTTCCATACTATTTTCTTCTTCAAGAGTTTTTATAGTTTGTTTCAATTTTTCGATTTCCTTTTCTTGAAACGTTATCTTGAAATCTTTCGATTTATCTAAGGAAAAATGTAAAGTACAATAGAGAAAAATAGTAGGTAGAGAATGCTGTACCATTCACCGATAGTAAGAATATTTCATTAAAAAAAACCTTTCAGTTTTCCATAGTAGATCATCTGCAAGGACTGAGTGCCTCTTTTCAAAGGTACCCAGAAAGGGGCTGATGAAGAGTTGAAAATAGCCTTTTAGCCCGAAATTTCGAAGTACACCCAGAAATCGAAAGTTTCCTATGTAAATCAAATTTCATATCAATACTCTTTCATATTCTTTTCTGAAAATGACATTTGTATCAATTCTATTTCTTTCCATTTGTATCTATGTATGATCTATACATTTTTTTCTGCCTTTTTTCGCAGGTTTTTCATGTGATGATGAAGAAGTAGAAAGCCAAGTTCCTTCTGAATACCTAATTTCTCTTAAGAAATATCCCATTTCCAATTAAAAAAATGCATATATATATATATATATATATATATATATATATATATATATATATATATATATATATATATATATATATATATATATATATATATATATATATATAATTCCCTACAACTGTCTCATAAATTGAAGTGTTGAAAATTTCCGTTTTCACAAGATTCACAATAGATTATCGTGGGAGAGAAATAATCTGTGGAACTCAGATTCTTCGATAATTTGATAATTCATTGTTCACGACTCTTTTTACCACACCGGATTAAATTGAAAAAACTAATATCATCGATATCAAATTTCGAACTCATTGATACTAAGATTAAGTGATCTAACCCTTTTCAGTTATTTTCAGAGGCAAGAAAATAATTTTTGGTTATAATTTTGGACCTCCATTAGCTGTACATTATATCAGCTGTAGCTACATTAGCTATATTATAAAGCATGCGAAATATCATCGTGACGCCTACAGCGATTGTTAAATGAATCCAGTCTGGCTTCGCACTGAGGATATCGAAAAAAGATACCCAAAAAAGTTGTCCAGAATATTATTTCAAACCTATGTGTTGAATTTTTTTCAGAAAAAAAAAACGATTTTCGTATTTTCAATAGTTTTGTTTATATCGTCGTCTCAATTATATCAATATTTTCACTAATGAGCCATAAAAACAAACACAATTTCAGCTTAAAAGAAATTTTAATTACATGTGTCTTGATGTCTGGCCAAATTCATGATAATTATTGGTTTTCAAACAACACTTGTATATTTTTATAAAAAAATAAATAAACGCTATACGTGGAATTCATGACCATCTTCGAGTTCTACATGAAAAAAATTAGATCGATACGGAACTGAAAAAATATATGATGGATTCCAATAAACAAAATCGCATTGAGAATTGTATCATTGGAGCAGGATAGTTAACATACGAAATCCGAAATCACGACCGGAAAAATTTTTTTATTGTTTCCCCAAATATTCAATATAAGTTAACTAGTTTGATGATCCAATAACTTTTCTGAAAAAAAGTTGGTTGGGTAACAGGATCAATTTTTTCTTAAAAAACATTCTTTTCGAGGGCTCTGTAACAATGAATTTTCACAAACATGCCTTCCACAAAACTTATACGATTATTATCGTTTCAAGTTCACAAGAAATAATGAGTTCCTAATTATTGTACTTACCGAAAAGTACTTTTTCTTGTTAAAAATACTATTTTAAAAATCATCAGACATATTAGATACATATTTAAAAAAAAAATAAAAAGCATTGCAGATCACCAATATTTCCGAGACAACAGCAACATGAATGGACATGAAACAAACGAATGACTTTATCTGTGATTCTGATAAGGTGGTGTCTGTTTTTTAATCAATGCCAGAAAAAAAAACAATGAAAAAAGGGTAAATTATTCCGGTATTCTACTTATCAAATTGAAATATGCAGAATTAAGGCCATCGACATCTCTACTAATGTTAACACTATCGCATTTGAGGATATGTATCATTTCGCTCAAAAGTCTTTTGTTTAAATATGGTTGAACATCTAGAATAGTTGGATGATCAACATTAAAAATGTGTCCATATTCTTTATCATGTATAGGGAGAGCTGTAATATTTTAAATATTCCGTTTCTTAGAGTCTCTCATGTGTTCTGAAACTCGTAATTTAAAATACCGTTCGGTTTGACCAACATAGCATTTGTGACAGCTTCCACAGTTCAATTTGTACCACATATTGGATTGGTGTTTTTGTTTTTTGTTTTGAGAAAAAATGATTTCCAACTGTATTTTCATTTAAAAAGGCCACTTTAATTTGTTCGGTACTGAGTTTATCAGATGAATGTTCTACAAATGGAATTTTGTGATATTTGGGTTCCACCCCTGTATTTTGATAGGAGAAACTTCTTTCTTCAATTATTTTTCTAATAAGGGCTATAGGAAAATAATTACTTTATTAGGTAATTCTCAATTAATTGGAGATTTTTGTTATAGAACTCAGAATTGGAAATGGCAATTGCTCTTGATTTCAAATTCCTTATAATTTTGATTATTACTCTTAAAAATATGTTTCTAAAATAATTTAAAAATCTCTCAGAAAAAGTTGGTTTATGATACCAGTCTATCTTCAAAATTCGGTTTGATTCTTTGATTATTTTAGTACCTAAAAATGCTAACGAATTGTTTCCTTCCATTCTAGAGTAAATTTTAGTTTTGGATGAAAACTGTGAAAAGTGTCCAATATTTCGGTTTGTTTATTTTTTGGAATGGAAGTAACAATATGGTCAATATATCTTTTGGAAAAAGGCAATGAAATTGACAAACTTTTTATGCATATACTTATTTTGTAGTTCTGCCATGACGAAATCTGCACAAATGGGTTGTTCCATACAATAACCTATTCCCAATCCAGAAATTTGTTTGTAAAGAGATACATTCTAACAAAAATAATTGAAAACTGTACAGAGTTTAAAAACTTCCATGAAAAGATCTATGGTTGAAGTGGTAAAGTTTTAAATGATTTCCCATTTTTTTCTAATTATACTAATCAATAGATCTATAGAAATGTTATTGAAAAGAGATACCACGTCAAGAGAAATTAAAATATAATTCTCAGGTATAATTTTATTTCTGATAAAATTAAAACATTTTAATGAATCTTTCACATGGAATTCATCTTTTTCGAAACTGTGTTTCAATATTTTGCTAATCCACTTTGAAAGCCTATAGACGGAAGAACCAACAAAACTAACGGTAGGCCTCAAAGGTATTCATTCCATCCTTATGAATTTTTGGTAAAAAATACATTTTAGGAAAAACTCCGTTGTTGCATGTGAGGTATTCGGCACATTTCTAGTATATATATATATATATATATATATATATATATATATATATATATATATATATATATATATATATATATATATATATATATACAGTGTGTCAATTTGAAAACTTCCCACCCTCAATATCTCCCTTCCAGTACATAATATGAAAAAATGGTCAGACAGGTCAACTTTATTTGCAAGGGGGACACTCTGAATGAATATTTTCAACCCTCGGGGTTCAACCCCCTAGGAGGGGTGGATGTTACCCTCAGAATTTCAAATGGAAAGGGGGGTCAAGTGGCACATCATTTTGAAGGGCATTCAATTCTCTTGCCAATGATACCTTTTTCATTAGTTTTTGATGAGCAGTTTTTGAACAATAACGTTCCAAACGAACGGTGATTAGAAGTGAATAAGAATAAATGATTAAAACTCGCCCGCACTAGATGTTTGGTATTCAGGTTGGTATTCAAAACAAATGATTGTAATGGACTATTGGAAAAGGTGAGCATCGTACTAGGTAGCATCGTTCCAACCCTTGAGTAATATTCGAATTCGTGGATGTGAGAGGAATGTAGAACTACTTAGTTAACGAAATACGCATCGAGTGCAAACAAAAAATACTAAATTGCAAAAAACAAATTTCAACCATCTTGTTACGCTTTATCTGATAATATGTTCAAAATGTTGTCGATTCTGCTCTAAACAGTAATACAGTCTGTTTTCGAACTCCTCTCGAACATTTTGGAAAACTTCACCACTAATTGACCGGCATGCTGCTGTAATTCGTCCTTTGAGGTCATCCATATCAGTGGGCTGTGTTTTATAAACGACAGATTTGAGATATCCCCAAAGAAAAAAATCTAATGGAGTCAAATCCGGTGATCTCGGTGGCCACTCAATTGATCCCCTTCTGCCAATCCATCTCTCCCGGAATCGCTCGTTCAACCATTGTCGGACGGGGCGAAAATAATGAGGTGGCGCACCGTCCTGTTGGAAATGTAACAAATCTTCCTGCAACAGTAAATTACCGTGTGCATCAATTTGAGTTTCGAGCTCGTGAGTTATAAGTGGATCGATAGGTGCTTGAAGCATATCTAGGTACAGATCACCATTCAAGTTTTCTTCAAAAAATAAAGGTCCGATAATGGCATTTCCAAGAATACCAGCCCAAACATTAACTTTTTGTGGGTGTTGTGTATGTCCTTCTCGAAAATTGTGAGGGTTTTCGTCACTCCAATAGCGACAATTTTGCCTATTAACATTGCCATTCAGGAAAAATGAACATTCATCACTGAAACAGATATTGAACAGAAGATTAGGTAAAGCATTGATTCGAAGAGTCATGATTTCACAGAATTCTATTCTTCTGTCATAATCATCCTCATGGAGCTCGTGGAGAATCTGCATTTTATATGGATGAAATTTGTGCATTTTCAGTGCTTTCCTTACAGTCTCGTGTGACATTCCCGTCTGTTCTGCTACTGATCGTAAGGAGCTAGTCGGCTCTGCAGCAAATGTTCCCAACACCTCAATTTGAGCATCCTCATTCAGTACTCTGGGGTTATTCCTTTTTTTATTCTTCACCGAACCAGTTTCGGAAAACTTTGTCACCAAATCAAGCACATACCGGTGACTTATATTAAGATTTGGATTTCTTTCATTAAAAAGAGATGCCGCCCTTCGTGCGCACTTGCCCACCTCTCCATAAATAAAAATTATTTCAATTCGGTCTTGGATAGTGTAAACCATTCTTACAATTTATACACTTTCTAAGGTATCGCTGATCAGCTCAACAAATGAAACTGAAATGATAGTACTACCAAATGGCTTGAATGCGATGAACACCTTTTTTGCTCAAAAAACGATACTTTTTATAGCAGAAGTAACAAAAAAGGGATAAGAGTTTTAAATCCGATAATAAACCCAAATGAAAGTCACCGAAATCAGATAACTAATTAATGTAAATTTTTTGAGGCTTGTCTAATTTTACCCCTGATGGAAAGTTGAAAAGCTGACCCGTCATCACAAGTTTTACTTATAAGAGAGTCAATAAATTGTATTTCTTTGCATACTAACTTGATAACCAGGCATTTTAGTATAGGCCAATTCTAATTACTTCTATTAGTTTAGAACTACATTTTCGGATACTGCTGATCGGAAAATAATAAATGAGGGCACCGTCGGCAAGCGAATTGAATGCCCTTCAAAATGATGTGCCACTTGACCCCCCTTTCCATTTGAAATTCTGAGGGTAACATCCACCCCTCCTAGGGGGTTGAACCCCGAAGGTTGAAAATATTCATTCAGAGTGTCCCCCTTGCAAATAAAGTTGACCTGTCTGACCATTTTTTCATATTATGTACTGGAAGGGAGATATTGAGGGTGGGAAGTTTTCAAATTGACACACTGTATATATATATATATATATATATATTCTTGCAGTTTCTTAATCAGTTTGTTGAATTTGATTTGATTTTTTTTTGTTGAATCTTATGGTAAAATCTTATAAGTGTCGTTATCATTCAAAATTAGTGTAGCTTTTTCAAGAAATTTATTTTTATTCATTATAACCGTCGAGTTATCTTTGTCAGCTTTGGTTACAATTATGTCAGGGTTATATTTCAGAAAATGAGTGGCTCTAATATCAAGTTTTTTTATGATTTTTTTTTTATTTTCAATGAATCTGTTAGATCTTATGAAGTTGGTCAGAATGTTCACAGCCTTGTTTCTTTTTTCTATCTTTTCTTCCTTGTGATGTACCAATTATATGTTCGAAATCAATGATGATATATCTTTAAAAAAAATTCTTGTTGTCATAGAGTGAATTGAATTCATCACCCATACTCAAGAAATATTATCAACATTAGTTGGTATTTCACAATTCGAACAATTGGTTAGCCATTTTTTATTAACTTGAAAAGGAGTGGTGTTGTTTTCCAAATAAATTTTAAATTTAATTTTTTGAAAGTATTCAGTTCAATTATATAATGTGTTATAAAGTTGATTCTGGTTGGTATCATATGCCTGAAAAGTTGAGTTGAGGATGACACAATTTTTGAAACTGAATCTTTCGTTTTTCTCAGAACAAATTCAAGCCTTTTCACCTTCCAATGGGAACACCTTATTTCTATATTCAAATATTTTTTCTGAAAATTTAGTAAAGCCCTGTGGTAATTTTATAAAAAAGGAGAGTTCTCTAGTAATAAAGATTGTATACATTTGAAAATAGTAGAAATATGCGTTGGTGAAATATTTTTGCATCTTTGATTATTTTAGTATCATAAACTGCTAACAAGTGCCTGTGCATGAGGCAAATTTGACTATTTCAGAATACTATTGAATGATCCAGAAAACCTGAAAGCTAAAAGTTTTAGTCGGGACTGTATTTTCTTTATTCGGGAAAATATCGACAATTCAATTATACTTCATCAGGGAACCTTTCAACGAGCTTACAGAGCATGTTCATAAAAACTTGGGTGTCTGACTTGTTCTATCTTGAATTTTGTAATTTCAAATTGAGACCTATATATGATCATATATTTCGAGTTTTTTACCTTCGCCATACTGCAAGTCTCATTAGATTTTTTCCAATTTCGAAGACGGAGCAGATTCTAGCCGCCGAAACATCAAAATAAGTATCTGTATAATTTTTAGCTCTCTTTTTGATGGTCAAAATCATAAGATACAAGTTACTGATGAATGAAATAATTTTTTTAGTTGAAAAGTAATTGAAAAAAATTATTTATGTATCTCATATTGGAGATTTTACGAGTAAAAAATATTTACCGGCAGAGGTGAATATCTAAATTAATTTCTGTAGTATCTTCGGAACATGTAACTCACCGAAAATTCATATAAGCTTTGAAATGAGAGGTAATTGTTTATAGTGTAACGGGGATACAAATTTGTGTGAGTTCTATGTAATAGTGAATTATTCACATATTTAAAATACATAATTTTTAGTTTTGGGAGTCGTTACCGACAAAAAAATTAACTTTGGCATCCTGAGAATAATTTACTATCACCCATACCTAACCCAAAATATATTCCTATTACCAAGAGTGCGAGAGCAAATAATATAACTTTGAAATTTTCGAATATTTCCGTATATCCCCCAAACCAAAAACCCTATCACCAATCAATTATCATCGATTGGTGAAAATTTACCATAAATTGCTACAATTTTGTCGACTCTATCTGTTACCGTTCACGTAATCCCCATGCATAGATTCTAATGTGTATAGTTCTCGAAATTAAATATCTGCAAACCACTAATGAACTTTTCCAGTTCTTCAGTAGAAAATTGGCGACAATATTCATTCAGGTGTTGATCTACTACCTTGGAAAAAAAATCACAAAAATGAAAATTGTATTTTCTCACCTTGTGCCTTCTTTTCTTTCTCATGAGTTGTGATAATAGCATCCAACCTTTCTATTTCCGCTGAATTTTCTGACATTTCTGAAATTGAATATATCCAAATTACAATACGGTATATATTAACATTGAATTTCCATACCTTTTCGGTTTTCCTCCTCTAATGCTTCTATGGTGGCGTTCAATTTTCCGATTGTCTTCTTCTCGGCAGATGCACCTGAAATGAATATTGAATTGAATATACATTTTTCGAAATTGCAATCGTCCTTCCTGAGTAGAATGAGTTTCTCAGACATAAGTAATTATCATCTTTGTATTCCTGAAGGTGTCCTCCAAAAACAAGCAATTTTATCAACCACCAGATATGCAATACTCTTCTCGATGCGCGTTTCAAAAACTGAATTAGCATCCTCAGGAAATGAAGAAAGCTCAACTTCTGAAGACGCCAACCTGGTTGGTTAAACGTGCGTAGTTGCATTTTCAGTGATTAGTAAAATTGCTCGTTTTTGGATTCACTCTATGCCAGAGATTTCACTTTTATCACTCATTCGAAATTTATCAAAGAGAACGAATGTCAACAATTCCTGAAAAAGTCAAATTCAAATCATTTTTTGTTCACAAATAGAGTTGAACTCAACGAATCATCGTTTGAAATATCGAAATGAATCTTGAAAATTCTGTCATATATATGAGAACAAAAACTGTGAAAGATTTTTGATGGAAATAAAACTGAATTATTTTCACAAAAAATCACTTTTACTTCACTTCTATCACTTTTACGATCGAAAACTCTCCAGAAAGTTGTCATAATTTTCCAATTCCAATACAAGATGTTCTAAATTTTTAGCCAATTATCGCTTTTTTAAGGTCTTTCGAGTATTTTTTCATGAATTTTCATAAGCAATTGAAGTAACTTGTCGAAAATATATTCTGAGTGGCATAATTACGGCAATATGTGAAGAATTCCATTTTACCATTTCTTAACAATACTCTAAATTCTCTAAAGGATATCCTATTCGTAAAATTGCCGACGTAACAAGTTAGTGCAAAATAAAAGGCTTCACTTTGGAAGAAAACGCTCAATAGACTCGATCCATTCCTAGACACTGTTTGTTATTATTTTATTTCCTTAAACACAATAATATCGAGTTCTTTCACGGACTTTACTTGTATCTTATAACTACTTCACATTACATCATCTGAGAATTTTTTTAAAATCATCGAATAATTTTTAATATAAAACTTAAGTTTGCCTATATCAGATGACACTTCAAACAATTCCAAAAGTGATGAGAGTGGATCAATGGTAAACACGTTATTTCCAATGATACTGATTTGTTATTGTTATCTATATGACACACAACAAATTGAAACAAGTAGAAAATGCACTGAGTAATTCCCCTACATCGATTTTCACTAACTCGACTATGAAACTGCATGCTAGCGAGTAAGCAATATCAATTATTTTGGGGAATACGTGAATATGCTTTACGGTGTCGAACGAAGGCAAGTAGAAATAGCGAAGGCGAATTGGAAGTTACTGAATTTTTTAAAAGAAAACTCAGGAATGATAAAAATTGCTGATATAACTCCATCCTAGCTCTGACCCCATGCCATCAAAAACTGACAAAGCAAAACCACATTGACTCCTTTTGATACGCACGTAATGTTTGAATGATCAATAAAGGAAAATTCGTTCAACTGTAGCAGTGGAGCAAAAAAAAATATAGCAAAATATTCCACCCCATAAATTTGAAATGAAAAATGTGATTCAATTTTTGGTGGATGTCTTGTGTACTATATTTTATTTTATTCGAAATAGCATGATCAGTCAATATCATTGTGATCGTAGCAACAACTACACGTAAGACACAGTTATATCAATTTAAAGTATGTCTCATCAGAAAATTATCAATATCGCGTTTTGGATCCTTTGTTGTATTGCCATTCAAAGAGTTGAAAATTTTCATCAAAACCTACACGAAATGATGATTTCCATTCACATAGTCTTGTTAAAAAAAATCGATATCGTAATTCAAGACATCGTTAACCATCACAAACATAGTTGCATCTGAATGAAAATCTCATCGGCAGTAAAAAACTAGCAGGATGTAAAATATCCATGGGTCATTACATGTGTAAAAAAATGCCAACCTCACACACAATTGGGTGATTATTTTTTATCTGATATTTTTTGTTATTGAAAAATGAAGAGCCTAAGTCATCATTACCATCCTTCTGATTTTTCCGCAGAAGAACGAAACCTGTAATTTTCTTCAGTTTTTCACTTGTTTACTCCTCAATATTGCATTTCAATGGAATTAAGTTGAATATATTTCCTGCAATCACTATTGAACATGTTTTTCACTTCCTTCTAGTACCTTTGCTTCTACAAAGGCGCAGAGCAGCAAAGAAGGAGTTGAATCAAGATCAAAACAAAATAGTCACTTTTCCGTTCCGTTGAATCGTTTCTCATTTGTTAAAAACTGAATATGGCAGTTAAATAATCAAATTGAGTTGGAGAGATCCAAATCACCTTTAAGTTGCGTAGTTCTGAATTTTTTCACCACAATATTGCAGAATGGGAATAAAATCCAGAGAATAGTTTTTAAAAAAAACAAAATTTTGATTAAACATCCGTTAACCTGTGTTCCCGAGAAAGCATCAAGGAATTTGGCGAGGAGAAGATTTCAGTGAACCCACACACATAATTATGTATAGAAAGAAAAGTCAATAAGACCTAAAAAAAATTTCTTTCCTTTGAACTGGCTTCATATCCACCAAGTTTGCATTTCATCCTGCCTGGCACCCTCACTAACAATCACTTTGAGTTTTGCTTATGGTGAGCATCTACTCTTACAGTAACTTGAACAAACAGTGACATTTCTGTCACTATTACAAATACTTCCAAAACAAGAGAGGATACAAATGAACTGTTCAAATTAGGATTATCACTAAATCAAAAAATGTACAGGAATACATGCGCAATTTTTTTGGTATCAAAAGCATGTACTACTTTGGTCATTAGCTTCGTGTTCTGGTTAGGCAATGTTATTAACTTCCCGAGGCACCCAGGAAATACTTTGGCAATTCGTAGTCTGTCGGCCATGTAAAGTTGCAGAATCATCCCAAATTCAAATTGATAAACTCCCTCGAAAACAACATCTGTTAGTGAAAATTGTGTAATTGTAAAATTATTATCCAGGAGATTTTCAAAAAGATGTTCTATATTGTGATTCAACCAGTTTTATTGATTTGATTATTACACCTAAAAATGAAAAGAGGTCTATTGTCAATATCTCAAAAGATCTTTGATTCCACTGGTTTCACATGTCCGGTAACATTGATTCTGGAACTATCATCATAGTTAACAGGGACATTGGAAATCAATTGGGACAAAGAATTACCAAACAACGTAATCGATAAATTCAATAAGTGGATGAAAAAATTAAATTTCCTCAATGTATATAAAATTCCTATATCGCTCGATAACTCAACTCATTTCATTCCTGGAAATATTTCTATTCATGGATTATGAGATTCCACCAATCAAGCATATGCATCTTGTATATTTCTAAGAACAGAAAAAATAAGGAAATCGTTCTACAATGCATGCAGACTAATTCTAGAATGGAAACAAAAAACATTACAATACCAAAGATTGAGTACAGTCATTGGGGTAAGATTATGTGAATCTATTGAGAGGGTAGAAGAAATGAAACAGTTGAAAACATTTTACATGGTAGCCCCAACTTGGATAAAAACAAAAGGGTTAAATAATACATTTGTGAGAAATCCCGTGAAAAAAATAACTTCATGCAGTAGTATTGGTGATTGTTATCATATACCAGTGGACTTATATAAATATTGAACGAAAAAAAAA
The DNA here is from genome assembly GCF_025532065.1 of Leptinotarsa decemlineata. Classification (NCBI taxonomy): domain Eukaryota; kingdom Metazoa; phylum Arthropoda; class Insecta; order Coleoptera; family Chrysomelidae; genus Leptinotarsa; species Leptinotarsa decemlineata. The sequence goes on along the minus strand of NW_027412529.1, from coordinate 25,872,442 downwards.
TATTTCTGTTGACATCACACAAAATTTTTCTAGACATTTCGGATACTTCTCCAAATATACGAAAATTATGGAAATGGTGGGTTATATTTCGAGATTTTATAATAAATCGAGAAAATATTCCAGACTACGCAGTCTAATAAAGATATCCTTCTGCAAAAGCCTGTTTCCTGATTTTCTGAAGTGATCAGTCTCAATACCACTTCATAAAGGAGGTACTCTAGATGACCCAGCCAATCATAGACTGATAGCTGTCATACCTACACTAGCTAAAATAATAGAAAAATCAGTTAAAACTATAATTGTGTGATTTTTAAAAAAGCGCAACATACTTGTGACAGATCACTTTGGCTTTCAAGACAGCAAAAATACCAATGATTTCATTTTCTCATTTCTAAAAAAATATACACTGACTTGAATAATGATGAGATGATAGGGGCAGTATTTTCTGATTCATCAAAGGCGTTTGATTGTGTGAATCATGAAATACTGAAATTTCAGGAGTACGGAATTGGAGGAGTTGCCGTTGAATGGTGGAATTCCCACCTATCAGGTCGAAGTCATACGTATCTCAAGCCTCAATACTGGGCCCGCTCTTATTTTTGATGTATATCAATGATTTGCCAAATGTAAAAATTTCTGGACATTTTCACTGTACGCCGATGACACCACCATAATGTGGCATAGTTCGGATTAAGAATCTTCAAATAGACTTATTCAAAATGATATTGAAAATATTTCATTAGGAGAAGAGTCAATTGAGAAAAGACAAAATTTCTGGGGTTACACAATGATAGAAGACTAAATTTCGATAATCGCATTAAGGCTATCAAAACCAAACTAGCATATGGATGTTATGCACTTCGTGTCATATCCAATGAACTCTGACTGTCCAACGCAATGATGGTTTATCATTCATTAATCGAATCTCTCCAGGCCCGTGCTGGACCCTTTCTTAGGGCGGTGGACGGCCATAGCCAAAGGGCGCCAACACCCCCCCCCCTCCACCATTCCTAACCTCTGTTTTTTTAGCGTGTTGATCGCTCATGACGCTGGGTTCAATTTGCTATTCTGGCATCTGGTCACCGTACGAGCGAACGATCACACTTACACAATCGTACCAGTATTTGTCAAACAAAATGGCCATTTATTGTTTGCTCAAGAATAACGGTAATTTTAAATATTTGCAATGCGGAATGGGAAAATAACTGTCGTACTTATATCGTTTGAAGAAATGTTTAAGCTTAAGCTTTTAAGCTAAAATAAAATAATTAAAAGAGAAAGTAGGAGTTGAAACGTAATAAGTGTAATTTTCGGTAAACATTTCACATATAACATGCAATATATACATTTAAAAAAAAGTTACCACTTATTACATAATTTTTAAGGAAATAAAAAAATATATATAATTCACAAATGTAGGTCTTCTTTGAGTCAATTTGCAAACTGAATCTAAACCTGAAGAAGTCTTTTAAGTTCGGAGCTGGAGTTGCAAAGATAGTCAATAACGCTGTCTGGATCTATGGAGTTCAAAATATCAGCTTCTGATTGCATCAACAGTAATGATTCTAAATTGTCATTTGTCAAAGACGATCTTAATCTGGTTTTGATAAGTTTCAACTTTGAAAATGCTCGTTCGCAAGAGACTTGAGTCAATGGGATAGTTAGAAGAAACTTATACACTTTTGAAAGTTCTGGGTATTGTAAACAGTACATGTTATATTCTAATATAACTTTATATGCACACTTGATACAGCTATTGCATGATGCCGACTCTTTGCACTGGACCTCGTGGTCTTCATCATCTTCTTCTTCTTGCGCATCGATTTTCTCGTCTGAGACATCTTCATTCTCATAGTCGGCGTTCAAACTTGCATTTGAAATCTGGGGCCATACATTTACGAATGAGATAAGTTCTTCTTTCAGCTTTTCTTCATCAACGTTCAAAACTAATTCTCCTATTTTCTTCAATGCTTTAGGTGGAAGAGATTCTTGGGATTTGAATGTTTTTGGGTCAAAACATGCCAGATCCAAGTATAGCGATTTGTGCTGCACAAAACGGCTTTCCATAGTTTGGACAGCTCTCTCTACAATTACGAAGAAGATCTTTATTTTGAATTCTTCTTCCGGAGAAGTTCCAACACTGTCGTCTTCAGCAAGTTCTCCTGCCATTTTCTTTACTTTCTTCTTTCTTTTCTCAGTTATTGCTTTGCCAATAACAATCTCATTAAGAGTTTCATCGGCCTTTGCTCTTTCTTCGAGTTTCTGCGTCATTTTCAAAACAAAGCGTTGTGCTGCATTCAAAGTCTCATCAAACTTCTCCCTTAGGTGTTTTAGCCTACTAAGAGAAGACTCAATATTCCTCCACGCTTGGGCGTAGTCCAGATTCTTTGTTTGGAGGTAATCCGATAGTGGCGTAGTGATTTTGAACAATTGCAAGAATATCATGCCAACAAGTACTGTTTCAAAATCCAGATACTTCTTAAGTAAAGCAGTTGCTTCATGTCTCACTTTGGCGTTGAAATCAGCTGAATGTGAAATTTTGAACAGAGCCAATACCAACTCCAGATAAATGTGTTTGTTAGGTTTAGCTGTGTTTGAAGACTGTTCTTCAGAAGAGGTCCACATGTCTATTCTGCCGAATATTTTCGTTGCTGCATTGCTGCGGCTTCGCCATCTGGTAGCCCCAATGGCTTCCAACTTGTACTCAGGATTTTGCTTCCTAAACATATCCAGTCTTTTAATTGAATCCTTCAAAAAAACCTGGGTCTCTTGCATTATGCTGAAAAATGAGATTGTTACAGTGAGGCATTGAGCTGTATCAGATATTACGAGATTCAAAACGTGCGCGTAGCACCACGTGTGAATGTGATTTGGGATTTTGCTGGCCATTTGTGCAGTCAAACCATTATACTGACCGCTCATGTTAGACGCACCATCAAACGCATTTGCGACGCAATCACTCAAAGGTATTTCAAGTTCTGTCAATACACCAGAGAGAGTGTCAAATAATGCCTCTCCTGTAGTAGAAACCACACTTTTTAATGCCAGTAGTCTCTCGCACACTTCATGACCTTTAACATACCTGGCAACTATTGCACATTGATCATTGCTACTTATGTCTATCGTCGTGTCCATCAAAACTGAGTATTTGCCGGCCGATTTGATTTCATTTGCCACGACAGATTTGATTTCTTTTGTCATACAGATCATTATTTTTGCTACCGTGTTGTTACTTAGAAATGTCACGGCACTTCCTCTGCCCACCCTTTTGTTTTTGCCTTTTTTTTCGTGTTCCACGTCTGTTTTTTTTGTTGACCTCTTAGACATGCGCGTATCACTTTCTTCAATAGCCTTTTTCAAGTGTTTCTCTAACTGTGGATCATACTTGGACATTAACATAATAATTTCTAAGAAGTTGCCATGGTTGATTGTGTCATCTTTAAGAGAGTAAGCAGCTTCCTTTGATGCACGAAAAGCCAATCCTTGCTTTCCTATAAGCTTCAAGACATCTATTACAATTTTCACCACATGTCTCCTTTCTAAGACTTCTTGTTTCCTCTTATCTAGTTGATCACAAAAAAGAAGGTCACGAGTACTTTTCTTACGTTTGGCTACCATAAAAGCCTCGACGGATTGAAAATGAGCTTTGGACATTTCATGTTCATTAACTCTTTGGTGGACATGTTTCCAGTCTTCAAACCCTGTACAAAAGGTTGAATTGGAGTTGCTGCTGTAAACGATGCAAATAAAACAGAACAGTTTCTTTGAATTTTCGTCATATGAAATCCAATGTCTCTGAAAGGTTTCTCCATCGTTTCGTTTTACAGTGTATAAGGGTTTTTTGTCATTAAAAGGCAACTCTCTTTCATCAGGTTGTATTGGATGATAATCAAGATATGCCGATAAATGTCTTTCGCTTGGTTTTTCGAAGTAATTGATTATATGTACTTGAGATTCTTCTACTGAAGAATAACATCTTCGAGCCGAATTTCCTGTGTCAAGTGAAGGTGCTTCCAGTTTACGAGGACTAAGATAATTCGGGTCTTGCTCTTCAGTTTGTAAATTTTCAACTAATTTGAACCCCTGAAATCTATCAGAACTGAGATCGGAAAACTGATTATCATAAATCATTTTGGAACAATCAAGATTTGATGAGCTTGATGGTGAAGACAAGTTGAAGCTAACAAATTCTGCTTCCTCAAACGTTTTGTTTTGTGCATGTGATTCAAGATTTTCATCTTCAGATGGGCCGTCTGGTTTTTTAAACAAAGCTGTTATTTTTGAACATGATATTGCAGACTCGAGTAGAAGTTTGTTTTTCTTTTCTTGACGAAATTCATGTCCACTTTTTTTCCTTTTATTTTTCTTGTCCATGATTTGTAACCCGCTAAAAAAAATTTAACTGATCACTTTATGTATTTAAAAAAACAAGATTTAGTTTTAAATAAATGCAAGATTAAAAGAGCATACTTTGACAACATGTGGCTATTTGACAGTTCGAGTAAAAGATAAACAAACATAGTATGTTACCAATAATAATTTTAATGTGATCTGTATAAAATATTTTGATGAGATGATTAGTAAAAGTAAATGCTTTGGCCAACTTAGACGCCCCTTATATATACTCTGTTTTTTTCTCAAATTTACCAGCCACTGTTCCACTGTTGTGAGAAAAGGCTTAGGTCTATGCTATGCAGAAAAGGCTTAGGTCTATGCCTAGTATTTTGCTTTAGGTTATCTATATCTATGTGCTTTTTCCACCTCAAACCTCAACTCACTAATAAGAATAATAACAACACTTACCTTTAACATTAAGGGTTTGAAACTTGCACGGGAAGAACAGTAACAGCACCGAATAACTTGAAATAAAACACTAATACAATACTACACAAGTACAAGTTACAATCAGGCCGACTGCATGAGTTTACTGACTAGTGAGTAACATGTAACATACAAGCATGAACAGGTAGACGAAATTGGGACTCTCGTACCGCCCCCACTCCCCACACTTCCTGAGGGCGCTGTCGTAGTTCATTCTGTGTAGCCTACAGCCGCAACACTCAACCCGGCCGCTCGGCAATATCGACGATAAGCTTCGTCTTATAATGATCCAAATTTAATTATATTTATTATTTAAATTTTCTGTTTACTTAAACGGTGTTAATTATGCTGTTAAACATTTAATGTTGGCATTCTAAATGTAAAATTTGTAAGGTTCGGGGCCGGAGGGTGCCAGAAAGGTCCGGCCAAAGGGCGCATCCGGCCAAAGGGCGCACCGGGACACGTTCCGGTGTCCCGGCGGCCCAGCACGGGCCTGAATCTCTCCTGCGTTATGGCATTGTCTTCAAGGGGTGGTTAGTAATAACCACATTCAGGCCATTTCAATCCAATAAAAACGGGCCGTACGGTACATGTGTAAAGCAAAAAATCGGGATTCTTGTCACCATTATTTATTAAGTATAAAATTCTGACAGTGGTAGAATTATTCATATAGAAAACTGCATGACTGATATAAAAATACATTAACCGCTTTGAAGCCATCCAAACGAAGTATAGTACTTGGTGGGCAGAAAATATTAGATTATCTATTCCAACCTCAAATCTAGTTAAAAACTCTTTTCTATACAATGGTAGTGAAATAAGTAATTAATAATCTACCACTGGAGATAAGGAAAATAAAAACCTCAACAATCTTCGAAAAAGCATTGAAAACTTCATTCAATGAAAAACCATATTGCTGCGTTGCTGACTTTTTTAATGAAACATTTTAAATAGAATTCATTTGCAATACTGGTCTAATGTAGCATTTTATATGATGTACCTGTATTTATTCCTTCATTATTTTTGGACTAATTCAATTTTTGTTATATGTCTTGTTTTAAATTATTCAGTTTAATTTTCTGACTGATATGTGTTTTGTTATGTGTTTTTTTTAACTATTGACATACGATACGCTTTGTCAATAAGAATTTTTCTTTTTCAGACAATAAATAATATTTATCCCTCTCTCTGTATCTGTCTCTCTCACTGTTCACGTGTGCAGTATATCGATCAGTGCATCTGGAACTGCTGAAATATCTATCAACAAACGCATTTTCATCATAATTGAGGCGATTTATAGCGCCTCAATTGATTACAATATATCTGAAGAAGATATATTGTAATCAAGTTATGGACTACTTTTTAGTTAGAATAATCAAATGGCATCAGAATCCTACTACTGATGCTTTGTGGGACGCATAGTCAGAGTAATTGAGGAATTACTTCGTTGAAACTTAGGAAAACAACATATGAAGAATAAATGACGACTATGTGCAATTGTGAAGCCATAATTAATGCGTGGCCTTCAACTTATATTTCTCATGAAGATAATTCGAAATCTCTCAGCCCTTTCATGTTCATTTCGGATATATGTACTGGTGAAACTCCTGATTTGAATTTCATAGATAAACAGCATTTAGTGAAACAACATTGATACCTGCAAAAGGTGAGAGGTGGTCTTCGAAGCTGATTCAGAAAAAAGTATCTAGCGGAACTCGTACATACTATTCGAAGGAAAATAGGTAGTTGAAAAATTAGAGATGTTGTTTCCTTCAGCAGAACTGGCATATAGAGAGAATATTGGAAATTTATCGTGGAAAAGATGACGTTCCCAGTGAAGCAAAAATAAAGTGGATAATAGATAACTTATTCGACCGCTCCGCATCGTTATGGTCTCTAGTGAAATTTATAATGAATCACTTTGACATTTTCCCTTCGTTTTATTTTTATTTCAAAATGAGGAAGAGTGTTGTATTTATACTCTGTCCATTTAAGCAAAAGAGTGCTTCAAAACATTATCATGTATAGTGCAGGTGATCTCCCAGACACGGTTGCTTGTTCAGAGTCGCGCTAAGGAAATACCGATTATTTTAATGATATTCGACTGGGTATAGGAAATTCATTAGAGTGAAGTGTAGGAAAACAAATTAGCAGTTTCTTCAGTCGTATCAGTACTTGACATTTTAAAAATTTTGAACTTTAAAATGCCATTTATGTACACACCACATGCGTTTAAACGTAACTCACCACTCCGACCTTGTAGCGATATACCCGAATGAATTCAGCCAGCCGATTGCAGTTAAATCTGATTGGCCAGCGTAAGAAGGCTTGTTTATTTTACCCAATAAATGCAAATATGCGTGGTGATCATGCTTTGATCACGCATCTATCATTGTTTGGGTTACTTTGTTTGTTGGATGAACTGAGTTTGAAATGTATGTTTTTATTATTGCCTCAAGCAAAAAATGCCTCTAGTACGGTATACATAGAATGGGATGCTGTCCATGGTGACAGAACTGTTCGAGGCTCTCAGATCGAGATGAAAAAACTGTCTTATCAATAACTTATAATTTTTATCAGCCTTCTACAATGGGTCCGAATCATCCATTAAGACCGGAAGCGATATCGAAGTATTATTTGAAATAGATCACACAACAGCTATGGCCTATATTAATATCATGTGTGAAATACAGTTTTTTCAAAAATAGAAAAAAAATAATATTTGCTTCATACATCAAAACTAAAGTAGATAGATTAGTAGATAGAAGACCATGTAAAAAAATTAAAGAAAGTGCAATTTAGATCAAGATTTGGTATTCCTTAAATCGTTCTGATTGTTTTTTAGTTTTGAAAATTTCAAATGAATTCAATATTTATTTTGCACTATAGCATAGTTGAAAGTCATCGTTATCAATGTTTGCTACATTCGATTGAAATAAAGACCAAATATGTAAAATGAGTTCCATATGAAGTTTTTCTAAGTTGTATAATTTCCGAAAGATAAGGAAAAATTTGACCAATAATTATTGATAAATATTGAAAAATATGAATTGGTGTCTGAGAGAAATAACCTAGTAACTTCATCCTGTGAATAAATGCATCTTTCTTAATTTTAAGCTTATAGAAATCTAACTAATTTCTTCGATTTTTCCGAAATTGGGAACATATCTTTTTTTTTGACTGATTTCAGGAATATGTAATTTTCAGAAAATGTATGTGACCTTAGAAGTAGCAGAGGTGAATACATCTAAAGGTTGAGGTCGATACCATATCTGTTTCCTTGAACATCTCATAGTGTTCATTACAAATCGACTCCATTACGTGGTCATTGCCTATATTCGATATTCACCATATATTTCCGAAACAAAAAATGTTGAGGTAGATTTTTCATCGATCGATAGTAGCTCAAAATAGTCAGCTTTGCCACAATTCACTAGACTTTTTATTTTCTTTCATTCGAATGTGAATGACCCTTTATACAAATTTCTGTAAACCTCCATCAATCGTTTCCAGTTCATTTGTTAGAAAGTCGTAAGTAAATTCATTCAGCTCTTTATCGTCTGTCTTAAACAAATTACAGATATCAAAACTACATTCTATTACCTTGTTTCCCCAATGTTTTTGCACGATTTGTGATCATACTTCTTAAGTCTTGGATTTCCTTTACTCTTTCTGAATTTCCTGAAATTAAATATATCTAAATTTCAATTCAGTATAATTTAACGTCGAAGTCCCAAACCTTTTTCCATTTCCTCCTTCAATTTTTTTACGGTGGCGGTCAAATCGCCGATTTCCTTCACTTTGGCAGATATTTCTGAAATGATTATTGAATTCAATATGAGTAACGTTTGTTGGAATTGCATTCGTCATCGTTGGGAATTGTTGACCGTCGTGCATGTCGTAAAGTGGGTTTCTCAACAACAAAAGTAGTGGTTGTCATCTTGGGGAAAACTAGTTTTTGTATTTTTGTAGGTGTCCACACCTCGTGTCTACGAAATCTTGAGAAAGTCAATCAAAGTGGACGGTCAACAATCCTCATAAGAGACAAATGCAAAGCAGTGTATTTTTACAATGAAAATGTGTATTACAACAAATTATGGTTTGAAATATCGAAATATATCGAATGAAAGTGTGCCAAATTGTTAGAATATTGAATCTATTCAGGTATGAGTAAAAACGAAACCTGTGGCAGATTTTGTACGAAAATATTACGCCTTTTTGTGTCGCATTCTCATCACATTACCAAAAAATAATATTTTTATGGGAGAATTTTGAAAAAAACCTATATATCACATGTGCAATCAAAAACTTTCTACGGAAATATTGAGAAATTGTGGCATTTTTATATCTCAATTTTATTACACAAGGTGTTTCACATTTACGTCATCGTTGAGAAGTTATTATTTTCAGTTCCAATACTTTCGAGATTATCTGCATGTTTTGAACAAACTATTACTTTTTGTAAGAAAACATCATCAACAATCGCAGTGAAGCAGTGAAGAAGTATTAAAATATTTCACCCCATAAATAGATGTCAAGTTTATTTTGAATTCTCAAGACTGCATTCAAATCATTTTTTACTCTCAACGAATTGAATAAATGAATGTACCTACAAAATGTATGCTTTAAAAATTGCATTCATAAAAAATAATTAGAAATTTTTGAGTGTCAACGGTATTTGTTTGCAATTCTGTGTTATTATTATATCTGTGATATTTTGTTATGCAAATATTATATTATTATTATTATATCAACTACAACAAACGTGAAATATGTCCAGTAGTAACCGAAACATTCTCCAACAAATAACTATTTAGTTGAAGAGGATTGAAAAAACATTGTTTTTTTTGAAGGCAGTATAAATAGATATTCACTAGTAATACCACATGAGCGAGAAAAAATTTCCGGATATTGATTTGACGTCGCGTGGTATTTGGTAAGAAAATTTCACACCGAATTATGGTGGGAAATCGAAAAGTTTTAAAATTGACTAAGCGAGATCCTTACCTCGAAATCATTATTTCAGTTTTGAAACTGTCAAGCGGCAAGACGTAAAAAAATGTTTCGTTTCGGTCAAGAAAGCAAAAAAAATATTCGCCAGGAGATTGAGCAATTGACACCCGCGAATACCAGGAAATCGAAGTCAAGCGTATGGAGGCAGTTTACAAACTTTTGCACAGAAAAATCGTATAATTTTGGTAGAGAGGATATACCTGTGGAAGAACTGGCGCTTATTCTTGAAGACTATGGGTTCAACATTCGAAAAAAAAGGACTACAAGGAGAGTGTTATCAAAGTTTTATGGAATTCCACAGCCAAACAGTTGCAGGAATATTTTTTTCAAAGTATAATCGCAAATTTAATTCATTCTCTAACATGGAATTTTTGAACGCAAGAGCTGCATAAAATGCTAAGCGCCGAAAGCTACAAATGGATCCAACCTAGAGAAAGGAAAGTTCATCTGAACTATCAGCAGACGAGCTGAGATAAGTCATTGAGCTTTGGGACGAGAACATTTCGGAAGGACTGCAGAAAAGGTTTTTCCACGTTGCTGGTCATGAATTGGCCTGGAGCGGCATCACAACTCGAATATTTTGACGATAGAGGGAAACCAACAGGTCGAATTGAGTATAACCTGGTTTTCTCCAAGACCACCCAAGGCGATTAAAAAAGTGGCCGACAATAAGTGGCTAGTACCGAATAAACTCAACGAAGAAATATGCCCAGTAAGACTTTTCAAAAATCTAACAAGCGAGCCGGCCCCATCAAAACGATGCGTTTATTTTTGACGCCAAATTCAAACAGGTAGAATCCCAGTTTCAAAGGTTGGTAAAGACCTGTTGAACAGAATACAATATCTTACTGCTTCAAATCCGCTGCATCATTGATTGGAATTGATGTTAAAAAGATCAAAATAATAAATCATTCTGTAAGGACCACTGCTGTTTCAACTTCAGCTGAAACGGGAATTGGAGAACAGCAATTAATTTAAATAACCGGTCATGGTAGCAGCCACTCAATAAAACCATATCTGCAAATAGACACGGCCATGATAAGGAAATACTTGACACAATGAGGTCTGTTTCAACTTCGACAAAGACGATTCGAGAATCTCTTAATCAGAAACAAGCAACTACTTCCAATCAACCTGCCATAGTTTATAATGATTGCGTTTTCCACATAAACAATACAATACAAATTACAATAGTCAAAATAATATAAATAATTAGATTCATTATTACTTGTAACCTTTCATATCAAATGAAAAATTAAAAACTCATCTATTTTTTTATATTATTTTTAAACTACTGGAAACCTAGCTAGCCAAATATAACAAATTCACATTGCTTCGAAGTTTCGATATCATTCTCTAAGTATGGGTTACAAGCCTGCGATAATTCTGAAATTTTTATTTATTGTAGTTGCATGAAAATGGCAACCTGAAGCGTAATATAATATATTCTTCTATTTTATATCAATTTTGGATTACTACAAGTAGTACAAAGTTATAATTTTATCAAATTTAATGTACTTTGCAGTTTCGGTACTGGGCATGCAGGGTGTTAATTAAGTATGTACTATAAGTTCAACAGACGATTCTTTAGGTAATTTCAAGACGAAATGTTCATATGAACATGAGTCCGCAAATCCTTCGTTCTCAAGATACAGGGTATTAAAATAAAAAAAAGGGTGTTAAGATATACAGGGTGTTAATTAATTATGTGCCATAAATTTAATGGACGATTCTTTAGGTAATTTTAAGACGAAATGTTCACATAAACATGGGTCCACAAATTCTCGTTCTCAAGATACAGGATGTTGAAATGAAAATTAAAATAAAGTTATTCGTAAATATCTTAAATATCCTTTACCCAATTCTGTTGTGATTTGGCAATGGTATTTATAACATTAAGGAACTGATTTAACCCGAACGTGATTCAATTTATTAATTCCAGTGGCATCTCGAGCGGGATTTGAACGAATATTTTTAACTTAAAAATGTACGCCACTGACTTAATTTAGCAATTCGTTAGTTTAGATGTTAATATTATTCAATATTTGTTGTTATTTTTACATAATCAGTAATGAAAAATTGTAAAAATAATAATTTCCAAAAGAAACATTTAATTCCCCATATTATTCCTTGTGAGGTTCAGGGATATGCAATTAAGTCGACTTTTTTTTTTACTAAGCAATATACGAAAAAAATTCAAGAGACAAAAAAGTTGTATTTTTAATTGCTCGATTCAAAAGAATGATGAAAATTGCACTAAAGTCAGTGGCGTACATTTTTAAGTCAAAAATATTCGTTCAAATCCCGCTCGAGACGCCACTGGACTTGATAAATTGAATCACTTTTGGGCTTGATTAGCTCCTCAATGTTATGAATACCATTGCCAAATAACAACAAGATTAGGTGAAGGATATTTAAGATATTCAGGAATTTATTTAGTCCTTCAGATTGGTAATTTCTACTCATTGCAGTTGCATGGGAATACCATTTCAAGATAGAAAATAGTATATTCTTCAATTTCACATGAGTTTTTAGTAAGTGGTAGAAATTTGTTTTTTTGCGTTTTTATTTATGTGGGTTATGCGCGCTTTAATGGTATGGAATTCATAAATAATGAATCGATTTGAAAATCATACTACATGCAAAATATGCGTGAAATTGTGTAATGATGTAATGATCAATCACCGTTCCATGACTTATTTACTTGCATTCAAAGAGGAGTGTGGCTCAAACTTGAAGAACGAAAATTTTTCCGAATTGGTATGGGAAAAGGGTGAATCAATTAATGTCTGAATATTATATATTATATATTTTATTAGACATAAACACTCAATTGAAAACACATTCAAAGTCCTGCATTTTCGCCATTGAGAAGAAGTAGGAGATTTGAGCAGGTTCTAAGCCTCCCCACACCACTATGACGTATTATTTGCTTTTTTTTGTTGTTGTTTAGTGAAGTCAAGGTGATGTGACCTTGAAGAATCTGGTGCATGGATCGTTCAGAATTTTTTTTCCGGTTCTAAGTCTCCCCTCACCACTATGACGTATTAATTGTTTTTTGTTTTTGTTGTTTAGTGAAGTCAAAGCGATGTGACCTTGAAGTGTCTGGTTCATGGATCGTTCAGATTTTTTTTTCATATGAGATTTTGTGTGTGTGTGTGTGTGTGTGTGTGTGTGTGTAAGAGAGAGAGAATGCATGGTACAGGGTTTCATCATGTGCTTGTCAATGTACAAACATACGTCTGCATACTTCGAAGATCCTCTAAGTAATGAATGCTCCATCCGTGAGAGGCCACCAAGTTAGTAGTGATGTGACGTCACAGCAGCAGCAACCGTTCAACGGTAAGAGAGCAAGATGTTCACTCCACGACGTCTGGCTGAGTAATGCGTATTCATCGGTGTGCCCTCACCTCTCTCTCGATGCAGTGAAGGCTGTGACGAAATGCATCGCTCTATCCTCAGCAACAACCGTTTAACGGTAGGAGAGCAAGATGTGCACTCCACGGCGTTTGGCTGAGTAATGCGTATTCATCGACGGCTCTTACCTCCTTCGATGTGGCGATGGCTATGACGTAACGCATGGCTCTACTCTCACTCTCGACGGTGACGCGCAGGCGACGTGGATTATGGTATTTAAGAAGCGGGCGAGTGTTAGTTATGTCATTTTCCATCGAGTGAGTTAGTGAGAACAGATCATAGAAAATGTATTCTTGTGAATGTGGTAAATCTTTTACTCGTAGTGACAACCTTCGTCGTCATCAGCTCCAGAGTTGTCAAGGAGGTCCATCAGTGAAACGAGTGAGATTAGATGACGCTGCAACACCTATGTACACATGTAATTGTTGTAATGTGATGATTCCATTGACTCAAGTGAATTCTCACAATAGAACTCTGCAACATAAGAATAATGCATGTGTACAATTGAGTGATGGTGTTCAAATTATAGAGAGTGCCTTCAAGCGTCGGATTGCTACATACAGGGTGTAGAGTTCCATTGTTTCCACCGATTACATGTTATTCTTCAATGAAATCAGGCAGAAAGTTATAGAATTATTGGAATCAGCCATCAGGGTTTACGAAATCATCAAAGTGAATATGGAAGTATTTGGGAGTTATATTCTGCAAACACAAGACCTGAAGGAAACCAAATCATTTAACTCTCAGAATAAAACAGTTGACCAATCTACTGATTTGAATTCCTTATTTGATGGATTTCGAAATGGGATTATCGCTCAAAGTACAGAATTCCAGGAACGTGATTCAGGTAAGCATTTCTACCAAGTTTTAGTTGGATGGATCAGTAATTTTGATTTATATTTGAGGTTGGACTTGTGAAAAAATCATGTTTCTGGAGGTGAACATCAATAAATACAGCCCGCTCAGTGGATGTTCATATGTGAAGCTGCCTGAATGTATCGAGCGTAGGAAGGCCGCGGTTAATGTCCGTAATGAAGATCAGCATTGTTTTGCATGGGCTATCACTTCAGCACTACATCCTGCAATCGATAGAACGTCAGAAGTTTCATCATAACCACATTTCAATACTGTCATAGATGTAACAGGTATGAATTTTTCGGTGAATTTGAAGGATATCGTGAAATTTGAAGACAAGAATGATATTTCAGTTAATGTGTACGGTTTAGAAAGTAAATTACGTTACTCTCAGAGAAGACTTAGGAGACATGTTAATTTGTTACTTATCACAGATGATTTCGTTAATAGTCATTATTGTTGGATCAAAGATCTTTCAAGATTAGTTTCAAGTCAATTATCGGCTCATGAACATAAAGAAATATTTTTGTGAAGGCTGTTTATTATATTTTTCTAATGAACAATTACTATAACGTCATAAGATAAATGATTGTAATAACTTGAGTACTACAACACCATCAATCAATTTCAAAGTCAATAAATATGGGAAAATGGTGCCTGAAAATATACTAACTTTTGGAAACTTTGAGAAACAAATGAAGGTACCATTTGTAGTGTATGCCGATTTTGAATCAGTACTCGAGCCGATTCAAACCACTAAACCAAATCCTGAATACTCGTACTCGATCAAGACATTCAAACATGAGCCTTATTCATTTGCTTATTCGATTAAATGTTCATATAATGATGATTTGTCAAAATTTTTTTCGTATAGGGGTGTGGATGCAGCCCAGAAATTCGTTAGCGAAATCGAAGATGATTTGAAAAATATTTATGAGAATCATCTCAGGTTTCCTATTCCTGTGGATGCATAAACTCCTGAGGAAGAGGAACAGTTTGCTTCTGCTACAAATTGTGGCATATGTGCTAAACAATTCAATGATGGTGAAGTTGAAGTGAGGGATCATTGTCATCTCACAGGAAAAAAAGGTCCCCTGCTGCTCATTCATCATGTAATTTGAATTTTGAATTACCAAATTTCATTCCTATAATTTTTTCCAATCTGAGTGGATATGATTGTCACTTATTCATGACGGACTTGTATGAAAACGAAGATAAAGTAGATGTCATCCCACAAACTAGTGAGAAATATATATCTTTCACAAAACATCTCTTTACACACTCCTATACGGATTAAGATGGTAGGGTGAAGAAGAATTATTTGAAAATGAGATTCATTGATAGTTTCAGATTCATGCCTATTTCTTTGGAGAATTTAGGAGCCAATTTAACATCTGATCAGTGTATCGAGATGCGCAAACATTTTCCACAAATTGAAAATTTCAATTTGATGAGAAAGAAAGGTGTATTTCCCAATAGTTTTGTTGATGACATTGACAAACTGAATCATCCAAGACTTCCAACCAAAAATCAATTTTATGATAAATTCAATTGTGAACATATATCAGATAATGATTATGGGAGAGCTCAACTTGTTTGGAATTTGTGCGAATATCAGGATTTGGGTGAATACTCCGAATTATATTTAAAGTCAGATGTGTTACTATTATGTGACATTTTTGAAAACTTTAGAAATATATCTGTTGATAAATATAAATTGGATCCGGCACAATACTTCACTGCACCCGGATTATCATGGGATACCTTGTTGAAATATACTAATATTGAATTGGAATTACTAACTGACATTGACACGGTTCACTTCTTTCAAAATGGTATTCGTGGTGGAATCAGTCAATGTAGCGAAAGAAAACATAAAGCAAACAATAAATTTTTACCAAATTATAATCCAAATGAACCATCTCCATTCATTTCATATTTGGATGCAACAAATCTGTATGGTCACAGCATGTCACAATCATTATCAACAGGTGAATTTTCATGGTTAACACCTCATGAAATTCTCAATCTTGATATAATGAATGTGGATGGTAATAGTCCTTATGGATATGTATTGGAAGTGGATATACATTATCCCCAAGAGCTTCACGATAAACATTCCGATTTTCCATTCATAGTGGAACGTTTGATACCTCCATATGCAAAATCGAAAGTTCCGAAATTAATTCCAAATTTAAACGATAGAAGAAAATATATTGTTCACTATAGAAACTTACAGCAAGCTGTTAATCATGGCTTGATAGTGATGAACACACACAGAGTATTGAGGTTCAAGCAATCATGTTGGATGAAGCCTTATATAGATTTGAATACTGAAATGCGTAATCGGTCTAATAACAAATCTGAAAAAGATTTCTACAAACTAATGAATAATGCAGTCTATGGGAAAACAATGGAAAATATAGACAATAGAATTGATGTTAGACTCATTACACATTGGGAAAATATAAAACGAACTACAGGTGCTAGTTGTCTCATATCGCTACCAAATTTAAAAAAATGCTCCATTTTTACTGAAAATTTTGTTGCTATTCAATTGGCTAGAGTAAAAGTCCATTATGATGAACCATTGTATTTGGAATTTTCTATTCTGGAATTATCCAAAACAGTTATGTATGATTTTTTCTATGGATGTATCAAAGAACAGTTTGGAGAAGATGCGTCCTTACTCTACACTGATACCGACTCCCTTATTCTCGAAGTGAATACAGACAATTTCTATGAATTTATCAAAAATAATATAAATAAGTTCGATACATCTAATTATAAAATGGGAAACCAATTCAATATCCCAGTGACAAAGTCAGTTCTGGGCAATTTTAAGGATGAATTCCCAAATGATCCAATAATCAGCTTTTACGGTACAGGTGCTAAAGCGTATTATGTGAAATCTGTTGATGGTGAACTGAAGAAGGCCATAGGCGTCAAACGATCTGTTATAAAGAGTGAATTGACATGTGGAGACGGAGGTATGATATTCAGGAAGATGAACTCATTCAGAAGCGTATTACATGATATTGTCACTGAATTGAAAAATGAAGTCGCATTATCATATCACGACGACAAAAGATTCATGATTCCGAATACCACTCGAACTCTTCCATGGGGTCATAGCGATATAGAGTTTTATCGAAATGATCCTAATGACAACATTCGTTGGGTGTCTGAAATCGTTCATTCTTCTTCTCAAGAGAGCGCCTTAGACCAACTAAATAATTTGTTGACTGTTGAGATGAATAACTGAATTATCATTCGAAGTGTTGTTGCTTTTTCCTTCAAACCGGAACATTCATTATTTGTGATTATTTCATTGTGATTTTTTTACATTGAAGTATTACTTTTGTCAAGTTACTTTGATGAATATAAAAATGATTAAAAAAATGTTATTTGTTTCACTTATATTTCTCCTAACCAATTTCTGCAAAGTATATAGCATAATGTGAATGAAAGAAATATCAGTTTGAAAAGAATCATCGTAGGGTGCACAATGTCTAAAACGATAAATAAGTTTGGTAGAAAAAGAAAATGGGGTGGTAATATCATTCGAGGTCCTCCCGGGAATGGATTTAAATTAACAAAAGATGGTCATTATGACATGCAAAAAAAAATATTGAAAAATCCAAGCGAACCAATTGACGAGAGTGATTGTGTAAATGTATCATATCTTGAGGGGGAAATTAATGGAACAGAAGAGGTCATACCTCTAGCCCTAAAAGCTGCAATAAAATCCACAATTGGTAATGTTGCTCGCGATGCACGTCAAGCATTCGATGATAAAATTGCAGAGGCTCAGATAACTTTCACTCGTGAATTTGACAAAGTTACAAGTGATGTAGAAATAAAAATGTCTGACATAACAGCGTCTACATTGAAAAAATATGATGCTATGTCTAACATAACAGCGACTACAATGAAAAAATATGATTTAATGGAACAAAGAGTTGAAGTTTTGGAGAAAAAACATAAAGTCAGGCCATCAGATGGACTGGGATATCCAGGACTGGACATTAATCCAAATGTTAGAATAATAAAACCAAAACCAATAGATGACGTATTAATTGAACGGGCATGGTGAATGCATTCCGCGCGCGGATTAGGTTAGGTTAGATTAGGGTAGGTTAGGTTAGTTCTGTAGAAACGTTAGGTTAGGTTAGGTAAGGGTAGATTAGGGTAAGTTAGGTTAGGCCTGGAGAAACGTTAGGTTAGGTTAGGTTGGGAATAATAGAACCGAAATCAACAGATGACGTATTATTTGAACGAACATGGTGAATGTATGTATGCAGGGACTTCAGAACATCGCGCGCGCTCTTCCCATGTCATTTATTCGTGAGGACAGTTTTTTTTTTCTGATATGAGAAGAACTGGATTATGGTCGGTGGCCGGGCGGTTCGACGTGGGTGTCGATGGTTCAAGCCCCAGGCTGAACGCTCGATTTTCACTTGCTTTCGACCAACCTGTGTTACGAATCACGTTAAAATATAAGACCTCGTTGGTCCTTAGCTCGCACAAGTTTCGACTTCTGAGGTTTGTCGTTCGTAGAGGTACCATAGCTGGATCACGAAAAAAACATTTTTTTATCACAACTGAACTTCACTTGTGGAAAACAAGATAGAAAGAGCATGTAAAATGAAGAAGAAAATATTTAAGAGATATAAAGGAAGCCAGAACACTGGCTAAATCTATTTTTTATTTGAATGAAACATGGGTCAATCAGAGTCATACCATTTCGAAGGTTTGGCAAGACCAGAGAAGACAAGACATCAAAACCCCAATTTTCTACTTCTTGAAAATAGCTTCATATTCGAAACCGAAACGCCAAACAATGCAAAACTTTGGGCGCGGTTCAATCCGAAATTCAGATGTTCAAAATTTTAACCGCGGAAACCTATTCTATTTGTATGATTATCTGGTGACGTTTCGAAGACTTTATCCATTTTCATAATCAAACCTGCGATCAATTTGATATTATCAGTGTCAATAATAATATCAAATTGATTTATCAAAAGACGAATTATAACTACAAAGTATAAGGATTTAATTTAAATAGGTTGGATGAAGAAAATAGATTTGTCTCAAGGACGAAACACAAGCACTACAAGAAAATTCTTAAGGCGCTCTCAAAACGGTGCCTGTGCAAAAGTAGCGAATCACATTGTATTTGAATCGTTGGAGAATAAATCCATTTGGAAAGATGCTTATACAGTGTGTCAATTTGAAAACTTCCCACCCTCAATATCTCCCTTCCAGTACATAATATGAAAAAATGGTCAGACAGGTCAACTTTATTTGCAAGGGGACACTCTGAATGAATATTTTCAACCCTCGGGGTTCAACCCCCTAGGAGGGGTGGATGTTACCCTCAGAATTTCAAATGGAAAGGGGGGTCAAGTGGCACATCATTTTGAAGGGCATTCAATTCGCTTGCCGACGGTGCCCTCATTTATTATTTTCCGATCAGCAGTATCCGAAAATGTAGTTCTAAACTAATAGAAGTAATTAGAATTGGCCTATACTAAAATGCCTGGTTATCAAGTTAGTATGCAAAGAAATACAATTTATTGACTCTCTTATAAGTAAAACTTGTGATGACGGGTCAGCTTTTCAACTTTCCATCAGGGGTAAAATTAGACAAGCCTCAAAAAATTTACATTAATTAGTTATCTGATTTCGGTGACTTTCATTTGGGTTTATTATCGGATTTAAAACTCTTATCCCTTTTTTGTTACTTCTGCTATAAAAAGTATCGTTTTTTGAGCAAAAAAGGTGTTCATCGCATTCAAGCCATTTGGTAGTACTATCATTTCAGTTTCATTTGTTGAGCTGATCAGCGATACCTTAGAAAGTGTATAAATTGTAAGAATGGTTTACACTATCCAAGACCGAATTGAAATAATTTTTATTTATGGAGAGGTGGGCAAGTGCGCACGAAGGGCGGCATCTCTTTTTAATGAAAGAAATCCAAATCTTAATATAAGTCACCGGTATGTGCTTGATTTGGTGACAAAGTTTTCCGAAACTGGTTCGGTGAAGAATAAAAAAAGGAATAACCCCAGAGTACTGAATGAGGATGCTCAAATTGAGGTGTTGGGAACATTTGCTGCAGAGCCGACTAGCTCCCTACGATCAGTAGCAGAACAGACGGGAATGTCACACGAGACTGTAAGGAAAGCACTGAAAATGCACAAATTTCATCCATATAAAATGCAGATTCTCCACGAGCTCCATGAGGATGATTATGACAGAAGAATAGAATTCTGTGAAATCATGACTCTTCGAATCAATGCTTTACCTAATCTTCTGTTCAATATCTGTTTCAGTGATGAATGTTCATTTTTCCTGAATGGCAATGTTAATAGGCAAAATTGTCGCTATTGGAGTGACGAAAACCCTCACAATTTTCGAGAAGGACATACACAACACCCACAAAAAGTTAATGTTTGGGCTGGTATTCTTGGAAATGCCATTATCGGACCTTTATTTTTTGAAGAAAACTTGAATGGTGATCTGTACCTAGATATGCTTCAAGCACCTATCGATCCACTTATAACTCACGAGCTCGAAACTCAAATTGATGCACACGGTAATTTACTGTTGCAGGAAGATTTGTTACATTTCCAACAGGACGGTGCGCCACCTCATTATTTTCGCCCCGTCCGACAATGGTTGAACGAGCGATTCCGGGAGAGATGGATTGGCAGAAGGGGATCAATTGAGTGGCCACCGAGATCACCGGATTTGACTCCATTAGATTTTTTCTTTGGGGATATCTCAAATCTGTCGTTTATAAAACACAGCCCACTGATATGGATGACCTCAAAGGACGAATTACAGCAGCATGCCGGTCAATTAGTGGTGAAGTTTTCCAAAATGTTCGAGAGGAGTTCGAAAACAGACTGTATTACTGTTTAGAGCAGAATGGACAACATTTTGAACATATTATCAGATAAAGCGTAACAAGATGGTTGAAATTTGTTTTTTGCAATTTAGTATTTTTTGTTTGCACTCGATGCGTATTTCGTTAACTAAGTAGTTCTACATTCCTCTTACATCCACGAATTCGAATATTACTCAAGGGTTGGAACGATGCTACCTAGTACGATGCTCACCTTTTCCAATAGTCCATTACAATCATTTGTTTTGAATACCAACCTGAATACCAAACATCTAGTGCGGGCGAGTTTTAATCATTTATTCTTATTCACTTCTAATCACCGTTCGTTTGGAACGTTATTGTTCAAAAACTGCTCATCAAAAACTAATGAAAAAGGTATCATTGGCAAGAGAATTGAATGCCCTTCAAAATGATGTGCCACTTGACCCCCCTTTCCATTTGAAATTCTGAGGGTAACATCCACCCCTCCTAGGGGGTTGAACCCCGAGGGTTGAAAATATTCATTCAGAGTGTCCCCCTTGCAAATAAAGTTGACCTGTCTGACCATTTTTTCATATTATGTACTGGAAGGGAGATATTGAGGGTGGGAAGTTTTCAAATTGACACACTGTATATTGCCGTTAAATGACAATATACGCATAGCTCATTATACCCATAATGTTTGAAATAATGAAGCTATTCAAACGGTTACGAAATTGAACCTCATCAAATGAATATGTCATTTTCCAAATCATTTCATGCACATTTCAATTGCCTTGTTGCACCATAAACCTGACAAACCGATGCGATACGCGTGATGAGTAAAAGTTTCAGTTGTGTTGGTTTGGTTTTACGTAATGAACGTTGCATTTTTGTTATGTGTTGTCTTCAAGTACATTGTTACTTATCTATTTCAAAATTAAAATTGATAATAGTGAACATACGTTTTTGTTTGGGTGAATTTTATTAAAGGTCGTTATTATTTGTACCACTCTTCACTGAGAAAATTGATATGAGATTGTGTGGTGGTATAAACTTGAAATTATTGTAATTTGAATCTTGCTTTGTATACCTCTACCAATGGGTAGCCGCACCCATACAATAAATCACACCCTGTGGGTAAAAACCTCCTTCAGGACATGCTGACATTACAGAATGTTCCGAAATATTCTGGAATGTTACAGAAAGCGGAATGCTCTCGAATGTTTTGGATTGTTTATAGAACAGAAAATTCTAGCTCATATACCGGGTGTCCCACATTTTATGTGACAAGCAATATCTGGTTTGTTGAAGGAGATACACAAAAATGTTTCATACAAAAGTTTTAGGAGTTCATGAGAGCTATATTTTGATATAATTTCCAAATATACAGGGTGTTTGGTGTAGGTGCTACAGACCAAAATTCCATTTTTTTTAAATAGAACACCCTGTATATCATTACATATTCCGATGCTACGTTAAATTCTGATATCATTTCATGTTTGGTTTTTGAAATTTGGTTACGGCGTTGTTGAGTTATTGCTTAAAATGTAAAGTCTTGAGAACGACTATTATTTTTTAAAATATCTCATACAATTATTCTCTCTGCATCAGATCACATGAAAATTAGTCAAAATTTTGGGTGTTCGAAGTAATGGTTTCAATTTTGAGTTGTGGAATTCAGTCAGGAATCATTTTGAATATGAAACAATTGCGAAATTGAAAGAGGTGTATTCGAAAACAAATCTTTAATTAATAAAAATGTAAATAATATAACTTGATAAATCATTTCATAAGAATGGTAGGTACCTAGAAATAAGTCATAAAAATTGTTCAAAGTGATGCCCATTAGATATTATACAGGCTTCGAAACGTCGAATCACTTCTCTCGTACAAGTCGCTC
Organism: Leptinotarsa decemlineata; assembly: GCF_025532065.1. NCBI lineage: Eukaryota > Metazoa > Arthropoda > Insecta > Coleoptera > Chrysomelidae > Leptinotarsa > Leptinotarsa decemlineata. The sequence goes on along the minus strand of NW_027412529.1, from coordinate 25,849,562 downwards.
TTATAATATCAGGCGTAATATCACTGCACGCTAGTCGAATTTTCATTTTCAGATCATCCACATTCAAAGGGGGAGTAGTGAAAACAATATCTTTTAAATAACCCGATAGGAAATAATCAAGCGGTGATAAATCTGGGGAACGAGCCGGCCACCGAATTGGACCCTTATTACCAATCCATCTATTCGGGTACGTTCTATCCAGATATTCAGTAACAACCTGTGAATTGTGAGGAGGAGCACCATCTTGTTGCCACCAAATTCCTTGTCGTTCTGCTATGGGAATATCTTCCATCAACTGGATCAAATCATTTTCTAGAAAATGTAAATATCACAATCCATTGAGATTTTCATTGAAAAAGTAAGGTCCTATGATGCGGCCATTGAACAATCCACACCATACATTAATACCCCAAGTAGTTTGAAAATTACTTTCGCGGACCCAGTGGGGATTTTCTTGAGACCAATAGTGACTGTTATGTCGATTCACAACTCCATTATTGTGGAATCGCGATTCATCGCTCCACAAAATTTGACTGAATATGTTAGGACTTTCATGTAATATTACCTGAATACAAGCAATGAATTCAAGTCGTCGTTCAAAGTCCGTGGGTTTCAAACCTTGTACCAACTGAATTTTGAATGGGTGGTATTTATTTTCTTTCAGAATTCTCTGTACATTAGATTTACTCACACCGACTTCTTCTGCAAAAGTACGGATAGAAACATGTGGATGAATAATAATATAAGCCAACACATTGATCTCTAAATCTTCAGTTCTAACAGATCTCGTATGATGACGATGCTTTATAGTAGAAGGAAATGACCCAGTTCGCAATTTTTCTACAACTCTCGAAAAAGTAATTCGTGACGGAATGGGTCTGTCTGGAAAACGTTCTTGGTATAGACGTTGTGCTTGACGGCAGTTTTTCTGACATTCCCCAAAAATTAATAACATATCAATGCAATCACTTGGACTAAACGCGAAAGGCATACTGGAGTTTTCGCACAAAGAACACAGTTACTGTTTTGCAAAGAATCACTGAATCGAACTGACAAGTAGATACAATTCAACAACAGTTGTTACTATGGCATCAACAAGCATAAGCTACTTGATGAAATTGTGCAATATAAAGCAATTCACCCTCAAGTTAGTCACATTCTCAAGAATTTCAATATTATATTCAACTGATATCGATATCGTATCGTAGAGGTGAAAATAAAGGTTTGTATTCAGTAGTAGTCTAGTTCAATTTAATAAAAGATATAGACTGGATTCGTGTACGAGTAAATAAGTTTTTTTGAAACTTTATATTTAAAGAAAAGTGCAATAACTCAACAACGCCGTAACCGAATTTCAAAAACCAAACATGAAATGATATCAGAATTCAACGTAGCATCTGAATATGTAATGATATACAGGGCGTTCTATTTGAAAAAATGGAATTTTGGTCTGTAGCACCTACACCAAACACCCTGTATATTTAAAAATTATATCAAAATATAGCTCTCATGAACTCCTAAAACTTTTGTATGAAACATTTTTGTGTATCTTCTTCAACAAACCAGATATTGCCTGTCACATAAAATGTGGGACACCCGGTATATTTTCAAACCACGCCTTGCAGGTAAATATTAAAAAAGGAATATTTTTCGTTGATGGTGGATAGAGGGCCTCATTTTTCTTTGATGTTCCCAAACGTTTCAGTTATTTCCAAACATACATTGAACCACTGTTCAGAATGTTACCGGATGTTCTGGAATGTTGTGGAATCTGTTAATATCTGTTCAAAATCTGTTTTTCCGTTAACCAGCTGGCGCACCCCCACGAACGACCAAAGTCAGAAGTCGAAACTTGTGCGAGCTAAGGATTAACGAGGTGTTACCTTTTAACGTGTGATTCCTAACACGGGTTGGATGATAGCTAGTGAAAATCAATCGTTCAGACTAGGGCTTGAACCACCGACCACGAGTGAGTGAACAAAGCACCCACGTCGAACCGCCTGGCTACCGACCAATCATTCGAACATTCTTGAATGTTTGGTAGTGTTCTAGTGAGCAGAACTTTCAGCCCTTACATCTTCAAACGCACATCCTACAGGTAAAAACGTGAACCTTCATTACGAATGGTGGATAGGGGGCAAACACAACAATGGACGGGAATGTTACGAGAATTTGCCAAACGTTCCAGAGTATTCCCGAACATTCCACAATATTTCAAAATGTTCCGGTATATTATGGAGTATTGTAGAGTTGAATTTTCTGGACTGATTTAGAACTTAATGAAGGGCTCCTATATCTTCGAATGCACGTCCTTTAGGTAATGACGGAAATATCTTTCACGGACACGCTGATGTATCGCTATGACAAAAATGAAAAAAAAAAATAATATTCAGAAGCACATGCGTGATCATCACAGAAAATCATCGGTTTCAGCGGAAGCTGAACGTTTGGCGGGAGTTGGTCGTGTTTCGCTTGATTTGAGGTTTCCATATGTTGCGTATCTCTACACTAGCTTGGCTAAATGCCGTGTTGGACAACATATATGCGGCTTCTTTGAATTTTCTTCTAAACCAGTGCTCTTCCTTGTGGATGATTTCAGCTTGAGCCCACTTGATGTTATGTTGATGAGTCCAAACGTGCTCTGGTATTCCTTATTTCCTGGTTTCTCCTCACTGTGTGTGTTTCTTATGCTCAGCAATGCGAACTTTCAATGGCCTCTCAGTTTCACCGATGTATGATTCTCCGCACTTGCAGGGTATCCGGTAAATGCAATTCTTGGGATAGCATTCCGCGTTTGGTGGCCTGGTTTTTGTGAGGCTGCTACGGATAGTGTTCCATGATCTGTAGTAGGTTCTGATTTTATACTTGGACCCAATCCTTCTTATCCTTTCCCACAATACTCTGATATAGGGAAGTATAAGTACTGGTTGTGGCGGCTTCTCTTCCTTGTGAAGCTCTTGCTGTTTTCCAGCTAAGGCCTGTTCCACCATCACTTTGAGTAACCATTTCATTGAAGGTCATTTTTGATTATGTCTAGTTCCTTTTCGAAACCTTCCTTTGTATTACAGAGCCCGAAAGTACGGTGTAGTAGAGTATTGATGATGCCTCTTGATGTCACTCTTAGTCGATTGATGATGGTTGGATTCCTGGTTCAGATGTGTTTTCGATACACATATGTTATTTCGTGTCGCTCCTTTTCACCAGTACGTCTAAGAATGGCAATTCGTTGTGGACTTCCTTCTCCATTTTGAAAGTGATAGAAGGGCTCACGTTGTTGATGTTCTTCAGAAAAGTGTCTAGTTCTGCATTCCCATGGTACAATATCATGGAGGTGTCCTCGTATCTCAAACAGACGCGGGGCTTCTTCTGGGCTTCTTCAATGGCCAGAGTTTTAAACCACTCCATATATACATTGGCTATGACTGGTGAAAGTGACGATCCCATTGGCAGTCTCTCATCTTGCGTGAAAAATTCGTCCTTCAGTTGGAAGTAGCAGAGTCGTACACATCATCTTAGTAATTTCATGATTACTTGTATCGGTAAGTTTGTTCTATCTTTCATGACCCTATCTTCGGATAGCTTCCTATGTATGATTTCAAGTGCTTCTTCGACAGGGACGATGGTGTAAAGGCTTTCCACGCCAAAACTGATCAGTTGATCCTACTCTTTATCTTCGATTGCCCCTAGTAGTTCAACAAAATGCCTTGAATTGTTCACAAACTATGATGTTTTTCCTTGCAGTGGTTTAATTATTGGTAGTGAAAATCTGGATAAGTTCTGAGTAGCTGAATCTCTGGAGCTAATGATCGGTCTGAGCGGAACATCCTTCTTGTGGATTTTGAGGCTAACTGTGGTGCGGTGTAAACCACAAAACGATTTGAAGAAATGGATATACACAGGGTGTTTCAGAATTCGACGGACAAACTTATACCACGTCATTCCTCTTGCAAAATGATGAAAAATGAGGTAGGACATGTGTGTCCGGAAATGAGCCGTTTCAGAAATACAGGGCGTTGAAGTTGCATAATAAAAATACCCTTTTCGTCGTAGCTCCCGGACTAAAAGGAATAAATTAATGAAACTCAGCAAATCGATTACGAGCTAGAATGTGCTTCCTCCAGTGGTATGTTTGCTTCAGTATCAGTAGCCAGTGGCGTTCCAGCGGGGTAATAGCTTATATTTCCCCCCTTATTTTTGACGCCACTGACTTTATATCCACAACCGTCTTTTTTTGAATTCCTTGATCAATTTTACGTAAAAACCAAATAAACATTCACTATGAAAAAACCAGTAGTTTTCGAGAAAAATTGAGTTGAACTGATAGGTGCATTCTCATATGGGAATATTAATAATCGAGTAAAATAATCGAAATTCCAAAACCGAAATTATTTGAACTCTTTCTTCATTCTGCCATTCATTGTGTGCTTGAAAAATTATTCACTTCGGCAACATATTGCGGATTTTCTATCATTTTACCAACTTTTTTTGCAGATATGTTGTGAGCCCGCAGACCTACTGAATGGCTTTACCTCGAGATTTATTTTTTAATAAAATGTTCCATCCAAACGATTTTCAAAGACAATTACGAATAGTTGGCAAAACTGAACTCAGAATGTTTTATCGAATTATCTTCTCTCACTGGGTAAAAATCCAAGTTTTATCGATTAACCAAAATACCATTACTTGTTTCAACCTTAGCCATCTACAATGTTTCCTGGGCATATCTATTATAGTTTTGTTAGATAACTGTACCGATATTCTCGAGTTCTTCAGCCACTGGTTGAATAGTTTCAGAATACATTCACGTGACTTATAACAATCTTTGATCCACCGAAGCAATGAGGATTACTTTATTCATTGACAACAATAAATTTGTTAGGGGGCTGTGGAAATGAAATGAGATTCGTATGACACTTCCAAGTTAACGTAGCTGTCAGAAAGTGTTTGATTGTGTATTTCGTATAGTAAAAATGAATTTTACATTCGAAGAGTTAGCGGACATGCACCTTATTTATGGAAAATCGGGACGAAATGGAAAGTTGGCACAAAGAATGTATCGTGAAAATTTTCCTGGAAGAAATAGAATTCCTAATTGGAAAACGTTCGAAAACGTGGACAGAAGACTCAGGGAAACATGAAGTTTTTTAATTACCAGAAGGAATGCAGGTATACAGAGAACTGTAAGAAATTATATCACAGAAGAGGAGATATTGAACTATGCTGCTGAACATCCGTCTGAAAGTAGTAGATCTATAGCTAGAGTGCTGCATGTGTCTTCATCATCTGTTTGGAGGACTTTGCATGAACAGCAGTTATACCCATATCGACTGAGAAAAGTTCAGGCACTGAAACCAGAGGACTATCCAGATCGAATTGAATTTTCTCGATGGTTTTTAAGTATGTGGAGAAATAATCCGGAATTTATCAAGCAAGTGTTATACACTGATGAGGCAAAATTCACAAGGGAAGGTATTTTCAATTCTCGCAATAGCCATATTTGAGCCGAGGAAAATCCTTTTGCTATTCATCCTCATGGCCATCAAACAAAATTTTCATTGAATGTTTGGGCAGGAATAGTAGAAAACCGTTTAGTTGGTCCTTATCTTTTACCAGATAATTTGAATGGGGACAATTATAGCACTTTCTTGGGAGAAGTATTGCCTGAATTGTTAGAAGATGTTCCTCTGAATATCCGGAATGGAATGTGGTTTCAGCACGACGGTGCGTCTGTTCATTTTTCGTTAGCTGCTAGAGAGTACCTAAATCGGAAATTCGGTGACAATTGGATTGGTCGAGGTGGACCCCACAAATGGCCTGCCAGATCATCAGATTTGAATCCTGTTGACTATTTTCTTTGGGGTCATATGAAGTCACTGGTTTATGAAACAGAACCAAAAAGCCAAGAAGAATTAGTCGCCCGCACTCAAGCTGCATCGATAACGATTGCCGAAAATTTCGAATCATTTGAAAAAGTGCGATTTTCTATGTTGCGCCGTTGCAGATCGTGTATAAGTGTTGACGGAAAAAATTTCGAACAATTACCCTATTGATTATTCATCAGATGTTCTCATTATTATTCAAAAGCACATTTGAATTTTCAATGTAAATTTCAAAAAGAAATTCGTGTTTATGACTCACTGTTCTAGAATTTCAACAGTATTGTTTCTTATCACATTATCTAAAATATGTGTAGAGAAGGTATATTTTGAACATGATATTTCTACTCAAAGATGAATTATGAGTACCGACATCCAACTAAGAGTTATGTAATTAGCTGTAAATAGACAACTTCCATTTCTTCATTTATTTAAAAAACTTCATTTACTGACTAGAGTTAGCGAAGATCTTATCAGATGGTTATTCAAATAAATTGACTTCTTCCAAATACATTTCTTTTTTTCAGGCGTATAATTAGAGTCTACTGGTAAAATTTAGTTTTTCGGCTTCATCTATGAAAATTTGAAAACACTGTATACTTTGAGAATGTTTTTCATTTTCTTATTAATGAATATTCTTCAAGATATTTACGATTCTACAAAGAGAAGTGTGATTTCACGAATGGGAAAGACAGGATAATTGTGAACAAAAAATAATTTTCCCAAAATCCAGAATAATGGTGTTATTTTAGGATTATTGGAGCCTAACTCAGTCGAGATTCCGAATGATCACAAATTTTATTTGGGGTCACTTTTTTTCAGATCATAAAGTCACTCGAAGATCTGAGAACAATGAAAACATTTCAACAATGAAATCTATTGACAAGCACGAAAATAAGCCTCAAGAGTTATGATTTGTCATTACAATATGCTACACATAACAAAAATTGGTACGATGATAGAAAACCCACAATAATTACCATCACTTGCAAGCGCTAAATTAATGGTAAAATCATAAAAGAGTTCAAATAATTTTGGTTTTGGAATTTCGATTATTTTAATCGATTATTCCCATATAAAAATGCACATATCAGTTCAACTCAATTTTTCTCGAAAACTACTGGTTTTTTCATAGTGAATGTTTGTTTGATTTTTACGTAAAATTGATCAAGGAATTCAAAAAAAGACGGTTGTGGATATAAAGTCAGTGGCGTCAAAAATAAGGGGGGAAATATAAGCTATTACCCCGCTGGAACGCCACTGGCTACTGATACTGAAGCAAACATACCACTGGAGGAAGCACATTCTAGCTCGTAATCGATTTGCTGAGTTTCATTAATTTATTCCTTTTAGTCCGGGAGCTACGACGAAAAGGGTATTTTTATTTTGCAACTTCAACGCCCTGTATTTCTGAAACGGCTCATTTCCGGACACACATGTCCTACCTCATTTTTCATCATTTTGCAAGCATCCGTCGAATTCTGAAACACCGTGTATATATATATATATATATATATATATATATATATGTATATATATATATATATATATATATATATATATATATATATATATATATATATATATATATATATATATATATATATATATATATATATATGTATATATATGTATGTATGTTTCATACAAAAGTTTTAGGAGTTCATGAGAGCTATATTTTTATATAATTTTTAAATATACAGGGTGTTTGGTGTAGGTGCTACAGACCAAAATTCCATTTTTTAAAATAGAACGCCCTGTATATCATTACATATTCAGATGCTACGTTAAATTCTGATATCATTTCATGTTTGGTTTATGAAATTCGGTTACGGCGTTGTTGAGTTATTGCACTTTACCTTAAATATAAAGTTTCAAAAAAACTTATTTACTCGTACACGAATCCAGTCTATATATTTTATTAAATTGAACTAGACTACTACTGAATACAAACCATTATTCTCACCTCTACGATACGATATCGATATCAGTTGAATATAATATTGAAATTCTTGAGAATGTGACTAACTTGAGGGTGAATTGCTTTATATTGCACAATTTCATCAAGTAGCTTATGCTTGTTGATGCCATAGTAACAAATGTTGTTGAATTGTATCTACTTGTCGGTTCGATTCAGTGATTCTTTGCAAAACAGTAACTGTGTTCTTTGTGCGAAAACTCCAGTATGCCTTTCGCGTTTAGTCCAAGTGATTGCATTGATGTTATTAATTTTTGGGGAATGTCAGAAAAACTGCCGTCAAGCACAACGTCTATACCAAGAACGTTTTCCAGACAGACCCATTCCGTCACGAATGACTTTTTTGAGAGTTGTAGAAAAATTGCGAACTAGGTCATTTCCTTCTATTATAAAGCATCGTCATCATACGAGACCTGTTAGAACTGAAGATTTAGAGATCAATGTGTTGGCTTATATTATTATTCATCCACATGTTTCTATCCGTACTCTTGCAGAAGAAGTCGGTGTGAGTAAATCTAATGTGCAGAGAATTCTGAAAGAAAATAAATACCACCCATTCAAAATTCAGTCGGTAGAAGATTTGAAACCCACGGACTTTGAACGACGACTTGAATTCATTGCTTGTATTCAGGTAATATTACATGAAAGTCCTAACATATTCAGTCAAATTTTGTGGAGCGATGAATCGCGATTCCACAATAATGGAGTTGTGAATCGACATAACAGTCACTATTGGTCTCAAGAAAATCCCCACTGGGTCCGCGAAAGTAATTGTCAAACTACTTGGGGTATTAATGTATGGTGTGGATTGTTCAATGGCCGCATCATAGGACCTTACTTTTTCAATGAAAATCTCAATGGATTGCGATATTTACATTTTCTATAAAATGATTTGATCCAGTTGATGGAAGATATTCCCATAGCAGAACGACAAGGAATTTGGTGGCAACAAGATGGTGCTCCTCCTCACAATTCACGGGTTGTTACTGAATATCTGGATAGAACGTACCCAAATAGATGGATTGGTAATAAGGGTCCAATTCGGTGGCCGGCTCGTTCCCCAGATTTATCACCGCTTGATTTTTTCCTATGGGGTTATTCAAAAGATATTGTTTTCACTACTCCCCCTTTGAATGTGGATGATCTGAAAATGAAAATTCGACTAGCGTGCAGTGATATTACGCCTGATATTATAAGAGCGACTTGTACGAGAGAAGTGATTCGACGTTTCGAAGCCCGTATAATATCTAATGGGCATCACTTTGAACAATTTTTATGACTTATTTCTAGGTACCTACCATTCTTATGAAATGATTTATCAAGTTATATTATTTACATTGTTATTAATTAAAGATTTGTTTTCGAATACACCTCTTTCAATTTCGCAATTGTTTCATATTCCTGACTGAATTCCACAACTCAAACTTGAAACCATTACTTCGAACACCCAAAATTTTGACTAATTTTCATGTGATCTGATGCAGAGAGAATAATTGTATGAGATACTTTTAAAAATAATAGTCGTTCTCAAGACTTTACATTTTAAGCAATAACTGAACAACGCCGTAACCGAATTCCAAGAACCAAACATGAAATGATATCAGAATTTAACGTAGCATCTGAATATGTAATGATATACAGGGCGTTCTATTTTAAAAAATGGAATTTTGGTATGTAGCACCTACACCAAACACCCTGTATATTTGAAAATTATATCAAAATATAGCTCTCATGAACTCCTAAAACTTTTGTATGAAACATTTTTGTGTATCTCCTTCAACAAACCAGATATTGCCTGTCACATAAAATGTGGGACACCCGGTATATATATATATATATATATATATATATATATATATATATATATATATATATATATATATCACTTCGAAAAATACAACAAGAAACAGTTCAAAAACACAAATACCCAGAAACACAATTTGAGCTAAACTAAGTTCACATATCCAATAGATAAAATATAACAATAAAAAATAAAATTTAACAAATTGAAGACAAAATAGTTTATATAGTCCCCTTCAAAAAATGTGAATAACAAATATACACAATTTCAACATGAGTTCACATGTCATGGTCATAAAATAACATATATCCCAGTATAAAATATAATTAAAAGTATAGGTGTCAACAACAAAAAAGCACCAATCACAGCAAAGTTCCATTATAATATTCATCAAGATTGTAGTACGCTTTAGTTGCAAGGGCATCTTCAACAAGATTTCTGAACTTTATATAGCTTTTTTCCTTCCTAATTTCGTAAGGTATGTGATTATACAGATTTTTACTTTCATAAATTAAAGAATACTTTGTCTGGATTGTTTTTGGAACAGGAAGATGTATTTTATTTTCAGTTACTTGCCGGGTTATGTAATTTGTATGTTCCGGAGTTCCATCCATATTATGTTTTTTGTAAATCAGGCAAACAGTTTTAAGTATGAAAATACAAGTAACAGTGAGAAGTTTTTCTCTCAAAAAGCATGGTCTGCATGACTCACGCACTGCCACCTTACATAAGTATCTAACCGCTCGCTTTTGCAAAACAAACACTGAATGAAAAAGTTGTTGACTGCAAAATCCCCAGAAGGCAACACCATATCTCAGGTGGGACTCAATCAGGGAATGATATACCATGTTTGTTGTGGATGAACTCAGTTCATTTGAAACTATTCGAAGTGCATAACATCCTGATGCCAATTTTTCATTCAAAGCTGAAATATGTTGATCAATTTGGATTGGTTTTTATTCTCAAGAATTTGTCCATTCAAGAATAAATTGTTAATATTACAGCTGGAGGTGAGTAGGTTTGTTTTTCAATATTGTAGCACAAGTAGTTATCGTCACACCATTTTTTCACAACTTATAAATCACCAGAGATAGTTTCTTTCATAGCAGAAGTATTTTTTCCATGCCAAAGGAGCGTGGTGTCATCCGTAAAAATTTTGAAAATTTCTTGAATTGAGAGAGTAACCAGGTCATTTACATAAATGAGAAAAGATTCGGGCCCAATACTGATCCTTGTGGAACGCCCCATAAGATATCCTTAGTGATGGTTTTTTGTTTGATTTCACTAACAGTTTTCTATCATTTAAGAAAGAAGATAGATCTTGAAAGAGGAACATGGACCAATCTTCGCTAAGATTGGAGGCACATGTTTGAAGTTCCGGCAAGACATGGAGAATACCCACAACAGGAAGTTGTGAGGAAACAATGCCCAAATGCAGACCGAAAACAGGTCAACTGATGGTCATCGACCTCATCAACATGAGTTCCCACCCGCTCACTGACATAGAGAAATCCTTGTTTAGGAAAGGTCTAAACTTCGCGAAGCAACAAATCAGGTATAGCAGAGCACGTTTGGACTCATCAACATAACATCAAGTGGGCTCAAGCTAAAATCATCCACAAGGAAGAACATTGGTTCAGGAGAAAATTCAAAGAAGCCGCATATATGTTGTCCAACAACGCGTTTAGCCAAGCTAGCGTGAAGATTTGCAACATATGGAAACCTCTAATCGAGCGAAACACGACCAACTCCCGCTAAGCGGCCAGCTTCCGCTTAAACAGATGAATCGGAGGGAGGAAAGAGGGGATAGGTTTAAGCATTCGAATAACCTATAAATAGTCAGATGCCGGGGGACTAAGTCCAGTTATAACCTGAAGGCGATTGTGGATACTAACAATAGAAACGTCGTGAAGTAACTTGGCTTGAAATCTTTTTATGTTCATTTCTTGTTAATAATTTTTTAATTTTCATCTCGTGTTGATAGTTTTTTTTTATTCTTTGGTTGTCGCTTGTATTTATTTCATTGTAATTTAAGTTTTTTTGCTTAATATAATTGTTATTTTTCAGCTAATCTTTTTTTAATTTTTTACAGATTCTTTCTGGTATTTCAAATCAACTTATATCGTATTATTTGCAACTTATATCGTATATTTTGCAACAAAACCATTCCATAGACTTCAGTTCTTTAAGATTAGTTAGACAAGTTAATAACAACAGGCAACTAAATGCCTATGAGAGTGTGGAAATAAGTAAACATAATAATATTATGAATAACGACAACGGACCAATACCAAATAGCATACTATATAGCTTGTTGAAATAATATTGTTGGGTTTACTGATTACTACATAAAGACACATTGTAAATATATTCAGATAGGCAATATTGTGAAACTAATTTTATATAGCTAAAAATTGTTCTATATATAGCTGTAATATTTAAACATACATAAGGACATATTGTAAATCATAGAAAGGCCAACTGTAAAATTAATTTAGGGTGGTACACTTGTATGGGTGATATTACTGATTACCTACCTGTATGATGTACCTGATTAGTATAAGTAGCTTTAGTTTTGAGTAGTTATTAGTTTTATCTTCCTCTTGAAGATCACTTGGCGATCGAAACACGTGTCGAAGTGTAAAAATAACTATTTGGTGTTGGAAAAAAACTCCAGTAATATTCATTTATATCGTATTAGACAATGGAAGTCCGAACAAATGAAATGCAAGTTATTAAACAGTTCATAAAATATTGGAAAAATATATTTCCATTTTGTAATTTTCAGGGGCTGTAACTTTTTTTGTGTAAACATTAACAGTAAGGTGAGTTATATCCAATCGAATTATTTTTGACTCCAGAATATGTGGTTCAATTTATGATCTACGTTTTTGTTACACCCTTTATGTGAGTGAACTACAAGAGCAAGTAATTCAATTAGCATTTTCATGAAAACGAGTTAGCTTTTTGATCATCAAGAGTGTCAAATATTATAGAGACCTCAGTAATCTTTCTTTAATGACAGTGCTCTTACCTTTGCATCTATTTTCCTCAGAAGTTTTCAAGGCATCTTTCAAACTTTGAATTTTCTCCGATTCATTTTTTCCTGAAATGAAATGAAACAAATGAGTTCAGTTTTGAATTATAACATTGTTTCATTATGTACCTGAAGTTTTGTTTTTTCCCTTCGGTGTTTTCGTGAAGTCTCCCATGATTCTAATTTTTCTGTAAGTAAATCCAAACATATAATATTTACATGTACCAGTTAACAACAAACATTTGGTAAAATTTCCGTTTATATTGATTGGGAAAAGAAATAACAGAAGAAATTTAAGAACTAGACAGTTCCACAAGACGGGAGACGAGAAAAAGAGAGGAAGTACTTGAACCAAGTAGAATAAAAATTTAAAGAAATGTTAAAAGAACAAGTACGGAGAGAAAATAAGAAAAATAACAATTACTGGTTAGGGTAATAAGAAATATGGAAAAAAGAACTGTAATGGAAACAAAATAATAGAAGAATAAGAAAAAATGCTAGAATATCTATATTCTGCCACAAGATAGGTACAGATCAACAAGAGAAGTTTCAAACTAATTAATACAGGTTTAAAACTTAACCTGTTGGAAAGTATGGAAACGAACAAATTTATAAACTGCAAATATCTTATGAACGATCAAACTGCACATTATTAAATCTGTTCATTTCCAGACAAGAAAAGTTAAGTATAATTACGTTATTTCCGGAAATTTAATTTATTCATATAGGTAATGTATTTATATCTGCCCTTTACAGGTATTAACGCTATTGTATAACGAAACACGTGTTGCGGTTTTTGTAGAACCCTTTATAGTGAAAGTTATACAATAAACTGTTTTACTGAGTTTTAATATGGATTATTTTCATTAAGTATCGGACAGTTCCACTCAATTAAGAGAAATTCAGTCTAGCAGTTGAACAAAATCTGTCATGATCTTCAGAGAGGAATTGCTGCATAAATTATGAAGAGAGAAAAATCATTCAATGGCGAAATGAATGAAGTTGAGAACGAATACGTTCATTAAACGGGCCGTTGAAGAGAATAAGAAACTCAGAACGGAAAGTTGTTGAGGGCCATGTATAGTAGTAGACTTTTTTATTGTGGAATCACATAAGCCCTTCAGGAAAATCCTTAAGACACTCTCGGTCGGTGCCTTTTGAAAAGTTGATATTCCCGTTGAATTCGAATCGCTGTAGATTATATTCATTTGTAAATACATTTCAGGAATTTAACTTTGCAAGGTTGTCGTTCTCCAACATCGACATTATCACATACATACAGATGTTACCAGTTTTACTTCATCTTCGGGAGACACCTACTTGGTTAGTGAAACGTCCGTCAAGAAGAGTGTTGTAGTAAAAGTTTTTGTTTTTGAATAAGATATCAAGGTATTGGAAACTCCAAAAAAAATTGAGTAAGAATGTGAGAAGTTACATGAGAATACTTTTTGTCAGAGAAATTCTAAGTGATCGTTCCTCAAGAAAGATAGACAGTTATCATCTTTCAAGATTGTATGTTTTTGTCGACTGCAATCATCAGTCGATTGGACCAAAGTTGTGAGAAATATGATCATTCTCTCAATTTTTTCTCCGGAAATATGCACACTGTATACGGTTTCGAAAGCGAAGATAGATATCTAGTGGACTACACTAATACCGAGGATGCTACAATGTAGTGAAACGCGATTTGCAAATGAAGTCCGTATTACGAAAATTTGTAATCATTATCATGAATGTTGTTATCGATTTTCACCAAGTAACGGGTCAGTGTATTCGAAATCCGAAGAACATATGAAAATTTTAGTAAATAGTAATTGATGTAATTAATTAAAAGACATGCTTGATATACTCGTATTATGTAATTGCCAAATATATGTATTTGAATATTTCATTTCAAATAGTCTAGAGTGAAAACTTCTCGGAAGTGAGAAAAAAAATTGTGGTCAAATTATTACACAAACTAAAGAAAAAATAAAAAATAGATTTCCAAAATATCTACGTAACAAAACACAGTCTTCAAGATAGTTTCCTTCGAAAATAGAGACTGTTAAAAAAAAAATCTGTTTTTCCGTTAACCAGCTGTCGCACCCCTACGAACGACAACCCTCAGAAGTCGAAACTTGTGCGAGCTAAGGATTAACGAGGTCTTACCTTTTAACGTGTAATTCCTAACACTGAATGGGGAAAATCAATATAATCCATTTCATTTGGAAAAACATTACATTATCAAAAAAACATTTTCTAAAAATCAACTCTTCAAAATCTTTTGTCATTTCACTTTAAGGTTTTGATAACAATAATTTAAAAATAATATATACCCAGGATTCGATTTAATTTATAATCTCAAAAGTAGAGATAGGATTTCACATAAGCTTGAGGAAATGGGCTGGTTGAATATGTTTAATCCTCGTTTACTACATTCACGTTGTTTTTTTATAAAATCCTTAAAACTGATACACCTGAATATTATTGTTTTTATTTCCTTCGCTTTCTGGAAAGTACAATGCATTGAAGCAAATAAAAAATTTTTGAGTGAATTTATGTTTTATAACTCCACTTCTTCGGGAAAAGCTTCTAATGGACCTTAAATGTGGCACACACTATTTCAAACAAGTAGGTTTTGAAACCAATAAAACAGAGAAAAGATCTTATACTATTAAAAATATCATAATCGCGTTCTGAGGAAAGATTGTTTGTTTTATTTCCTGTTACATTTATCACTTTTGTACTATTGGTGATCTATGAATATTGAGTGATACACGAGTGTATCAAACTGACAATGCCAGACAAGCATTCCATAAACCATTCCTTCAGAACTAAATTGAATATTTCATGTGAACCGTCTCCATATAAGGTTATCAGAAGTTCATCCAAGGCTGTCGTTCACTTAAGAGACACTAGAGAGTGAAATAAGAGATGGTATTACCACATTTTTTGAACAACATTCAGCAACCTTGCTCAAAGAAAATATTATAGAAATTAGATTGTCAGCAATAAGGAGCTCAGCAAATAGAATATCAACAACAAATAGAACAAAAGTAAAAATTCGAGTTTTTCTCAACATTTTACTATGAAGTATTTCAAAAAATTTCCTTAATAAATATTTATTATATGTCGATTTTATAAGCAGTTATTATTTTACAATCAGACAGGGCAGCTTTGAACTTTTCACTTTTTTACTGTTACGGGAAAAGGAGGTATATCTATTTTTTATAGTGAAAGAGGTACCTACACTTCAATGTAGAATACTAAAAATACCATTTCCTATTTGAATTTTTTGTGATGAATGGATTAAAAAATGGCACTTCAAACATAAAATGGTGAAAATTTTCGATTCTTAAAATTTTCCCTACGAGCACGTTGTTTGGCATCGAGGCCCCATTTTGAATAGGAAGGGTCACTTGTGTTATATCGTTGAAAAGATAGTTTTTTATTTAAATGAATTATTCGAAATATTCACAGGAATCTATTCCAAATTGTTGACTAGAGACCATTTCAGACAGCAAATCATTTTCCGGTTCGTTTCAATATTTAACTTTCTTATACCCATCAAACAACTGAATGACGACGTCTACGATAATTTCCTTGTCACTCAGTATATAATATAACATTAACTGAAGAGGTAATTTTGATTTATTGAGTATATTAATTATTATCGAACCGTTTTCATAGTACAGTTTTTTAATATCGACAACAGAATTTCTTTTGATTTCAATTTTATTATTGCTTCATGTAGAAATTGGTGAAATAGAATGAGTGACAAAAAAAATAATTAATTTTAAGTACGAAATGTGCTTACCTTGAAGCAGTTCCTGCGACTGACTG
The DNA here is from genome assembly GCF_025532065.1 of Leptinotarsa decemlineata. Taxonomy (NCBI): domain Eukaryota; kingdom Metazoa; phylum Arthropoda; class Insecta; order Coleoptera; family Chrysomelidae; genus Leptinotarsa; species Leptinotarsa decemlineata. Next base: position 25,833,045 of record NW_027412529.1, on the reverse strand, counting down.
GTGTGGCCTTTCTGTCCTTTTGGAAGAAATCTCTGTACGAGGATTGCGCGATATATTTATTCACGAGACATGCCGAACATTAATTATTCACTGTCGTAAAGGTAAAAATGAAATCTTCACTGCTCCGTCCCGAGAAGGCTGAATATCAACTACTCTTCTAAGTTGCCAACGCAAAAGGGAAATTAATTCAGTTTCGGTCAGGACCATGACAATAATAATATTTGTCATGCATTTTGTCCATTTTCCTGGTATAAACAAAGTGTGCAAATATTCGTGATTCTAGCGATTCCAAAAATCTATTTGTTATCTCTGAATCAACTGTCAACGAGAAAGCGTAGGTATTTAGTTTGAGCATAAAAAAGTGTTCTTCAGGAAAACTATTTGAAAGCTACAAATTCAAAAAATAGCTTCGGGTTAGCAAAGATCGCTTTAGTCTCAAATTCAAAATTTTTTCGACCACCGTTGTGTTGCATTCCTTGTATATTTGCTCAGAAATGGCTGAAGTAATGCGAGCTTTCACATATTCAATTAGGGTTTACATAATCCTTCAAAATGGCTGGTGTATAATGAATTTCCATTGAAACACACAATTTTCCTAGGATATCTCGATTTCCTTATCCATCTTTTTCTCAGGAAAATATCCTATAATTGACGACAGGATACTTTAGTTGAGCCATTAAAGCGTCGCTGGTCATCCAGGATTACTAATCCCCACCGATGTCGGCCTCTCTGGGGTCTATTTTGTTGATGTTCAGGAAATATCCGAAGGATATCTAAACTCAGTCACAGTTCAAAAGGCAATATGATAATATGTTATCGTGTCCTCGAAGTATCATGACATTGTCATTATATGACAAGGAAAATTATCAAATAAAAATCACGATTCATTGTTACATATTACAAACATTTTGTGGAGAACGAGTTTCAAATTCCAACAAATCGTGACAATTCAAAACAAATTTTATTACACAATTCGGTTTTCGTCGGTTATTATCGGTTGGAAATCGATTCACATGATGGGCGATTTTCATTCGAAGACAAACGAATCCCATCCTTAGTGTGAGTGTTTCTGCAGGTTGCTGAATATTGAGTTCATGTATTTTTTCAAAATCATGTTTTATTGTCTGATAATTTCCGTATGATTTCGCGCTTTCATTTTGAGGTGGTGAAGTGGATATTGTTTTTGGCAAAGTACAATATATCTTGCTCGTGTTGTGTGAAGCGTCAGTTGAACTTGAAATATTATTTGAAATATCCCTGTCGAAGATATTTTAAAAGAATATACAGTACTATTAATGATATTGCTTATCAAAAACTTCAAGTGACCCTAAGGATATGTGTGCGACTGTCAACAGTCTAGATGACATTGGATACTGATCATAAAACATGAACAATACATTGTTATGTGTTAGAGAAAAATATTCACGACACTATACTGCAACAAAAAAAAGCGAAACTAGCACATTTCCCTGAGTGTGAAAAAACATTCTGAAAGAAAGAAATATAAAATGTATTTTATTACCACAACAAAAACTCTCAAACGTTCCATGATTATCCATGGGATATCATTTCAAGAATGCAATGATCTGATGAAATCTTTTATTTGTCTTCTTAACAGGGGCCAGTTGTCTGCAAGTTATGGTATTATCTGAAAGACATCAAAGAGTGACTAGAAAATTTTCCGTCGATAAATCTGGTGCCAAATCTAAACATATAGCCTTAGTGGCAACGCAAACAAAGAAGCATAAATACATTTTATGCGTTTCAGAACCACGGACCTTAAAAATCTACTCCGATGTATGATTCTGTTTTCAACAGATCAGACCCCTAGAGAGAACTTTGCGTGTGACCAATGCGCTTCCTAGAAATGATGCGTTTCCTAGAAATGATCGAACATTTATGAAGCAATAGAAATACCGGTTTTGATTAGTTGGTTGAATATATGACTTATAGTATTATCGTTAATAGTGATAGGTATACGTTAACCTGGAAGAAGTGAATGACGTTATTTTAGATCAGTGCCAAATAGGTTAGGTAGCCGCCCCTATAATAACTCGTCTTAATCGATGAACAGAGATAGTTTGGGAAGTGATTTATTGTGAATTCGACCACTAAAAAGGGAATATATTTCTGAATTACTCAAATAGTGAATGTGTTTGAAGGGTGAAAAAGCATTATGAGTTAGGCAGGATACTTTTCGGTCAGACAAAGGTGATTTACGAATAATATTTAATCGCTGTATAGCGTGGGCCCAATTGGACACTCTCGAAGGTAAACTCGTGTTTTCAAATTAGATAGATGAAAACTGATGTCTACGTTTGAGGGTCAAATTTTATGACAAACAATGATGAAAACTGCATGATGATATCTATCATCATTTCTGAGTTACAGCATGTTTTTCGAAAATGTGCATTTACGAAAAGTTGCTGTAATCTTTTTTCTGTCGAAAGTTTCTTATTTTTGTAAAAATATATCCAAAGCACTTTTTTACGTAGAATTCAATGGTGTAAAAAACTTATTTTTTCGAATGAGATATCAATATTCCAACATATTTCAATAGAGCTTAAAATTGCCTTTACACACTTGATGTTTTGAGAAGTCATCTTTAAAATACAGAGCTTTTAGATTTTCTTATGTAGACTTTGAAAAGCACACTTTGATCAAGTAGGCTTTGGACGACGCGACGCGGCGATAGAACAGAATGCGAATCTTTATTGGTAGCTATCAAATTTTGACTTAGGCAGTAACGATGCTCTTCATTTTATTGTATATCGACGATTTATTGGAAAAAAACCTAGAACAATATATTGCTTAGCTGACGACAACATACTTGTCTCGTCATTCCATTTGAATTCCAGGACATCGGCTACGGAGGCACATCTTCACCGGCAGCCGGAGGTTGCATATCTTAATGAGGATCTAGAAGTGATTTCGAGTTGGAGATGAAAGTAACCAGGTTCAATTCAATGCTACAAGAACCCAGGCATCGGTTTTCTCCAAGAAGATAAATGTCTCCGAATCGTATATAATAATGTCAGGTCAGACAATTTAGCTTTCTGCTTCGATATGTTTTTTGAGGGTTAAAATGGACACCAATATCTCTTGGCACTATCATGTCGCTGGAATTGCGAAGGATGCTCTTCAAAAGCTTGGAACACTGTTCCGAACCAGAAATCTGTACACACCTGAGCAACTTTTGATGCTTTATAAAGCTCAGATCAGACATTCTTTGGAGTATTATTCTCATGTATGGAGCTCTGCCCCCAAACATACCCTCAAGTTGCTGGATTCCATCCGTCTGATTGGAGACGCGAACATCACGTGCAACCTTGATAGCCTGAAACATCATAGAAGGGTTGAAGATTTGTCTCTTTTCTATAGATACTTTCACGGGAAGTGCTTAAGTGACTTGGCACATTTTATTCCACCAGGAGAGGTACATATCAGAAATACGCGACGAACTGTGGCTGCTCGTTTTGAAGTTCAACTCAGTATACCTTGAACTTTACTGTTCAAGAACTCTTTTTACTAGAGAATTGCGTTTATGTGAAATAAACTTCCTGAGAACTTTTTTCCAAATGGATTTAATCTCCAGCGATTTAAATCCAATGTGAATCGCTACTTTCGCACAGGCACCGCTCTGAGAGCGCCTTTAGGATTTTCATGTAGTGCTTGTATTTTGTCCTTAAAAAGGCTCATGAAGTTTGAATCCACCGAGATGTAATAATGAAATAAGTTGTGATTTGAGCATCTCAACGACTGGTTACAATATCATCAACATATTACATATATTCTGGAATACATTAGCAGCTAGGCGTAGGTAAACCTTAAGCCACATTGACACATAAACGTCAAACGCTACTCGCACATGACAGTAGTGAGAGCAGATTGTCATTTGTTCAATTAACTTGTTCATCAATAAAAACGTGAAGTGTAGTTGTTGATAATGTGCTTGGAAAATTTTGCAATGGGAATTGTAAATTGCATACAGTGCTTGAGGTTCACTTTCGCATGGGTTGAACAAGCGAAACTAACTCAATGTTTTGAAAAAACTAATGACTCAACGATGTTAATTTCATCTGAATCCATTTATGATTGCAATCGAGAAACAGTTTTGGAGTCGAAGCGTTTCGGTAACATGTAGTAACCCAAGAAGCAATATTGATCGGTTAGAATATTTAAATTTTTCAAAGCCGCAAGATGTTTAGTGAACGGCTCTTTCAAAGTTCGAATACTGTGAGGATTGACTTTGAACTTTGGGACAATTTTCAATTTCCTTATGATGGGAAGTTGGTAAATCACGTTCCCTTTTAGGTATTTTTATTATCTATATTTCTATATAAGCGATTCTGTTGAGTTGTTTCTTATGACAAGAGCTAGTGATCGTTTGGAAATGGAAATGTAGTAACAACAATAATAATAATATCGTTTATTTCCCATTTACAAATCAAAGTATATATGATTGATAATTTTATATATTTTTTTATATAAGACAGAATGAAACTCATATAACTTTAATTTCTTCGTTTCTCTAATGCTACAAATTCTAATTCATAAAGCAGGTCAGAGAAATTAAAATTTTTTGGGGTATAAATTCCAATGATTCTGAAACTGAGGAATTTCAGGAGTTTCTTTTGTACACTATAAATTGCAGATAAATATTGTTTGTATATGGTATTCCATATTATGAATCTATTTTCTAGTTTTGGCCAAACGGAAATACAGATAGGATATTATTGAAATTTTTTTCAATACCTTATAATAAAACCATCATAAGTGCGGTAAGCTGAGTTTTTAATGTTATTGATGTTTGGAATACGAACGGAATAGAGAAAATTGTATTTCGTATAATACAGCGTACATATAAAAGTATTTGTTTCGAGAGGGCTTTTTCTTCCAGTTTATGTCTGGAAGTTATTTTTTGCAAAATTTACACTTCTTTGAATAGAGTTAATTTTTTGAAATTATTTGCTTCCTTTCTTTCTTTGAAAGATTCCCACATTTTTTTGTATCAAGATGGAGAAGAAAAAGCCAAAACTTTCTTTCTTGTTATTAATGTGGTAATTGAATGTCAAATGATTATCAAAATATACTCCTGAATCCTGAATATTATTATCTGTTCTCTCCAATATGATGTCTATGCGGTAAGGAAATTGCAGTGTATAGAATTTTCATTCAAATGTAAGCGGTTTTTGAGAAACCAATCTTGTAACAAATCAACTGTTCATTGATGTGTGAAGTTTTGAATTTTCAGCAAACATTAATCTGTTGCAGGTTAATGAGTTGCACAGATCGTTAATAAATAATGAAAACAATAAGGAACCAAGTACATATTTGAAGAAAAGTATACATATTGATTGTGTCCGCTAAGATATAATTTCAAAAGTTGACAATGGATTTTATTGAAACCCATGCATGAAAGTTTACTTATGACTGATCCTATCGGATGATTAAGAGAAGTATGTTTACACCACATCAACTTGCCCTCTACGGTCGTAATTATTGATCTAGGATTCATAAAACTATATTGATAATCAAATATATATGTCGAGGGGACCGATAGATACGGCTATAAAAGATTGTAAAATGTTGGCAAAGTTATTGAGGATTGAGATAGCTCTGTGATTACTGGATTGATTTCGATTTTGAGCTTTGTGTATCGCACAAACTCTGGCTGTTCTCCAGACTTCAGGAAAAACAGATGTTCTTGAAATAAAGTTAAAAAATATGTTTCGGGGATAAAATAACATTTTCAGACAGTCTTCCATTAGATACGAAGGAATGTTATCTGGACCTGAGTCATCTTTTTTTTTCAATTTTTTTCCAGCTGACAATATTTCTATCTCTGTTATTAGTTCTACACTGATATCTATTGAACTAATAAGTTCGAAGTTAGAAACTTTTTCTTCTTCGATACAGGTAATAAATAAGCATTTTTAAAAAACCTATTTAAAGCGTTAACAATTAATTTTGGATTGTTATAGGATTCCCCCTCATAAACAATTCTGCTCAGAATTCTTGTAGTTTTATTTTTATTATGAACGAATGTCGATCAACTATCAATTCGTTCTCAATATTGTGTATATCGATGTGTATACTTTTTTGGCTTTCTCCTTAATAATTTTCCCGAGCCTCCAGAACTCTTGGTGATAACAAATATTTTTGTTGCTCTGTACTTTCCATTCATTTTGGCTTTATTTTTGATAAGTATTATTATATTACCAGTATACCAAACTGAATAAAGATGTTTAAAAATTCTTATAAGTGTAACGTGGAAATTTAGAATTTCATAAAACTCATAGAAGCTTTCTACAGCAGTATTTACCTCGAATGAGTCTTCCAAAAAGTTCCAATCCGTGTTCAAAAATTCATTACCTAAATAGTGACAAGTAATCAGATTTTCTGAAGTTGAATTGTGTGAAGTTCCTAATAAATATGAATAATTCAATTTTTGGTAGCTCAATATGAGATTTATAACTAGAGCCTTTATAGAATTTCCAAAAAGATTGTTATAAATGGATGTGGTGGAGTTGTATTTTTGATAAAAAAATTTGGACAGATTTTCAAATTCTTCATTATTATATGTGCCTGTCGAAATCTGAAGCGGAATCAAAGTTCCATCATGAGAATCAAACCACCCCATGAATTTTATCAAAATGCAAATATCTTGCCTTTAAAATATCATGAAAGTCTAAAGAAGATTCTACTGAAGTAGCCGGAACGAATATTTCACACCTACGATCGAAATATAGGGCAGTGGGACATAAATTATTGATTTTTCCTTCTATTCCCAAACAGTAAAGAAACACCGCAAACCTTCACGCAAAAAATCGAGAGACTGAAAAAACCATTGGAATGTTGAACTGAACTTAAAAACTTCCATCTAACCAATTTGAATGACCGAAACAGTGATACGATCACGAAGTTACACTTGATAATTATTAAACAAATGAAATAACGCAATTCTATAGAGACAGAATCGTACGAGTCTGGAGAATGAGTTCTTACCGTTTTTACCTACTTTTCATGATAATAATTACAAATATTCATAATATGTACTGTTTTTCCAACTACAACTGTAGTTTACTCAGTTGGACTGGTGTTGTCCAATGGAGGAAACTACTATTGTAGACAACCATGAATAGTGTTATTAATTTCCATCAAGTAATACTTCAGTGTATTCAAAATTTGTCTTTTTTGTTTTAAAAGAAGTTATAATTCCCATTCAACGAAAATTTCAATCACGATGCATAATATATCGAATAACATGATGAATATAAGTTATATATTCACGATACAACATATAATGAAACTGAAATTATCAATAAATAAAGTCACATCAAACATTTGTTGAAAAAATGATACAATGAAATATGTCTGAAGATTGTATCGAGGAGAGATACCTACATACGTACAAATATACAATTTCCAAACATCTCTTCCAACTACCTATACACTGGGTTCTGGTAAATGCCTGCTGGAAAACAACTACTTCCCCGGCTAATACCACGTTGGATATTGAATTCTATTCAACAGACATTTATATAAGATAACTCTCAGAGGTTAGTCTCGCATATGTTTCTTCTTCATCCACAGCAGGATCATGCTGGAATTATTCGATTTGATCACCTACAGACCGGTTTCGAGGTATTACCTCTCATCAGTACAGAAAAGATCCGACTCAGACAGTTCCCGGGACTCGATTAATTTAGCCGCAACTCAGCTGCATATATGAAACCTCCGTCTAAGAGATAGATTGTTAACTAGTAACAGCTCCATCTCGTGAACAAAACCTCAAGCTGGGAAGGAACATCTCATGTAACAGAGATCAAAACGTTTCTGAAGACTACATGGGTAAATGCGAAATATTTATTTTCTTGTACTTATCAATCTCTCATCGTTTGGGTACATGGGATGTTTATCCCTGCTTGCGGCTTCGTTCACGAGTTGGAATAGTTAATAGTTAACAATTTTCCTCTTAGACAAAGGTTCAGCGGAGCCGCATTGAAATTAATCGAGTCCCAGGCACTTTGCTGTCTAGATCGGATCTTTTCTGTAGTGATGAGAGGTAGCACCTCGAGACCGGTCTGTGTAGGTGATCAACTTGAATAATTTCAGAATGGTCCTGCTGCGAGACTAACCTCTAAGAGGTATGTTGCATAAATGTCGGATGGATATAATTCAATATCCAGCATGGTATTAACCGAGAAAATAGTTGTTTTCCGGCAGGCATTCACTAGAACGTACTGTGTATGTAGTTGGGAGAGATGAATGTTTCGAAATATTTATTTTTTTGCACTTACTATAAAATAGGTTGCGCTATAAAATTAGGTCGATAAATATGATGATGTCAGAGAATTTATTTCAGGAAATGTGATTTTGTTTTTTATTGCTGTCTGTATCACATATCACCTGAACAATACTATAAAAATAACTATAAGATTTTGAAGTTTTTTTTTGTGTTTTGTTATTGAGGTTGAGTAGAAGAGAGCACTTGCTCAGTTAAGAAATGAGTTCGAATAAGAGCTGGCTTCGACTTTCAATAGATTTATGTATGTATTTTTTCTTTTTCATTTCCACTTCATCAATTTTTACTACATATCAATGAAAGCGGTTATTATTATTATAAAAATATTAGTCAGTTGATTTCGGTCAAATTAACTATATTCACAATTCATGAAACGGTTTCCTTGTGAATAGCTGAACTAATACATGAAAACTTGTTACTGTTAGAAAATGTGGGAAAAACCCAAAAACCGAAGTTCATGCAAACGAAGTCGCAGGTAATAGATAGTGAATATATATATGAAACTACTGAAATCATTAAATGTAAGTACAGTAAATCAATGCATGGGTAACTTTGCCTTAACAAAAAATAAAGAAATTCACATGAAATTCTGGTGAAATTATTCGGAGGGAAATACGTTTGTCCAGGTTTAATTTTTTTTAGCAATTCTGCAAGAAATTTAGGTAATTTGTTTCTGATGGAAATCAGGTTCTAGAGATTATACTAAAAAAACTGTAACGCGCTGTCTATGAGAAGGAGTTCGGGATCAGACCCAGGAGAAGCAATAGAATATTATTTTCAAAAATCAACAGAAGTGTTAAAGGCATTTTCCCTAAATAAATGCCCATTTGATTTCGAAACAATATTTGACAAAAACCGAAGTTATTACTCACCCATTTTGTGTAGGATTTGGGAAGATGTTCCACATGTCACATTTGTTTCTTTGTTATCAGTTTTCGAACAAAAACAAAGAAGCCCCATTTGTGGGGTATAAAAATAAAAAAAAAACATTCTCTTCAATTTGTACTTTTTGTCATTCAATCTTGAATCATACAAGAGTTCAGTAATGTTGAATGATAATTGCCACTTCATGGACTTTCTAAAAACTAATGATTTAGTATATTCCGAAAATGATACAGAGTATCACCACTATAAAATTTTTAAAGCCCTATTTATTTTTTGATAGCGGGTTTTGCTAAAACAAATTAAGAGGTAGAGGCCCAGTTTTTCCGGGTATGCCTACAGACACGAACGCTTTATCAAAAGGTGTAATCACAGATATGTTTAAAGGATTTCTGCTCATTTCATTATATTCAGAAAAGAGTATGGACGGTTTGGACGAAGAGATTTTTTGAAAAAATAAAATAGTTTTCTAAATATAATTGTGTGAAATGTCTTGTTTGAAGGAGTTTTATTGAACTTCTGCACAGCATAATGCTTACTAAAAATTCAAATATGTCTTCGTCCGAACCTTACAATGCCTATGGAGCTTATAATAAGACACTCAGTTAAAAAAAAAAAAATTATAAGATCATATTTTGCAAAATTCAATTTATACAAACGCCACTAGTTAGGCAAATTATCCACATCAGATCATCGCTAGTTGACTGAATTCAGGCGCGATAGAATTATCATAGAAATTTTGTAGTAGTAGCCACGCCCCTAGAACAGCGGCGCGCGAATACATATTTTAATATTCCTCTAATAAAATGTAAATGGAATATTCGGAAATTATTGGGAATGAATATTTGGGACTGGATATTTCACAGGAATTTTGCAGGTGTACATAATCCCGGTGACAATGCATTATGAAATTTTTGTTAACTGAAAAAACAAAATGGAGGCTTCACATGGCGAACGAGTTTTGTGATTATAGTCCGATTCGAATCAAATTTGGTATCTAGGGGTTTTTGGGGTCGGAAATTATGATTCTCATATCAAAATTGGGAAATTCAACGTGGTAGCTCCAGAATGGTGAACGAGTTTTGTGATTATCGCCAGATTTATTCAAAATTGGAATCTGGGGGTTTTCAAGGTAGGCGATTATGATTTTTTTTGAAAAAAAAAGATGACGATAGAGGCGAAATAAACGAAAAAAATGTTATTTGTAGTTGTCAATAACAAGAGAACTGAAAAGTTAAAAATAAAAAATTTTAAAAAACATTTTCAAACGAAAGCTTTTATACAAACACACTAAAAAAAGACAATCATCATTTATTGTTTGATCTAGATTATTCTGCGAGTTCTCCATTTTAAACTATATACTCAATTTTTCGTTAGAATTCACTTGCCTTGCATCAAACACTGCGCTATCGAGACTGACAGTAAGAGATTGCGAAATTATTGACATATCGTATTGCTGTAGGTCTATTGACATCTGACTCATTTTCTAAATATAGGTATTCACTTTTTGAAAATACTTCACCTTCCACTGATTTCTATCATTTTGCAAAATACTGGGTGTTCTTTAAATGAACGGTATAATTCATACTTATATAATCGAATATAAGTAGTTTAGGTTGTCAATGTCAATAAGTTATTTCAATGATGACGTAACATACGTCACTTTTACTTTAGGGAGGAAAAGTACGACTTTGCTTCCTACAATGAGGTCAGGAAATGTATACTTTCGATAGAGGTAGGCGGAAAACATATTCATTGTCTATTTCTCAGTAGATTTTTTTCCTGATAAAAGTGTGTGTAATACTTGAAACTCAAAGTGAACTACGTGCAAATACACAAAGAAACACAAATGCAAAATATTTCTCAATATCATAACTTGGGGAGTTTAAAAAAGTTTCAATAAAAAAGTTATATTATCAAAACAATTTATTTGCAGTAAAACATTTGGGAATTAATGAACTTCTAATCTCTGAGTGGCATATTTCTTATTTTTCCAGGATCAACCAGTTCCTTTATTGAATGGTTGTCGAAATTTTTTAAGGGTCCCTGCATTTTACTTTTCCAAAAATTTTCGCCCCTTTCAATTTCCGTAATTTTGATTCCTTTCGAAAGTCCAAATTCCGTAAATACACTTTTTACATCCAGTTACATGCAACACGCCTTGTATTTAATAATACCATTTGTGACTCGTATTGACAGCTCCAATTTTCTTTCTCCAAAACATTATCTTTCCATTTTTGATTCCTTCTTGAGAAGTAATCGATTTCGCCGAATATGGACATTTCACCTCTAAAATGGCAGTACCGTCTTGCAATACTCCATCTGATAAAGCACCAAGAAATTGTTGATCTTTATCGACGGAAAGACCACATTTTAGTATTTATTGCTTTACGTCTATTTCCAGTGCCGCAGGGGCCCTTTTTTCGTATTGCTTTCCATGCAGATTATTGCTGGCGTAGATAAGTACTTGGGATAAATTATTTGTTCTACTAATCGTTTCCTGGATGTTTTTGGCAGTATTTTGCTGACATCTCCTCAAAATTTGATGCCGTTATCCTTTTTTCCTTTTTGTCGTGCCATAATTTGCATCCACTTTAGGTTTTAGAAAGGATTTCTATTTTTTTCAGTTCTTCAACGGTTTTTTTGAAATTTTCAGCGATGTAATCCTCTTCACATACTTTAAATCCTTCATCATCTAAATCTGTTTTTTTGCAACATTCACCGTAATCCTTGTTGTTACTTTTTTGTCAGGCCCTCTTTTTAACGCAAATTTTGCGACGACGTGTGTATCTCTCCTCAATTTATTTTGTAAGTGCAGGCATTCTACCTGTTAGCGACTGCGATAAAATGAACACAAAATGTTTTGTATTCCATTCCACAGCAGAAATTTCACATCTTGCTCGAAAGGATCGCCTTGAACACCTATGTGTTTACAACTGTTGGAATTAAATTGTTCAACAGTATTCGTATCGACATTATATAATAAACTTTTGGAATGCGTAGTAAGATATTCGACTGGGACCATCATTATTTCCTATAAAGCTAAAAGAAAATGATAAGTTAGTATACAATTCACATACCATCAATGTTTTAATTTGAATCTTCTAATTAAATTTCAATCTCACCTTGATAAATGAATTTCACTCACCTGTAAGCTTTATATCAGTTATTATTGAGTTTGCATTCGACTTGTCTTTGCAGAAGTATGATGAACAATTTCAATGTTCTCCTAGAATATGACTGTGCCCATTCAATATATCTTTCCGTAAATTTTCAATTTTTTCATAAAAAAAACATTTTATTCTGATCTATATTCGATAGCCTTTGATACTGAAGACCTAAACCGCAGAAGATTCTCCTGAATTATTAAAAAAAAGTATTATTACCCGAGAATATATTGATGTTGATAATTATTGGGGTATATTTCATATAGAGTTTTTCATTTGTACCTACTGATAAAATAATCGTTTATTGACCTTAATTTGTTTTCTTAAAACTGCAGGGCCAGCATGTTTGTTCTTACAAATATCTGCCAACTTATTGACATAATTCCTTAGGAGATGGTTTCTACATTCAATTTTTTCCACTATAATGTTGTATTCTGCATAAGGGTCGCGTTCCAATAACATTTGATTACAGGAACTGTCTCCATCCGCAATCATCGTTTTGAAAATTACTCCGTGCTTTTCCAAACTTTGTTGAAATGCTGCTGCGATTACATCCGATTCCATGGCACTTGAAGAGAACATCCAATTTTTGAAACAGCGATGGGGCTTTGGCTGACTTCCTTTATTTTCATGTTTTTTCACACAACGCAATATTTATTTCTAACACCCATGCTACCCATCCTAATGACTTTATTAGTTTTTGCACCAATCACCACACCAGAACCAGACGTATAATTCCTTATATACGACCTTTTGGCCCAAAATCCATCGCATTTTACGTTAATAAATGGAATTCCGTTAATAATATTTCCAGGCTCAATAGCATTTTTTTTCTTTTTCTATTGCTTCATCTATTACTTCTTGTGATTTTTCCTCTATCTTATCACAAACCCTATTGTGAAATTTATCGTATGTTCGATGGGATCCATAAGGAATTTCTAATGTTGCTGCGATCTTTTCAACATGTTTGTATCCCAATCCTATTGACATGATCCACAAAACCGCTTGTTCACTCACTCCATCGGCATCATAGTTAGTTTTTATATTGTAATATCTATTGCACATGTTACATTTTGATTTTATAGTCGATGCGAATCCAGACGACGTTCATCAATAACAGCAATATTTTGCAGAGTGCATTCCGTACCGGGATTACGATTTTCTGGAAGTGGAATTATTTTCAGTGCATTGAAAAAATGGTCGATATCTATAATTCTTTTCCCAACCAAAATAATTTATTTTTCAACAGTGTCTTTGAAATTTCTTTTTTTTACATTCATTGGTTTTACCATCCATTTGGGTTTTTGTATCTTCACCAGAATTCGTATCTGATGATGATATCTCTCTGTTATCGTTTTCCAATTGATCTGCAGATATATTTTCTATATTTGGATCGTTATTCTTATTATTTTCCAAAATTAAAAGTAACTCATTCGTTACATTGTTTGTTTTGGACCTGAAATAATAAAGATTAAGACACATATATAATATTTATGGAACACATGAATGATATGTTGTGAGTACAAAAAGTGTAATTCACGCCCTAGTGCATAAAGTTGAACTTTATAAACTACGCGTAAAATTTTTACTTTATGTACGGCGTAAATAAACTTTTTACTTCTCCAATAAAATTCTAGTTTCGGTTCACGAAAGTATTTTTGAAAATCAAAAATTTTTACTTACTTGTATTTGGATAGCCTAGCGATTCTTGTTTTTGCACTAATGCGCCTTATACTCAAACTTATTCTTTTTTTAGCACCAACGTCTCTCCAACAACGTTTGCTTTCTATATTCATTTCATCCAACAACCTTCTATTTGTCTTTTAATGTATATTGAGCACAACTTATACTTTACGAACTGAACTAAACCGAAATAAAACAGCAATAATCCTACCGCAAACCTAGAAACGTATTTTACGTACCGCCACTGTCGAGTTGCTTCTGTGCCGATTGTTTATGAGCATATCTTGGCTACCAGAAAGCTCCACCTTTTCCCTTTCTCCCGCCTGACCCTTGCGCCCCTCAGAAACTGTTCGTAAAGGGCCTGCCAGTGTTAATAAGAAAAATTCGTTTCGAGGTAGATGTATGCCAGAAAATATATATTTTCTATACACCGACCAGCATTTAAAATAGTTTGAATTTTTTTCAGTATACTATAAAAGAAAATATAAGTATGGAATCTGAACAGTAAGATAGTTTATCAGATAATCATTACCTACATGTAATGAAAGTGAAATTGATCGCTGCCCGTACATGGAAGACATTAGAGAAACACTATCTAAAATAAAGAAAACACTTTATATGCCTTTGAAAATCCATTTCATTTGATTAATTGATTTTGAACTCTCAAGACCTTCCAGCATTTTTTGAAGCAAAGGTTTCTTTTGGCAATTTCATTTTTCATAGTAATACAGTCTTTTGTATACGTTAGGTGAGCTGCAAGAAATGCTATAGTTTTCAACCAACAAAAGCTGTGTTTAATTTTCCTTCGCATTATTTTTTCAAAGCTAGCCTAAGAAAGTTAGTGTCAAACTCTGAGGATGAATATTAGCTTTCCGGCAATTGTTGCATCTAATGCTGAAGATCAAAACTCAGGAGTTTATACTTGAAAACTATTGGTCATGTCCTCAAATCGACTACTTAGTTGAGTTATTACAATATTCAAGTGTTTCGTCTTCAAAATGTTTTTCTTCTTATCACTTCTTCTGTTTTTAAAATCAGTAGTATTTCTCAATTTTTGAGTGATTCCTATAGCAACTACACGAGCAGTTTCATAGTTATCTCTTAATTTAGTCAGATTCTTTTGTGTAATATATTGAAAAATTACTGGTGCTTGATAAGTTTAGCAGCAATTTTGAAACAACGTTAACTGATTTCAATATCGGTGTGTGTTAATCTTTACTGGTAGCTGTCAAATTTTGAACGTGGCAACATGACATGTTGTGAATAGTCGTGTGTTCGATTACTTCTACAATATCATTACAAATTGTGTGTAAATTAAGATAAAAAAATCTGAAAAGTTGTGTACTTGTAGAAAGGAAGTAGTATCACACCCTGGTGAAAAGTGCAATCTAAGAAAATGGTTCTAACGCGAGATGTTGATGAAATAAAATAGGCAGTAAATAATGCCATGTCGAAGTTCCTGAGAGACCAGACATTTATAAAACAATTACTGATAGTGTAGCCGAGACGGTCACGTTATCATTCGATGAAAAACTCTCAATGTTAGAAAAAAAAGTCAGCGAACTAAAAACGAAAATGAAAGACGTAAAACAACACTATGAAAACCAAATAAACAATCTCGAGGGTACCAAAAGAAAAATAATTAATGAAAATTCTGTGATATACAAAAAACTTGACAATATATTCAATTTCAATTTATTCACATACCATAATTTACAGAATTACCGTGTTATACTTTAGAAATGTTACATTCCACTTTAAAAACAAACAACCAAAACACAAGCAATTCAATTGCTTGTGTTTTGGCCTTGAAATATATCTGAAGTGGTAACAGTGTTGTTACCACTTCAGATATATAACAGTGGTGTTTCATCAAGATTTAGTGGTAACAGATCAACTACATTAATATTGAGAAATATAAACAGAAATGAAAGGGAAAAAGAAATAAAATAAGAAAATTTAAAAAAACTAGGTATTCATGATTATGCAGACAATAGGAGTAGAAGGAAAAATACGTCGGCAAGAGAGGATGAGGTGTTTGATGAGGATTTGATTCTAACAAAAGATATAGTGGAGAGGTGATATTATCAATGAATGATGATTTGTTGTTTTTGTTAGAAAGTTTTCAACATATTTTTATTTTCATATATACATTTTTTTATAGTGTTTTTGTACTTTGGCAAGGAGTTTATAGTTTTTATGTTATGTGGCAAAATATTGTACAGTTTTGGTCCATAAAAAATATATATATATATAACGTTGTGTGTATGTTTTCCGAAAATTTGGTAATATTAAAGACTTATTTACAGCGAATCTAGTTTGCTTAGCTTTGGGAGTCGTAGGTATATTCTTGTTCATTATGGAACATCCAGATCAATGACTGGTGATATATAATTCTTTTGTATCAAGTGTTTCAATATCCTTGTAGAGCTTAATGGTGAAATAATTTTTTTTTCAATATTATTTTTAGTAAGGAATTTTATGTTGATTGAAGTTTACCCAATGCATTATCGTACTGACCTCCCCACACTGTTATGCAATATCTAGTAACTGATTCGACCAGGGAGTTCTATAATATTAAAATATTTTTTTTGTTCAAGATCTCTGTGATACTATAAAATTTATGGATCACTTGTCTGATCCTTTTTGTTACATGTGTCACGTGATCATCCCACCGTAGATGTTGATCCAGTATAATACCGAGATATTTCATATTGGGTGTTTTTGCTATAGTTGGGCAAGTGCACTTATTTGTGTCATTACAACCATGTATTGTTTAAAAATTGTAGAGAGGCTGTTCAGATTTTTATAATGAAAATGATATAAATTTAGTTTTACTTACGTTGAGACTTAAAACATTGTGGTTAAGCCACATTTGTAAATTTCGCAGATCCATTTCTGAGTGAGCCTTTAGTTGCTGCCACGAGTCACCCCTATATAATAATGCTGTGTCATCAGCATGAGAAATTATACTCCCTTTGAGATTTTTTATAGAAGGTATGCTATTGATGTATACTAAGAAAAGTGTCGGGCCCAATACTGTTCCTTGCGGAACTCCAATTTTGGTATCAATGGGTTCACTCAGACAGTCTTCAATTTTTACAATTTGCGATCATTGCGACAAATAATCTATCATTATTGTAACGAATTAAAGAATTAACTGTCTTAAACAAATTTATTTTAACAATACTTCACTATCACAACTAATTTATTTACACCACTCAGTAACTAACGCTTAATTTATCTTCACCGTTTGTTAACCGCTCGATTCGCTTTCTTGGTACAGACTACTCTTCGGGACAAATAGCGACGTTTTTATATCGTCAACGAACGTTCCGGATCCCTCTGCGGATTTCGGGACCCATCCGGAGTTTTCGCGGTATGCGTCATGCGTTGGCTGACTGGGACACAGTCAGGGCCGGCTTCAGATTCATTACATTGCCCCCTCCTTAAAGACGTTTCACCCCGAAATGTCATCCTTGGCGTGTGTCGATACCTGCAGAACTCTCCATATTTGCACTGTGAAGTTCGATGGAAGTAACACTCCACAGTCTTTATGTTCGGTCGTGGAAGATAGTTACCACACACCAAAATCTGGATGCCGCTGAATCTGAAGATCGTTTCCAACATGCTTCTCACAATTCTCCAGTCCAGCCTGTCGAGCCCAGAGGCTAATTTCGGGATCGCCAACTCCACGAGATTCTGGTCGAGCATCGTCTCCTTCAGTCTAGTAAGAATCCTCCAGACATCTTCATAGGATGGTTTGTCTCGAGAATGCTTTTTGGTCACCAAGTAGAAGATGTTTCTCAGACCCTTCTTCAACTGTAGCACTCCTCCGACTTCTGGATTCTGTTCTCGTAATGTTTGAAGCTGACCGAATTTCTTGTTGAATACCACAGCGATGCCTTTGGACATTTGGAGATCCTTTGCCACGCAGTGCGCTAGGGCGTAATCAACTGGAACCTTGAAAAGGTCTCGTGGCTCTTCTCGAGTTACCCCATGTACGACCTTCTGTCCATTCGAGTATAAGGACATGAATTGCTGGAACGTCATTTCATCCTCTGGTGGTCTGAGGGCGCGAACTTGGTGGTGATTTCCAGCATAAGGAGCCAGTCTATTGAAATAGACGACCCTAGGCTTTCCTCGAGGTGGCTTATGGATTCGGTAGACGAGGTCATTAATCTTTTTCATGATTTTGTACGGACCTTCCCACGAGTTCCACAACTTCGGTGATAAACCACGGCGGCGCTTAGGATTGTACAGCCAAACTAGGTCGCCGATTTCGTATCCTCCAGCATTCGCCTTGATGTCATAGGCCTCCTTCATCCTATCGCTGGCACTCCGGATGTTCAGACGGACTCGTTCATGAATGTCGTCCATTCTCTGCCGAAGCTTGCTGACATAATCTTCCCCCGCAGTGTCTTGTTCTGGAGGCATCCCAAATTTTAGGTCGCAAGGAAGCCGCAGCTCTCGTCCCATTATAATTCTGCCAGGGGTTTGGCCGGTTGACTCGTGCACTGCCGAACGGTAAGCCAGCAGGAACAGGTGGAGGTATTGGTCCCAGTCTCTTTGATGGTCAGAGACTACCTTGGACAAGTGGCGGTGTATAGTCCTATTCATTGGTTCCACCATTCCATCGGACTGTGGATGTAAGGCTGTGGTTCTGGTCTTTCGAATGTCCAACAGTTTACGTATTTCTTGAAACAGGTTGGACTCAAAATTTCTGCCCTGGTCCGAATGCAGCTCCAATGGGACACCGAATCGACATATCCATTCCTTTACCAGGACGTCAGCGACGGTAAAGGCTTCCTGGTTGGGCAGGGCATAGGCTTCTGCCCACTTGCTGAAGTAGTCCATGGCTACCAGGATGTATTTGTTCCCATGGTGGGACTCTGGGAACGGGCCGGCGATATCGATGGCGATTCTCTCGAAAGGACTACCCACGTTATACTGGCGCATTGGAGCTTTCGGTCGTATCCTAGGTCCGTTACTGGCAGCGCATACAGCACACTTTCTGCACCAGTCCTTGACGTCGGCTTGACAATTAACCCAGTAAAAGCGTTGTCTTACTTTCTGGAGGGTCTTCGTTACTCCCAGATGTCCTCCAGTAACTCCATCATGGATTTCTTTGAGCACCTCCCGTCGTCTGCTCCTGTCTGGTGCCTTTCTTCTGCACCGTCTTCAGACTCCAACACCCGCTTCAGAACTCCGTTTTCCAAAGTAAGGGAGTTCCATTGTGCCCAGTAGGACTTAACCACTGGCGAATAACCTGCTACCTCCTGCCACGTTGGTCTTTGATTACTTTTCTTCCATCCGATGAATACCAAGATCTGGGTCTTCCTCTTGGTCTTCCTTTATCTTATCATCCTTCCAGTTGTCGTCTAGAGCTGTGGTTCTACAAATAGCTGCCTCCTTCTCCTCTGCTCGTCGACAATGTGAGCAGTCATCGGGGCAAGGTCTCCGTGATAGGGCATCTGAGTTTTTATGGCTAGTCCTAGCTCGATGTTCTATTTCGAAGTCAAATTCTTGTAATCTCTCAATCCAGCGCGCTACTTGGCCCTCGGGATTTTTGAACTGCAGAAGCCATTTGAGAGCTGCATGGTCCGTTCTCAACAGAAATCGTCTTCCATACACGTATTTGTAGAAATGCTCTACACCTTTGACTACGGCCAACAGCTCTCGCCTGGTGACACAGTAATTACGCTCTGGTTTACTGAGCGTTTTGCTGAAGTAGCCAATAACTTTCTCCTGGATTTGAGAAAGGACTGCTCCAAGTCCCACGTTGCTGGCGTCCGTATCCAAAATGAACTTTCCGTCAGGTAAGGGATAGCTCAAAACGGGAGCGTTGATCAAAGCTCTTTTCAGCTTCTTGAATGAGTCTTGGCATTCCTCAGACCACTGGAACTGGATCTGCCCTTCTGTGAGGCGAGTCAATGGTTTGGCGATGTTGGCAAACCCCAGCACATATCGGCGGTAGTAGGTGCATAAACCAAGGAAGCTCCGAAGCTGATGTGTGTCTTTTGGAATGGGCCAATCCTTAACTGCTTTGATCTTTTGTTCGTCTACCGCCATTCCTTCCCCAGAGACAACGTGGCCAAAGTAACGAACTTCTTTCTGGAACAGATGGCATTTCTTGGGACTCAGTTTTAATCCAGAACTCCTCAGACGCATGAACACCTCCTCCAGGTTTTTCAAATGATCGTCGAACGATTTTCCGACCACGATTATATCGTCGAGATACACTAGACACGTCTTCCATGAGAGCCCTTTGAGAACCGTCTCCATCAATCTCTCGAAGGTCGCTGGAGCATTACAAAGCCCGAATGGCATAACCGTGAACTTCCACAATCCTGAGCCGATGGTGAAAGCTGTCTTTTCTCGATCTTCTGGGGCCAATTCAACTTGCCAATATCCACTCTTCAAATCCAAGGTCGAGAAAATCGTGGAGCCGGCTAGCGTGTCTAGGGTGTCGTCGATTCTTGGAAGAGGGTAGCTGTCTTTCTTTGTCACGTGATTTAGTTGGCGATAATCCACGCAGAACCTTGTCGAGCCGTCCTTCTTCTTCACTAACACGACTGGGGAAGACCAGGGACTGTCAGAAGGTTCGATGACTCCTCCTTTTTCCATATCGCTGACTATCTTGTCTGCCTCTTCTTTCTTAGCAAGAGGGAGTCTTCTAGCTGATTGCCGGATTGGTCGGGCATTCCCAGTGTCGATTCTATGCTGAACCACATTCGTTCTGCCGCCATTTCCTTCTCCAATATCGAAGATTTCCTGGTACCTCTTGACTAACTCCCTCAATTTGGAGGAAATGTCAATTAACTTCTCCAACTCTTTAGGCAAGTTGTTGGCTTGGCTAACTGAACTGCGTACACTCCATATGACGGAGGAAATGGACGAACAGTGCCCCAGCATTGTTCCCTTCTTCAGGGTCACGGGAAAGTAGTTGACATTCATGACCCTGACCGGCACAACTTCATCAACACGCAACAGGGTCTTCCCCAGTGCGATTCCTCGTCCAATTTTCTTGTCATGTATCTTGGGCTCGAACATTACCACATTCCCGCTGCTCGCATCACCGTCCAAGCGAGCCTCTAGTATGGTTTCAGCCGTTTCAGGTACGCACACGTCTTCGGCCAACAGGACTCTAATCATCTCTTCGCTTCTTCCATGAAGCACCAGCTCTTCTCCGCCGACACGTAGGACGCCGTCTTGAAAATTCAGCTCGAACCCTCTGGAATTCATTATGTCCATTCCAATGATCGCATCGTTCTCGATGTCCGCCACCAATGCACGATGTTTCAATTTTGTGCTGCCCAACACCAATTCAATTGACAGTTCTCCAAGTATATTGGCTGGCTCCCCTGTTGCAGTGCGTAACTTCCAGCTTGACGGTTCAATTCTTGCCGGTGTTTTGGCAAAGGTTGGCCCAAGAATGGTTTTCGTCGCACCTGTATCTAGCAGCATGGTGCAAGGCTCTTTGTTGATGAGGCCGTCTACGAAAACACCTTTGTCTTGTCGTTGAAGAACGGCAACATAGCGTTTTTTACGGGGGCTTGCTGGGTACAGGTCGACGATTGCCTCTTCTCATCGACCCCCTCTAGTTTTTCCTGATTTGGTGTCGATTCTTTGAAAGCTTTGCTACGCACATGTCCAATTTTCTCACAGTTCCAGCATCTTATATTTTTCCTCTCAGGCAAAACTTCTTTCATTACTTTTCTGATGGTGGCCTCAATATCTGCAGGCACTTGCCCATCTTCCTCGATAGCTCGAACTTTGCTCTGGCTCTTGCATGATTGTTTTGCAGCCTCAAACTCCAGAGCGCTTGCCAGTGCATCCACGAGATGTTTGGGATGAGCTAGCGTCAAGGCCTGTCTCGTTTCTTGGTCGCGAAGTCCATCCAAGAATGCCTGAACTGCTAACCGCTCCATTACATTTTCGGGTGTAGCAGGATATGCCAGACGGACCAATCGAGCTATGTCGGCTTCAAACTCCTGTAGGGATTCTCCTGATTTCTGGCAGCGGTTCTTGAGCTGTGAATGGTAAACGTGCTCTAGGTGGGCCTGTCCATACCGCAGTTCAAGATGCTTTACAAGTTGTTCATAGTCTTTCTGTTCCTAGGCCGTGAGGGTTTGCAGGATATTCGTTGCTTCTCCACGCAACGCCAATATTAATGCTACCGCCTTTTCTCCTGCATTCCATCCATTCGCTCTGGCAGCAGCTTCAAATTGTCGGCGGTAATTTGCCCAAGGAGTTTTTCCGTCGAACTGGGGCGGCTTCATGGAGAGCTTTCCTGGTTCAGAACTGAGTTTGACATCTTTCAGTTCCGGAATTGAGTTTTCAGTAACCGTTTCTGTGGGGTGGGTAGAATTAACAATTTGGTTTTGCAACTTGCTAATTGTTTTTTTCATATTGCTGATTTCTGCCTCGAATTCGCCTTTGATTTCATTGCCTAACTTGTTTTCCATTTTCTTCATTTCTGCTCCGATTTCATCTTTGATCTCCCCTTTGATTTCCTCTCTGATTTTGTCTATCTCTGTCTCGATGGTTCCTATCCTTTCTTCGATCAGGCTTGCCACACCACAAAGCTCTTTCTTCAAGCCTTCTGCATTTTCTAGAAGTTCTTCCTTCAAGCTATTCGAATTTTCCAGAAGCTTCTCCTCCAGACTTACCGAATTTTGTTGAAGTTCATCTTTCAAACTCTTCGAATTTTCCAGAAGCTTCTCCTCCAGACTTACCGAATTTTGTTGAAGTTCATCGAGTTTGCTCATTATTGAACTTCAATCACCCCCAGAAACTTCGAATAAATATGTTTCGGGATCTTCTCCTGATTCAATCAAGTTGTCCCATAGTCTCTTCTGGAGTACTGATTTTTTTCCGGAAGAATCTAGTTCTCTCTCCTCCAATTCTTGCTTCAATTTGGCAACTTTCAAGTCCACTAGGCGCACTTTCTTTGAACACATTTTATCTCTTACTGTCTATTTTACTCAAAACTGAATATGTCCACTTATTTAATGGAGTCCAAAACACTTATTTATTTTCACAAATCTATTTTTCGCGAGAAAGGTCTATCAGTTTATATTTCCGTCGTCCGGTACTGTCCGCTTCGCGAAACACAATG
This sequence comes from Leptinotarsa decemlineata, assembly GCF_025532065.1. NCBI lineage: Eukaryota > Metazoa > Arthropoda > Insecta > Coleoptera > Chrysomelidae > Leptinotarsa > Leptinotarsa decemlineata. Next base: position 25,809,884 of record NW_027412529.1, on the reverse strand, counting down.
AATCACCAGTCTATCTGCGCGAAAGTGCGAAAGTTTTATAGTCAATTTCACTGTGATACAAAAATTGTCCACCAAGCGCTCACAAATTTATTTTGAAAATCCACTTCTGATCACCAATTGTAACGAATTACAGAATTAACTGTCTTAAACAAATTTATTTTAACAATACTTCACTATCACAACTAATTTATTCACACCACTCAGTAACTAACGCTAAATTTATCTTCGCCGTTTGTTAACCGCTCGATTCGCTTTCTTGGTACAGACTACTCTTCGGGACGAATAGCGACGTTTTTATATCGTCAACGAACGTTCCAGATCCCTCTGCGGATTTCGGGACCCATCCGGAGTTTTCGCGGTATGCGTCATGCGTTGGCTGACTGGGACACCGTCAGGGCCGGCTTCAGATTCATTACATTATATTGAGTTCGTTACCTCTAACTCCATAATTTTCTAATATTTGTAGTAACAGTTCATGTGATACAGTATCCAATGCCTTGGCCAAGTCAAGAAAAATCGCTCTGATCCATCCAAGGCACTGACAGCCTTTTCAATAAAATCCAAGACTGCTTTCTCAGTGTTGGAATTGTTTCTAAAGCCAAACTGCCTAACCGTGATAACATGAAACATATGGAACAAAGCATTAAAAAAACAACCTACGAATCTTCAATTACAAGGAAACTGATGGAGAAAATTTGAGAGAAGACATAATCAAACTTTTCAATACGAAAATGGCAATTGCTATAGAGTTGGAAAAAAAATCAGAAACCCGAGGAAAAACTAGAGGAATTTTTATGAGACTTGGAACCCATGGGATGAAGCAAATAATTTATGACAAGAAAAAGTTTTTGAAAGGAACCGGAATCGTTGTAAGGGAAGATTTAACAAATATTAGGTCGAACATTCTCAATAAAGCTATTAAAAAAACTTAATTGCAAAACGTCTGGACCTACGAAGGACATTTTTGTCAATTATATTAATAAAATATGTATTTTGAAGTCTTATAAAGATTTTGATAAATTATTCGGTGCATAAGAATAAATGAAACTAAATGATACACTTCCTTTGATTTCTTTAGAATAATCGAACTGTTATTCAATAATTAGTAGTCAAAATTTCTCAATAGAAAGTAATAAGATAAGTAATTACACTTTATCAACAGGAAATCAGGAGATTTCGAACAATGTTATTTTCATTAGCTCACTAAGATACTATATTTTGTTTTATATACATTATTGATAGGTTATTTTTTATCTTCATTTGGAATAATATTAGATTATTTGATTATTACTATATACATACACGTCTCTACTCGAATACTATATTTCAGTTTCATTTTGAGTAATCAATACAGAATGATAGAATTTTTAGATAATCAGAAGGATATTGAAACTCAATAATATCATGATTTTCGGGCGTTTTTTGATTGAATAGAGAATATGAAGGGTGCGTTGGCTGCACGTTCATTTTAATATCAGAAGCTTTAACAAAAATTTTGATGAACTCCTTATTTATTCAGAAGAGGTGAATAAGCATATGAACATAATAATTATATCGGAAACATGGAATGTTGAGTCGGTAAGTGATTATTCAACACCAGGTTATTCAGCACTTTACAACAATTCAAAGGAAAATCAAAATGATAGTCTATTGATCTATTGATGGTCTATTATTCATATTTCTCTTTGTAATTATGTGTTTTTTGTTTTTTTGTATGTTTTTTTACGATCTAGGATAAGCATGACTATTCTTATAAAAATTGTGAATTTGTCATGAAGAAAATGAATCTTACTACTACTACTACTACTATCAAGGATTATATTATTGCTGATGTCGAAATAATATCATTAACGGTAGGTCGGTAGTCAAACGGTTCGGCGTGGGTACTTTGTTCACTCACTCGAATTGACTGCCGTGTTGGTCGGTGGTTCAAGCCCTAGTCTGAACGATCGATCTTCACTTGCTATCGTCCAACCCGTGTTAGGAATCACACGTTGAAAGGTAAGACCTCGTTTATCCTTAGCTCGCACAAGTTTCGACTTCTTAGGGTTGTCGTTCGTAGGAGTGCGACAGCTGGTTAACGGAAAAACAGATTTTAAACAGATTTTTAAACTGGGAGCAAATTGATACAAATTTCATTGACTATTGATGGTATTGAGATTGAAAGAACAGCATCTTATAAATTACCGTCTATTGATACTCAAATTTATCTGAACGGCATAAAAGACTATATCTATGATTTAAAAAAATAATATTAACATTATATAATCATTTTATAAAAATAAAATAAAAACAACAATAAAAATTAATTGGCGCTCCGGGGTGACTTCATTGATTCCAGTGCCGCATTTGATTTTTCAGCTGCAGGAAAACCCGGAAAAACCTGCAGCACCACATCATCTGAAGATCTTGATCTAACAATGTCCTCTCTCTTATAAAACAAAATGAAGGGTGTCTCCAGAGGCTCCAATAAATTCAATGCATCGCCAGAATACTTCGTGACACGACTATCGTCAAACTTAAACCAGTCCGTTTCGTCTTTGACCAAGGCGTAATAATGACCAAATTCAACGCCAGAATCACAGTGAACAATGACTGCATGAATATTATAATAGTGGTCTGCTAGGATGAAATGTTCATATATTTCGAACCTTCCAAAGAGTTTCTTGCTTCCGATAGAGGTTGAGTCTTGTTTGAAAATCATCAGTGTTATTATTAAATTGACTGGTGCCTCAGCTATACTTGTTTCCTTATAACAGTCAGTTAGTTTGGCGCAAATTTGACAATACAGTCGATCATCACCTGTTAAAAATTCCATTCCATTCCAACAAGAACCCCAAGAATTCGGAACAATCTTCTTGTTGTCCTAACGAGTATCTAGTGGACTTCAAAGACTCCAGGAAATCGGTTGGAGGGAAAGATGATACTCTCTTACGAAACTGCAGCTGCATGAACAGGTGTTTGAGTTTGATGAATAAGTAGGAAACATTCCGGTTCTCGTTCATCATTAAAATTTCGTTCTTGAAATTCTTCGTCATGAACAACACTTGTAAAATGCTATTCATGTAGCAAGTGTTTCCTAAATTATCCAATCCAATTTTCTTCTCTAGATTTTCAGGACAACTATCTACTGATTCGTAAGGAAAAACATGTTTCACAGAATCTCCATAAGAACCATTTCTCAAGCTACGATCGATCCTTCCAAGTGAGGAAGGGTTTCGTAGAGGGATCGATTCGGCTCTTGCTTCATAATAACATATTTATAGGTGACATAAATATTAATTTGATGGATGAAATTTCCGGTTCTGTTAATGAATACCTCAACATTCTTGCTGAAAATGGTTACTTCTATTATATCAATAAGCCGACCGGGGTTGCGTCTAATACACAAAGCACAATAGATCATATTTTCGTTCGTAAAAATAATGCGGACTATAATATAGTATTGAGCCCGGCATTATTCAAAATCGATATCACCGACCACTACCCAGTATACTTGAAAATATCAGGAACAATGAAGTCACCTTCTGAAAATGAAAATAAATCGAATACATTTGCAAAAAATATAAATTTCAATAAATTACACAAATCATTAAAAGGGGAAAAATGGAAAGAAGTGATGAGGATTAATGAAATACAGGTTTGTTATGACAACTTTATTGAAAAACTTGAATTTCATTTGAGAACAGCATCATATTCATATAATACTCAATATAAAAAATATAAAAAAATAAAACCATGGATCACTATTGACCTGATTATCGCAATACGGCAAAAGGATCACCTGAAAAAAAAAATTATAGTTAGATATACCCCAGAAAGGGTGTAATAAATGACCGTCGGGTCTGAATTGGCGATCCCTATATAAGTACTACTATAAATATATAATAATCATCTCAGTGTTTACTCGCACCAGAAAAATTCACCCCCCTGTATATGGGATCGTTCAGCCAAAGGTATTTATTTTCTTAATTTAGTTTGGTAGCGTGAGAGTTGCTGCCACCAGATCAGAAAAAGTTTGAAATCCGTCCTGATCACACGGATTGAGATTTAGTAGGCAACTTGGTCAACAGCTGACTTTGTCCTACCTTCTAATCTTCGTGGAGAAATGGCTTGGTTATGCCACCAATTATATCCTCAGAGACTGGATTCGGCCACGGCTTAAATGCGTGGTCTATTAGGGGTTTGAGGGAATAAAATAATATTAGCAAAGTTTTCACAAACCAACTTTATCGATGAGTAAAGTTGGCAGAATAATCGGATTAACAATAGATAAAAATTAAATGAACAAAAATTAATACTGAACGTTATTTACACTATATAAAAGAAAAAGAAATAAATAATTATAACCATGAGCAAACTATGGGTAAATTACCAAAACAAACTGACAGGAGTATTCCTTTGAAAATTTAGGTAACTTCACTCAGGGCATAGATATGCCTTGCCTGAATTCTACTAGCTATGCTATAAAACCAACTAAAATACAACTCTGAGAAGTTATCAAGAGACCCACTTAATCACTCCTCTCTGTATAACGTAGGAAATTACTATGACCTATAATAACCTAATAAAATGAAAAGGGAACCCGATTCGTAGCTATATTATTATGGTGAATGTTCATTAATACTCTAGGTGCCAAGTCGAAAATATAATCCACACACGCATGCAATAACATCTACACTATATATCAGAATTGTTTAAAATACGCTCACCAAAATTATCGTAGACGGACTCCCCTGAAAACTCCAACAAAAGCCACTATTTCCCCAAAAACTCTTACCAGGAACTCGAAAAAATCTCTAAATCACTAAATTGAATAAACCCGCGAATACTACCAAAACCCAATTAGTGTCACTTCTCCAAACAGTGACTTGAAATATCTCAATATTTCAATTCACTCATAATTTCCTCTAGAATTTCCAGCTACCGTAGGATATTCAACTGGATTCACCAAATCTCCGCGCACCACTGACTTTACCTCAAATCAACTAAACCTCGATTATTTATCAATTCCAAAACACCTCGCAAAACGGTGACCTGAACTACCTCGTATTTCAGTACCTCCAGAAGTCACTCAGAACTTCGTAGGAAGTCCAACCGACCTACTTCTGAGTTCGTACGCTCCTGACAGTTAACCTCAAGTCAGCTAGTCAAATAAACCGCGAATATTCAACGCACTACTGAAATCCCCTCGCGACCCAGTATCTTAAAATCCTTTCAATAGCTTTCCCAACAACCTCCCCAAAGGGGCGAACTGCCCCAGGCAAGAGCCCCTAAACGACCCTGGGGTCCGCGCACGACTGACTTAAATCTTTTTGAAAAAACCTCACCACCTTATCTCTGTTAGGGGATGTAATTAATGTCATCTCAGAAAATTCTAACCAATCGGAGAGTCTGTAATTGTATCTAAGACTGGTACTCTTATCGCCACCTCATAGTCCGGCGAATAAGTCCGCAAGAATTCACGTCTAGTTCCCGACATTTCTAATGTCGTGAGTCTACTACTGATATTTAGATGTCACTGCAAGGGTCAATTTTGATATTTTTTGCTGTCTTGAATAAAACATATGTAGATTAAACTTGGGTGGCTTCATTTCATCATGTCGTTAAATTTTGAGCTCATAAGATAAATTGCGATATTTATTATACTTTTGAGTGCTTTCTGACTTTTATTCTAAATGGGGTATACAGACTGGATGACATATTTTTGACCCTTAACGAAAGATAATGAAATGAATTATGAGGTTGGGTGTTTCAAAATATCGAATTTTTTAGCATCAAGGAGTTAATTTTTAATGACTTTTCCTTTAAATGGCTTGGCTCTGTTGGCCTTAAGGTTATTTCTGAAAGATGATAAGGTTCCCTTTTCATACGAAAACACATGTGTTTTGGTATCTAAAATTCAATGAAAAATATAATAAATCCAACTTATTACAATACTCCCCCTTTTGAAAAAGTTTTGGCTTAATTGCCATAACTTTTCTCGCTTCATGCTTACTGACAAATACAACAACGCCACCTCATGTCGAATTCAAATATGAAAACAGAATAGGTATCACCTCAAGTTACGCGACTTTCAGTGGGGTTCTCCAGCATGCTATGATTAGGGGTTCCCTAACGAAATATTCCAAGTTTTACAAAAAAAAGTCATTGAAATAGGAGTGAACGTATCTCCTTGTATACTATAGTTCGCGTTATCACATCACAACAGAGGCCATATTCACTCACGATCCACTTTAGTCTTTTACGCCTTGGTGAATTTCCATCTCAATAGTTTCCATATGACATGCTACTCTTTATTGGTCAACGGCACATTATTCTAGATACGATTCGAATAGATTGAATTCAGATTGAATTCAATCTACACAGATCCTAAGTTCATCCTACAACTTTGTACCGCACTGATTGAAAAGTCTTTTGGTTCAGTCACTCAAGCTGCTTCGTTAATGTCTTTGTTCACAGTCCAGTGTGTCTGGGGCAAAACAGGGTAACCGCCAGTGGTATGATGGGCAGTCTGCGGGGTTCTGCGATGATTGGCAATGACGTCGTCGGTTCATCTGGTTGGGCTTCTCTGGAACGCTCCAGTTGAATTACACACCAGGTCAGGGTATCGCCTATAGAGTAGGTACTTCGCAACTCGAAATGTATAATAACCGCCAATTAGTCTCTCGCTCGGATCCTCACGTCGTCTAAGAAAGCCACATCGTTCCATGTTCGTCCGTTTTCATGGTAGGTTGTTCCTTCTCTGGTGCAGGTACTAGCCACTGATCCCAATATCATTAATGTGGCGCTGATTGAACAATTCAAGGTTATTTGTCAAATAACTAACAGGATTCCAACAGGTATAGTTTCAACGTTCTGTAACTGTCTATATAACTCGACAGTCCTTTTTCCACCAAATAAGTCTGACTATGCATCCCACGGTGATGCATCAATCTGAAGTCGCTCAGGTACGCGGATTCTCGTTCTGGACACTAACGTCTCTGAGAGATACAGTCGAAATGTTCACTCTCTCGTCCCTGCAACCGTACGCGATTATCGTGATTATCGATACAAAATAATGCCTGACCAGCAAGATAGCAATCATTAGGAAAATCGAGATCGTGCTGCCTTTTTCCATCTCATTGCCAGGGATTGACGAAGGGTGTATAGAAGCTCCAATTTAGATTAACCATCGATCGTTTATAAAATGGTAAAACAATAATCATTACATTCATTAAGAAAAGTTGAGACTACAATAAACTAAAAGGAAGTGAAAACAAAATTCACTTGATACGTCATCTACTGTCAATCCGGGTCAAAGATAGACACTAGTTCGACGAACACATCAATAACTTAGCTTGAAGAGAGTTTACCCCTGGCTCTTCAAGTAACGGCACTCCTCTGATTTGCTGAAATGCATTCTCATCATCATAGTTTCTTTCCTGCCCACCCCTAATCGTTCATCTACTCGTACCATACATTCATCTCACTCAATAATTTCACTCTCCATTATTCAGTTCTCATTCACTCCGTTACATTCTCTTACAGGTTTAGTCGATCTGGTTCTCTCCGAATCTGAGCGGATCTCCTGAATTTACCTCCGTTATTACCATAACCCGTTTACTTTCCCTTTTATTATGATCTTGTACACCCGAATTTCCCAATTTCCCTGTATTATATATTAGATTCTGCCTCCTTGTTTGTCGATGGCCTCCATCCTGGCAGGGGGAATTCAGCCTTAGAAGTTTAAACTGACATTGTCCCCATCTTCCTGTCGTGGCCCTGAAAAAGAAGTCGACTGTGATGCTTGTCTAGGTATGGGTCCCGTATTCTGCTTTGCCTCTCTGCTGTTCTCAGCTTCCGCATTTGGTTTTCTATCTCTATTGTATCCAACTACGTTTCTGACCGGCTTCCATGTACGTGGTTGAAATTCTGCAACCCTAGCTCCCCTATAAAACCTACGAAAATATGATCGACCCCTACTCTGATTGTTTCTTGGACAATCCCTTGCCCAATGATCTGCTTGTTGGCACACATAACATCCATTATTGTTTTCGGGTTGAACTCTGCGACAGTCTCTGGAGAAATGACCTGGTTTTCCGCATGAGTAACAATTCCTTCCAAGAAGTGGATTATTTTTGTTCCTATAATCTCTGGAACCTCTATATTCATCTCTATTGTTACCCGTGGTATCGACCCTCAATTCCCTAGACCAATGTTCAGAATTTCCACCGCAGGCCTGGCACTCGCCCTGCTTATCTACTGCCGAAATTTTCAAGCTAGCACATCTTCCTTGGACCATCATCAGGGTTGTTTCCTGTAACTTAACTAACTCATCAGCCTTCTCCAAATCCAAATTTTTCTCACTCAACAAAACGCCAGTTTCTTTCATAAGGTCCTTTCGCAGCCCTACCTTGAATTGATTCAGGATAAGTTCACAATTTTTCCTTTTTATCCCAGCTTCCTCGCCAGCGTCAGCTCCTGATAAATCTTCCTTTAGTAAGGCAGACCCTAAAATTCTTAACCTAGTACAAAATGACGACACATCTTCGTCATGTCGTTGAAAACATTTACTTAAATTCCACTGATTTTCGCCTGGTAATTGGAACGGGGTAAATTTTTTTATGAATTTATTCTTAAGATCAGTAAAATTTAACGTGTCCAACTGCGCATCCGATTTAAAATAATTATAGGCGTCACCAACAAGCTTGAATTTAAATAACTGAAGGGTTTCGTCCTCCGACCAATTATCCAGTCTTGCACGCAACTGTTATTTCTCAAAATACCTTACAACCTCTTTTCCTGAAAAATCATCTAAAGTTGCCGCGATCATACCTAGCGAATAGTGGGTTGCCACTCTAACAGGTGTTGGCGTGGGTGTAACCCCTGATACACCTTCTTTATTATTCATTTCGATAATCGGAATGAGTATCGAACTAGAAAATATATATTTTTTGGACTCCTTGCTAAACTTCGGGTAAAATATATATGTATAGGCACAAGTCGGGTTATTTGTAGGGTTCCCTTTTCTATGTTGATAAACCTAACTGACTTCTACTGTATCTTATCAACCAAAAAAATTAACGCAAAATATTATTATTTTTTCTTTCTGGACCTCCTTCTTTCACCCTCTCAAATAAAATCTACCATTCAAATAAAATAATATATCTTTCTGATAAAGTTAATCCTACCGATCTTTTTCTTTCACTACCTCAAATAAAATAATCCCCTTCAAATAAAATAATCTCCCACCGCTAGGCCACCACTGTAATAAATGACCGTCGGGTCTGAATTGGCGATCCCTATATAAGTACTACTATGAATATATAATAATCATCTCAGTGTTTACTCGCACCAGAAAAAATCACCCCCCTGTATATGGGATCGTTCAGCCAAAGGTATTTATTTTCTTAATTTAGTTTGGTAGCGTGAGAGTTGCTGCCACCAGATCAGAAGAAGTTTGAAATCCGTCCTGATCACACGGATTGAGATTTAGTAGGGAACTTGGTCAACAGCTGACTTTGTCCGACCTTCTAATCTTCGTGGAGAAATGGCTTGGTTATGCCACCAATTATATCCTCAGAGACTGGATTCGGCCACAGCTTAAATGCGTGGTCTATTAGAGGTTTGAGGGAATGAAATAATATTAGCAAAGTTTTCACAAACCAACTTCTTTGATGAGTAAAGTTGGCAGAATAATCGGTTTAACAATAGGAAAAACTTACCTGATCATTTCCTCAAAAACACCATGCAACAAGACGCCATGTTTCTGAAACCAGTAACACAAAATGAGCTGATCGAAATTATACAGGGCTTTTCATGATGAGCGTTAATTAGCCGTTTCTGGCAAACTATTCAACGGATCAACCTGAAAATTCCACAGTATGCATAAGTCAATATGACCTACACGCCTAAAAATTTTTTGACGAAGCGGCGTTGTCGCTTCTACTATAAAGTAGCGGCTTCTTTGATTTTTCAAATGGAACACCCCGTATATAATATCATATTATGATTCATTATCACTTTGTCAACAAATTCATATACTATTTCTCAATACCTATCTATTACCGTTTAGAAGATATAAATTAATTTTGATATTTTTTTTACCAAACATGAACTTTTATAAATGCTGATAATCTTGAACTGTCTTGCACTAAACCGATTAATTTTGAAATGGAGTGGAGTGATACTATGAGGATCTTCACTCCGAGTCATATTTTCATTTGCCTCATACAGGGTCTTCAAAAAATGCAGATACTTTGATCTCAGGAAAAAATTAGTGGAACTCAATTTTTTCAAATGGAACACCCTGTATATTTCAACATTTTTGAGCTCTACATCCAATTTTAGATTAACCTTGTTCAGATAATACTATTTCTATTTTGAACCGTTTTCGAGATAAACTGTTTCAAACGAAAATTGACATGGTTTCCTTGTTCATCAATCATTTTTGTAAAACAGATTTCGTTTGATGTTTCTCAATTAGTCACAGATAATAGAATGAAATGATAATTATTAAAATACTCCTCAACCATCGAATGAAACTTCTCTTCAAACAATAGTTTTATTAACGCTGAAACACGAACTGAAAATAATAAACTCCTAAATTAATGAGTTAATATAATCGTCAGTGTATTTCAGAATATGTTCAAAGACATCTCCACCTCTACTTAAACAAACATGTAATCTCTTCAAAATATTGTCATGTGTAGCGCTTCTGATCAAGTCTGGAGTCAAACTATTGAAAGCAGTTATAACTCTCGATTTCATATCTTCCATTGTTGTTATTGGAGTAGAATAAACCATATTTTTAATGAAACCCCACACGAAATAATCTAATGGATTGCCATCTGGTGTTCTAGGAGGCCAACGAGAAGGTCCATTATTACCAATCCATATGTCTTCGAAGATTTCGGTTAAAGCTTCGCTGACTGAATGAGAATTATGGGGTGGAGCACCATCCATTTGGTACCATACACGTTCTCTTCCTGGTTCATTACTCAAAATCATTTGAATTCCATTCCTCAGTAAATCTTCATATTTTGATGCATTCAAATTATCATCATAAAACTCGATAAAAAAGTTGACTCATTCTTTATGGCACAAAATACATTGAATTGCCATCTTTCTTGAAAACCCCTTTGGCGGACAACATGGGGATTTTCTGGTGCCCAATAATGACTGTTGTGTCTATTGAAAACTCAATTTTTTGTGAACTTGGCCTCATCTGTCCATATGATATTGTCAAGGAAATGTTCATCCTCTTGAGTCTTGACAAGTAACCATTCAAAGAATTCCACTCTACGAGGTAAATCAGTCTTTTTCAAATGTTGGACACAGTAGAACTTATAAGGATGCCATTTATGCTTATTAAGAATTCGACAAATTGTCACGTAGGGTATACCTATCTCCCTTTCAGCCTCGTGCAGAGAAGCATTCGGAAATGCATGAAAGTATCCCAAAACTGTTATACCATTGTCATCATCATCATCCACTTTAGTCTTCTTACGAATGATTTTTGGATGGAAGGTTCCATTCAATCTACAGTTTTTTAGTACTCGATTTATCACATTAATATTCGACTTCGGAAGTTATGGATATCTTTCATGAAATACTCGGCATATTCTACTTGCAATTCTATTGCACTCACCATAAATTATTAATAAATTCAAGAAATCTTCATTGCTGTAACCTAATCTTGACATTATTCTATTATAATTGGTAGCTATCACAATCAGTCAAAACCACCAACGAAAGTCTGACGTAAAAAAATTGGTTTATTTATTTTTCCAAAGCACACTATTAAAAAATATTAATGTGTACTGTTGTACGTTAGAGACCAATACCTCAATGTATACAAATTGTAACTTTTTCTAAGGTAGGTACATACCAATTTCGAATTGACTGATCTGAGACAGTTAAAAAACTGGATCGAAAAGAAATATTACTAAGTATAAAAAAAATTTTGAATATTCAAAATAAGTGATGAATTCAAAAAAACGAGCAAGAAAACCACGTCAGTTTCCGTTTGAAACAGTTTATCTCGAAAACGGTTCAAAATAGAAATAGTATTATCTGAACAAAGTTGAACTAAAATTGGATGTAGAGCTCAAAAATGTTGAAATATACAGGGTGTTCCATTTGAAAAAATTGAGTTCCACTCATTTTTTCATGAGATCAAAGTATCTGCATTTTTTGAAGACCCTGTATGAAGCAAATGAAAATATGACCCGGAGTGAAGATCCTCATAGTATCACTCCACTCCATTTCAAATTTGATCGTTTTAATGCAAGAGAGTTCAAGATTATCAGCATTTATAAAAGTTCATGCTTGGTAAAAAAAATATCGAAATTAATTTATATCTTCTAAACGGTAATAGATAGGTATAGGGAAACAGTATATGAATTTGTTGACAAAGTGATAATGAATAATAATATGTTATTATATACGGGGTGTTCTATTTGAAAAATCAAAGAAGCCGCTACTTTATAGTAGAAACGACAACGCCGCTTCCTCAGAAACGGCTAATTAACGTTCATCATGAAAAGCCCTGTATTCAAGCTAAAAACCAACTGTTCATCTGGTCCTGATGGCATTTCCTTGAAACTCATAAAGAAAATTCATTTATTCGTTATATCTCCATTAACTGACATGATGAATTTGATCTATAAAAATAGTATACTACCACCCCAATTTAAACAGTGAATTGTTAGCCCCATATATGAAACAGGTAAGCGTGATGACATTGGAAACTATAGACCAATATCAATAAATTTGCTGAAGTATTTGAACAATCCTTAAAAAGTAGACTTGTGAATTACCTCAATGCAAAAAAACTACTAACAGACAAACAGTTTGGTTTCATTAGCAACTCCAATACCGAAAAAAACAGTACTAGATTTTGTACAACAAATAATTGGGGCATTGGATAGATCAGAAAAATGTTTAGCTATATTTCTAGACTAAGGCATTCGACACCGTTGATCACGACATGATATTAAAAAAAATACATGGGTATGGTATACGTGGCCCAACATACAATATTTTGGAAGACTATCTATCACATATAGTCTGGTTCACATGTACTCGACTTAACTCTAAATACGAATCGAATGACACCTTGGTCGTAATTTTTGGACAGGGCTGAAAAATGTTACAAAAAAAATACATGTGAACAAGACTAATAGGACACAAAAGGTCAAAGTTGATAATAGCCTGAGTGAAGCAATGAAAGTTAAGACAGGAGTACCACAGGGAACAGTTTTAGGTCCCATATTATTTCTTGTTTACATCAATAGTATCTGTTCCATCTCATATCATATGCGGACGATACAGCACTCATATTCACATAGTAATTGGAAGGAGATTTGAAAAATCAGAAAAGGGACTGAAAGATATCCAGATATGGCTTGATCACAATCTTCTGAGTCTGAATGTGGAAAAAACTAAATTTATTACATTCACCCTATTACAGAACGATCAACCTGGAAATAGCATACCTAATCCATATACATGACAGAGACTATACCAATACAACAAATTGCAATTGTGCTGTTATAGAAAGAACGAAAATGATTAAGTTTATTGTGGATCGGCATATGAAGTGGGATGACCACATAAAACGGCTCAGACTTTTAACAAACAACAACAAAAAAATTCTATGAATTGAGAAATATTTTGGAATAAAAAAATGTGAGCACCATATACCAGTCTTTAGCAGAATCTGTAATGTATTGTAATCTGTATTACTGCCTGGGGTGGTACATTTAACAATTCTCTCAATGCCCTCCAAATATCTCAAAATACAATCTTGAAAATATTATTCAAAAAACCTAAACTATACTCTACCGAATGTCTGTATAAGGAAACGCAGTTACTGAAAACGAGAGAACTCTATATCCACCAATGTTTAACTTGGGTGTACCACAAAAAAACTTACACTTTAATCAACAAACAAAGAAAAACAAACAAGATTCGTTACTAGTTCTTTCATAAACATACCAACATTTAATAAAAGTCACACACATAGATGTATTTTCTATCACGGTCCAAAATTATTCAATCTTCTGCCAGTTAACATAAGAAACAATTCCAATCTCAATACATTCAAAAAAATCAATCAAAACATTCATTATGTTTAATACCGAACTTCTCGATTTATTCGGCTAAACACAAACGATGTTCAGCAAGCTCTTCATGATTCCCAATGTTCATCAATTCTGTAAATTAATTAATCGAAATGTATGTATATAGATAGGACAGTTAATGACATATAACTGAATACCCTGAGTGGTAGATGGAAAGCGCAACACAAGTACTTTAGTAACTTCAGTTACTTAGGTGCATCCATCCTCACACTGAGGGTAATAAAACTGTATATATAAACTGTAAAAATGTATAAATAAATTTTAAAAAATCTTAAAAAGACGCTTTTCAGTTAGTGGTTTCTGTTCAATTTTCAAACACATTAGCAATGAATTATTAGAATCATGAAAAATGGGATATGAAAGTCCATTTTATATAAACCGGGGAAAATGCAGAAGCAGCAAGCAATTTGTATAACGAAAGGTATCCAGAGAGAAGACAACCTTTTAGAGACATTTTTGCAAGATTGCATCACAACCTAATTGATGGTAGTCAATTTGTAAAAAAAGTCCAAATGAATCAAATAGGGTTAAGGAGGAAGAAATAGTCGTTTCAGGGGCTGTTGAATATAATCCTAAAACGTCAACGCGAAATTTGTAAATATCAGCAGGCCTACCAAGAACTAACGTTAGGCGGATTTTGAAAAAACAAATTCATGGCTCTTTGTCACTGATTCCTGGAAAGTTATAACCAAGTGCGTGATTTTTCGTTAAATTGTATTTGAACAGACGAAGCTTGTGTGAGCAGTACTGGCATTTTCAACCGCTACAATTCTTACGCTTGGGCACAACAAAATCCTCATTCTATTGTGGATCAGAGAAGTCAAGGAAGATTTGGATTTAGTGTGTGGACAGGTGTTTTCAGGGGTAGAATTATCGGCCCGTTCATTTATAATGGCACTCTCACATCTCAGACATATTTAGAAATTATAAGGCAAAATATTGAATCCCTT
This sequence comes from Leptinotarsa decemlineata, assembly GCF_025532065.1. Taxonomy (NCBI): domain Eukaryota; kingdom Metazoa; phylum Arthropoda; class Insecta; order Coleoptera; family Chrysomelidae; genus Leptinotarsa; species Leptinotarsa decemlineata. The sequence continues at coordinate 25,794,805 of NW_027412529.1, read as the reverse complement.
GGTGATGAATTGCCACTAATAGCTCTGAAATATATATTTTTAACAAGACGAGGCTTCGCCTTGGCCGCAAATTTTGGTAATAATTGAATAGCCAACCAACCGTTGGCCGGTCAGGTCACTGGACCTAACGTCTATGGAACTTTACCTCTGGGGAAAGTTGAAACACCTTATTTTTAAATGACCGACTAATTCTAGATACGAGTTGGAAGCGGCAGTGATGTAAAGTTTTGCTTCTCTCAATCCTATCGAACTAATTAATTCGGCAAGAAACGTTCTGAAAAGGTGTCGCCTGTGTGTAGGAGAAACTGGTAGACATTTCGAATACCTTCTCTGAAGAAATATATTTCATTGTTTGTTCTTCATCATCACTATTAATATTATTGTTGAAGTTCCATTTATTAGTAATAATATTGATCAAAGTGTGCTTTTCAAAGTCTATGTGTTTTAGCAGAAAGATTTCCAAATCTACACAGACCCAATAAAAATATTCTGAGAAGACTTCTAAGAAACTGTCGTGATTTCGGATCTTTTTCGTCTGTCATCAACAAAACAGAAACACTCGTAAACAATGAGGACATCGGAAATGTAGTTTTGGCCTACTTCACAGCCTATTCAGAAAATTCGTTGAAAGACGCAAAAAAGTCACTTAGAATTTCATGTTCGTCAATAAACCGGATTTTAATCAAACATAAGTGGCGTCCCTTTAAATATCAACAGGTTCAAAATCTGAAACCTCACGACTTACCTGCACGAGTGGAATTCTGCGAATGGTTTCTTATCAAGATACAGGAGGACCCTGAGTTCATGAAGAACATGATATGGACAGATGAAGCCAAATTTGCCAAGAATGGTATGTACAACCGCCATAATAGTCATTTTTGGGCAGCAGAAAATCCAAAACTCGGTCGCCAGCGCAACTTCCAGGATTCATGGAGTTTTAATGTTTTTTGCGCTATAAAGGAAGACCGAATTTTATGTTTATTTATATCTTTATGAAGAGAATTTGAATAGCGATAGATATTCGCATATAATTAGGAATGTGGTTGGTAAATCCATAAGGCATGTTTCTGAACAATACCGTTTCAAGTTATGATATCAGATGGATGGAGGCAGGGGATCCATTCATATATAGTAGTGATACCGTTGCTGGGTTGTTGAATGGGATGTTCGAAGATAAGTGGATTTGCTGCAATGGACCATTTAAATTTCCTCCTCGCTCTCCAGACCTGACGCCACTGGACTTCTTCATCTGGGGATATCAAAGAAAATGTTCATGCGGATCCTGTGAGTGTTAAAGAAAACATGAAACGAAGGGTTCTGAGAGCTTTCAATAATTTGATTCCTGACTCCATACAGAAAGCTACAAATAGTGGTATGCAAAAAAGAATATATTCTTGTTTAGAACAAAACGGCAATGTTTTTGAACATCTGTTGAAATGAACCACAATATTATTTGAATTTAAATAAATTAGGTTATATTCTAAAATTAAAGTAAAATCTAACCTTAAAAAATATAAACAAAATAAAATTACTGTATACGATATCAATAAACAAAGATGTAATTCATCTCTCTGATAGTATTTTATTTCAATCCATCCATTTTCATGTTGAGTCACCTTTTACCAACGACAGAGTTAATATTAGTTCATTTGTTTTCAAAGCTTTCTTGGTTTGGTATTGCTTCGAATGATTTACATTTGAAATATTTCCCAAAATCGGATATATCTTGCCAGGGGTGTAGTTTAGGTATAGGACATTCTTCATGAATGTGATATCTTTTATTTTGTAGTATCCAAAAATAATAGAATAGTGTATGGTTTCCATTTAAAAAAATCGTGTTTCATCAGTTTTCTCGATGTAATGTTTTAGGTGGAAATTTCGATCACCCTGTAAATTATTTTCGAAAATTCTATGGACCTGTTCATGACTTTATGCTTAAGGTGTGATTCTGTTAAATTTCACATTTTCAACTGTTACTGTCTATGAGTTATGATTTTTTCGAAATGGTGCTGTTACTGTCAAATTTTTCAGAAAAAAATTAAAATCTCGAAAACTTACAAATTTGGGTATAGGCATTGTTTTACAACGTGGGCCTAAAATGTGTTGAGAAATTCAAAAAAGTAATAAAATACAGGGTATTCAATTTGAAATAAGGAAGTTGCCCTCAACTTCTGGTATAACGAAAAGAGACCAGAAGTTGCCCTCAACTTCCGGTATAACGGAAAGAGACCGGAAGTTGAAAATATTTTAGTTGAGAAGGCCATTTTGTAAAACCCACTACCACACAATTTCACAATTTAGTTTTTATTTTGAATCGTTCTCCTAACGAACGTTCGTCGTGAAAGACCCTGTATGTATGTATGTATGTATGTATGTATGTATGTATGTATGTATATATGTATATATGTATATATGTATATATATATATATATATATATATATATATATATATATATATACATACATAATATATATATATATATATTAAGCGGGTTAATATTTGGGTAAGCAGCAACTGAAAAAGTGTACTCTTTTAACAATATATTCCAATCATTACGACAATGTATACTGTCATCCTCAGGGAAAACTACAATAATAGAACATAAGACTAATTAATATTGTACAGTTGAAAATTATGTACTTACAGTGTCATTGAGGTTGGACTCAGTGATGTTTAAAATAATTTTTGTTATTATTTGATTTTAATGTTGACCTTAGACTTGAGAAATAGGAAAACATTGAAATTAGTTTGGATAGTGATTCAAGATAATTATAGTTACACATCAAATAATTAAACATATAAACGTCAATTTTGATAAAATTATTGTGAATCTAATGAATGAATTCCTTTTTTAATTCTAAAATTCTGATTTTGTACCAGTCCGGTACATGTGAATATTATATATATTATTATAATTATATTATATAGGTTATAATTATAACCTATTTTGTGATCACATATACATACATACATACATACATACATACATACATACATACATACATATACATATATATATATATATATATATATATATATATATATATATATATATATATATATAAGTGGATAATCTTAGCGACTGGAGAAATGTACGGTAAAATAGATTAACAGGGTCTCTCATTCAAAAAATGAAAAATCAAACTCTGCTTTACTTTGTCAAGCTTTCGCTTCTAATGTGAAGCTTCTTCAGGGCAGTAAAAACGAGCGAAAAACAATAAATTGAACATTAAATTGACGAGAAAGTTGTACATGTATAGGATTTTTTTTAAACCCTTCTGGTTGTTTGGTGTGGCGGGATGAAGTCCTACTTCATGAGCTCTGGCTACAGCAAGATGAGCAGCGTTCGACGACTTACGCGTGTTTCCTGGAGTGATTGCTTCACAACGGATGGGCAATGGCGACGACTTATCCGGGTTTCTTGTTGCTGAAGAGACCGTCCTGTCCACTGAGTTGGTGCTTGTTCTTCTTCTTGTCGAAAGTCTGGAGACTACCGCTGTTTGGATATCAGCGTTTCTCAAGATCCGTACGACTGCGCCAATTTGTTATGTGGTTTACACTGGATTTATATTTTTAATAAGCAATAAACTTTATTGAATACAATTATTTACAATAAAGACATTTAAAAGTTTTACAAAAATGATTCAAGATTTCGACGAACTTGGATAGTCGCGAAATTGTTCAAGAATGCGGCGTCCTCTTGTTCAGGATCAGGAACTGCTGATGTAGATATGCGTTTTTTCGAATGTTCTAGAAAAACCTTGGAAATGTGCTGAATATGCTGAGTCATTTCCTGGGTAACTGCGTAGTGGCTGATGCAATGTTTGTTTATTATGGTGCAATCCTTAGACAAAGGGTGCATTGATTTTTCTAATATAACATGTATAATATACAGGGGCCTAATGTATCAAACAATAGTTCTATAAAACACCATACAATCAATCGGCTAAGCTATTAATAAAAAATAAGTCTATGAATGAAATCTTATTGAAAAGGCATAAAACCATTATAGACAAGATGATATAGCTAGGTATAAATATAACTATAAATAGTGTAACAGCATATAAATAAATATACGACAAAAATTTCGGTTGCTTGAGGCACAAACTGAGGCAAAATCATTTCACAATTGAGATGTATAAAAATGACAATTGCGAACATGTAAAGGAAAACACGGGCCTAATGTATCAAACAATAGTTCTATAAAACACCATACAATCAATCGGCTAAGCTATTAATAAAAAATAAGTCTATGAATAAAATCTTATTGAAAAGGCATAAAACCATTATAGAAAAGATGATATAGCTAGGTATAAATATAACTATAAATAGTGTAACAGCATATAAATAAATATATGACAAAAATTTCGGTTGCTTGAGGCACAAACTAAGGCAAAATCATTTCACAATTGAGGTGTATAAAAATGACAATTGCGAACATGTAAAGGAAAACATGTAAGATACACTCTGGATTGATTCAGGTAGGTTTTAATTGAATAAACATTTATTAGTTTTGAATCTTAAGGGTAGGTATATTTTTCATATATACTTTCGAATATAATATATTTTTGGTTAATAATGTGACAAATTATTTGTTTATTACTGGGTCTCCATTTTTTGAATATTTTCAAATGTGTAATGATATATTTTTGAGCTCCCATGTAGGAGCATGGTAGTATTTACTTCGTTGATAGATTGATTTGTCACTTCAAGGAAGTAAACTTATGTTGTGAGAATGGTCATTGGGAGCGGCGAGTTAATTTTTTTGACTTTGATATAAGGTAAGATATTATAAACATAGATTTATTTAACATATCTAATTTGGGATTCATTGTAAAGTATATTAGTGAAATGTATTGTGTTATACAATATTCGTAAAATTTATCTTTGCAGAACATACACTTCGATTGAAAGGCAATAATTCACCCTGCTCCTTTATTACTGATGATAATATACTTTACTGTGCATAAAATAAAACATGATTACAAAGTGATACAATGTCAAATGACCTAAAAAACAATATGACTACAAATAATTGTATATAAGTCTAAACTGATTAAAATAGTGAATGTATCACAAGGAATCTTCAAAGTATTCTTCAATATTATAATGTACTTTATCCACCAAAAGGTTCTTTACTGCCTTTTTAAATTCAATAAGAGAATCAATGTTCTTGATTTCGACAGGACTCTGATAAGATATCTTACAGCCATTGTAAATAAAAGTTTTTAATCACAGTTGGAGTACCGTTTCAGTACCGTTTCTAAGATATACAGGGTGTTAATTAATTATGTGCCATAAATTTAATGGACGATTCTTTAGGTAATTTTAAGACGAAATGTTCTTAAATATCCTTTACCTAATTCTGTTGTAATTTGGCAATGGTATTTATAACATTAAGGAGCTAATTTAGCCCGAACGTGATTCAATTTATTAAGTCCAGTGGCGTCTCGAGCGGGATTTGAACGAATATTTTTGACTTAAAAATGTACGCCACTGACTTTTGTGCAATTTTTATTATTTCTTTGGATTGAACTATTAGAAATAGAACTTTTTTGTCTCTTGAATTTTTTCATATCTTGATTAGTTTTTAAGAAAAAAAAGTCGACCTAATTGCATATCCCTGGACCTTACAAGGAATAATATGGGGAATTAAATGTTTCTTTTGGAAATCATTATTTTTACAATTTCTCATTACTAATTATGTAACAATAACAACCAATATTAAATAACATTAACATCTAGACTAACGAAGTGCACTAAATTAAGTGTTGAAAATGGCCTCCTTCGGCTTCAATACAACCGTTTAGCCGCCACATCATTGAATTTCGCACTCTTCTGAAAATACCATAAATAATAATCAAAGATTGCCTTGGAAAACGATTGCAGCATTTAATAAACAACTTGACGGTTGTTGTCAACTTTATAAGCTTTCAATTTATAATTGTTATAAAAAGTGTATTTAGTGAACAAATCTAACACAAATGAATTTTAAATGTTCAAGCCAGTCTCGATATACCTACACAGTAGTTAATTTGCTTTAGATTTGTTTACTGCCAGTCTTCAAGCATAGCCCACATGTTTTTGTAAAAATGGTTCAAATTACTAACAGTGAAATGGCAGATATGCATTTCTGTTATGGAATGACTCAAGGAAACTCGAATGCTGCAAGACGCATTTACCATAAAAGATTTCCTTAGCGTGTAGTGCCTAATAGAGAAACTTTTGTATGTCTCCATGCACGACTTTCTAAAACAGGCAGCTGTAGAAGATCAACGGTTGTCATTAGAAGGCCTGCAACGGTACGAACAGTTTAAATTGAAGAAGCTGTTTTAAATGAGATTGAAGTAAATCCTAATAACAGTACTCGGAAAAGAGCTGAAGAACTGAATGTTACCCATGTCACAGTGTGGCAGATTTTAAGAGCCCAGCAGCTACATCCCTATCACATGCAATGTGTGCAAGCTCTATTGCCCAGAGACTTTTTCTGGTTGGTTACGCGGTAAAATAATAAGAAATCCAGGTTTCCTAAGTCGAATATTGTTCACAGATAAAGCTTGTTTTTCTCGCAATTCAATTATCAACTTCCACAACAATCACATTTGGGCCGAAAACAATCCACACGCCTTGATAGAAAATAATTTTCAAGAACAGTTTTCTTTTAATATGGGGGTTGGAATTGTCGGTGACCATCTCATTGGGCTTCACTTCCTTCCACCTAGACTCAATGGAGAGGAATACCGAAGGTTTTTAGAATTTGTTTTACCTGGACTTTTAGAAGAAATTCCAGTCATGCAAAGATTCCGTATGTGGTACATGCACGATGGTGCTCCACCACACTTTAGTGTTGTGGCACGGCAATTTTTGGATGAAAATTACCATAATCGCTGGATTGGGAGAGCAGACTCACACCCATTGCCACCTCGCTCGCCCGAAATGAATCCCTTAGATTATTTTCTCTGGGGACACCTTAAAGCGTTGGTATACAAAACTGCTATTCAAAGTGAAGAGAATTTACAGAATAAAATCATTAACTCATGTGACATAATAAAAAATACGCCAGGTATTTCCAGAAGAGTGCAAAATTCAATCATGCGGCGGCTAGACGGTTGTATTGAAGCCGAAGGAGGCCATTTACAACACTTAATTTAGTGAAATTCATTAGTCAAGATGTTAATGTTATTTAATATTTGTTGTTATTGTAACATAATTAGTAATGAAAAATTATAAAAATGATAATTTCCAAAAGAAACATTCAATTCCCCCCCTCATCCAGGGATATGCAATTAGGTCGACTTTTTTTTCTTAAAAACTAAGCAAGATATGAAAAAAATTCAAGAGACAAAAAATTTGTATTTCTAATTGCTTAATCCAAAGGAATAATAAAAATTTCACAAAAGTCAGTGGCATACATTTTTAAGTCAAAAATATTCGTTCAAATCCCGCTCGAGACGCCACTGGTCTTAATAAATTGAATCACGTTCGGGCTAAATTAGCATCTTAATGTTATAAATACCATTGCCAATTTACAACAAAATTAGGTAAAGGATATTTGAAATATTCACAAATAAGTTTTTGTTTATTTTTATTTCAACACCCTGTATCTTGAGAACGAAGGATTTGCGGACCCATGTTTATATGAACAATTCGTCTTAAAATTACCTAAAGAATCGTCTGTTAAATTTATGGTACATACTTAATTAACACCCTGCACTTTATGCATTTCAAATAGCGGCTAACATGGCTCATTATATTTAACTTGACACATATATCTTCAAGCTCATTTTTGCAATTTGAATATGTTAATCAATAAATAGTTGCTGCAACTACCCCACAAATTAAATCCCATAACTCAAGCAAGTTTCGAATACAGAGTGATACACCATTTCAGCTGTAGAATATACTAATTCTATTAATATCATATTAATTGCATAGCAACCAAAGATAAAATCTTTTAAAATTTTGTTAAATGTTCATCGGATTTGAGTTCATTATCAATATGAATTCCTAGAAATTTTGCACAGGTTTTATTTTCTATTATTTCCAAATCAATTGTCAAATGTTGTAAAGAGCACTTGAATGTCAGTAAATTGTTTTTTATTATTAAACGAAAGATGATTCGATTCACACCAGTTAAATACTTTTCCCATATTTTCCTCAACACACTTTTTTAGGTCTTCAATGTTGGGAGTGTTCCTGACGATAGTTGTGTCATCAGCGTATAATATAAAACTACCTAACTACCATATATTAGATCATTCACATAGATAAAAAAAGAACTGGACCCAGAACCTACCCCCGTGGAACCCCACATTTGAGGTTTTTAAACTTCAATTTTCATTAGTTCTCACTATTTAGTTTTTTCTTGTAAATAAAATTAAATAGTATAAAAGTATAATAATAACAATACACATACAAATTGACAAAGACTACTGGTTTTATCAATATGAACCAGGTCTGTACCCTAGATTTCTTTGGATATTTATCGAATAATTTTGTGCTGCATTCTGTAAATTTCTTTATTTCACATTTCTCACTGTAGTATTTGGTTAACATATGATTATGGTTTTATCGCCTGATTAATGAAGTGAAAAAACAAAAATCAGGTTTGTCTTTCAGTCTCACAATAAGTTTATGCAGATTGCCTTGTTTTGATAGTCATTTAAAATATATACAATTATCAACTTAATGAAGTAGATTAACTTGATGCTTTGCTAGATAAATTCATCTTACGGGCCTTTTCCTTTCTTCGGATCATATGAAAGGCATGACTGAATGAGGCCAAAAGATAGTAGTTTCAGTATTTGAAATGACACTGTGCTATGAAAGTTTTTAATAATGAAGAGCAATATGACCTTAATCGTGAGAATTTTTGATATATTTAATCATTCCATGTTAGTGTTTAGTCCAATTGGACCTCTGAAAAGTCAGTTATTTGTACAAGTTGAGTTCTCTAATGATTTTTATTCTGCTTTTAGTATCATACTTTTGTTCATATTTGCAATTTTTGTGTTAAACTGAACGTCTATTGTCTACATAGTCTACATTTGAAGAAAAATTATTATTTCTACACATTGAGTTATGTTTTCGAAAGATTAATTGGCTTTGTTCAATATTGAATAAGGTTGATGGTAGACATGATCCTTTCAGTGTGCCTGTCCTAATTTGAGTAGGTTCCGATCTAATACCATTGATTTGATGGCATTTACAATAAATCTTCGGAAGCCCTCAGAAACAGATTGGTTTTTATAGGTTTTTAAAAAATGTTCCTTTTTAATATTCTATTTGAAATTAAGAGCATTATGAAGCGAGGACATGATTATTTATATTCCTCAACCAATATGTATTTATATTTTTTGGGAGAGGTTTTGATTTTCTACTTCTCCATTGAGGATGACAGCGTTTCATGTAAGTAAAATTTCACCTCTTTCTTTATTGTGAATGATATCTGATTAAATTCCATAACGGATGTTTGAAGTACAAACTAAATAGGAGAAAGGGTTATTTGTATAGTTCCATGTTCATTTAAAAGTACTTGTTTCAGAAGTACTTCAATGTTTATATGGAAGTAGTTGCTTAGAGAGGGCTTTTTTTCCCCAGTTTGTGTCTGAAAGTAACTTCTTAGCATGATCTACACATTTTTGTAAAGAGTTCATTTTGAAATTAATTGCTCTCTCTCTCTCTTCCTTTGGAAGATTTCCACATTTTTTTGTATAAAGATGGAGAAGTAGGAAGCCAAACCTCTTCCCGAAAAATTAATATCTACTAAAAATATACCCTTTTCAATTGAGATGTATTTATATAAAAAACTCAATTTTGTGTTGCATCTTCAGAAGTATTTTTTTGTATTTTAATTAGTGTAACAGTACATCAGATACTTACATAACAATTGCGCTAACTTCAAAGTTATTTTTGATGGATGTAATAATGGAACTCATTAGAAGTATATATGTTTCTAACGGAAAATTTTGGAAAAAGGGTGCAGGTTGCATCCTTGTCATTCATGTTAAGTAGTTATATTTTAACAAACCCCATTCTTCTGGAGGTATTGGAGCATTATTTTTCTGAATTGAAATGGGGCAATTTCTCAGGAAATATTAATTTTTGGGAAGTACACTATTGAGGATGATAGTGTTCCATTTATGTGAAATTTTATGTGGTTACTCTTTCATATATTAAAGTACTTCTTCACTTGGTTCAGCTGATGCACGAAACTTCTGATAATTATTAAAATATTCAATGAAATAATTTTTTTTTATTACCCAAGTACATGTACACTTAACTTGAATATTTTCTTTTTTTTTGTATTGTTACCTCTTTCACTAAACAATTATGTTAGTTTACCTGATAGAAAGGTTGAAATAATTGATAAATGACAATGGTTTTTTCTTTTTACTGTGTCCTTAATTTATTTTGTAACTATATTTCTAATTCCTAAAAAAAATTTATGTCATAAAAGGTTTGTATCATAAAATGTTTATGTCATAAAAGGATTGTAGTATAATGAAAATATTGTCATATACCTGGGTAAATTTCTGGGAATTACCTCAAGAGAGAAAATTTCCAACATGCTGAAAAGCATTAGACAGTGACTATTGTCAGTATAATATATAAGGAACAAGAACTTGCAACTACACAAAAAATTACTTTTGTTCAATATTCGATATTTATCAGAAATACTTAAAAAAATGAGTAGAAGTAATCGTGGCCAAAATGGAAATAATGTCATTGTGTATTTATTATTCAATTCACGTAATTTAAGAGGTAAATGAAATCACACATATTACTTCATCATCTTATCTTAACTTTATTCAAAGCTGCTGTAAAATTGTAAGTCATCCTTAGAGAATAAGGACTTAATTTTCATTTGACCTAACAGTAATGAAACATGAAAATGAATGATGATTCATATAATTACAAAATTGAAAAACTCAATTTTGATTTTCAGTACCTTTCTGTTTTTCTTTCTCAAGTGTTTTTATGATATCTTTCAATTTAACAATTTCCTTATTACGATCTTCTAACTGTACCACCAGATTCAGTACTGCATCTCTGTAATGTCCACTGAGAACAGTCAACTCCTCAATTATTTGGGTATCACTTTTGGGATGTACGTTGCAGATAATTTGAGTTGAACTGGATCCACTTTTTTCAGCGTGACTTACAGGGTAGTATTTAAGGCTCCCGTTGCTGTTCTCTTTATTTCCTGCAATAATATTCTTATAAGAAAAATATAAACAAGTTTAACGTGTGAAAAGGCAGTCCCCAACAGGTACTTCCAAACTTTGACAATCGATATCGGCCATCTTGTTAAAGCTACACCTATTAAATTATTTGTCACTTATTTACCATGGACGGATATAGCATTCAACATCACGTGCAAATAATAAAATTGTTTTATCAAAATGGGTGTTCTGTTGGGGCAACATACCGCGGGCTTCCCACCATTTAACGGTCGCCATAATCCCGTACATCGACGAAACGCAAGATCTGCCGAAAAAATCGCGGTGTCTGCTAGAGTGTGCAGGAGAATACGCGTTGCTCACAAGAACTCTGCTTTACTCAGACCACAACTTAGCGAATTTTGCTTCGTGACTTGGGCCTGTACCCATACAAAATTAAACTGACCCAAGAACTGAAGGTAAACGACCAAAGACAACGACGTGTGGTCGATGAATGGGCTCTGGAGCAGTTGGCAACTGACCCTTTTTTCCTAGAAAAATCATCTTTAGTGATGCCACCCATTTCTGGATGAGTGGGTATGCAAACAAACAATATTGTCGAATGCATCCCAAAAAGTCACTGTTTGGTGTGGATTTTGGGCTTATTTCTTCGAGAACGAAGTTGGCCAGGCCATCACTGTCAACGGCGAGTACTACCCTGTCAGACTTTTTCTTGTAGGGTTTTCTTAAGTCGCAGGAGTATGCGAGTAAACAACAAACCTCATGGAAACCATGTCATATTCTTTGGGATTTTTTTCATCTCTTCCTCTTATAACAAGTTCTGTGGGAGCTTTTGATCTTGGTGATCTAAAATCTATCACATCCAATAGTTTTTTGCTCCTTAGTTCAGGCGATTTATTTTCATATGTGGATGGTGAATTTTACTCAAGATAACAGTGGAAAGATTCCATAGGCTTCGAAAGATCTGTATTGAAAACATTGGATGTGAATACGAGAAAATAATCTGAATGACAGAAAAAATGTACTCTGATGGAAATCGCTGACATTTTAGTGGTGGTTGATGGTTCCAAGAAGGGAAGTTACCATTTGAATAGACACAACTTCATCAACAAATGGAAGTTACATAAAACTAGTGTTGGAACTATTATGTTTGAAGCCGACTTTTACCAACTGATGCAGATATCTTCATGCGGTGGAAAAATGTAGATGCTTCCTACATTTACATGCTTGTATATATTAATTGGTTTCTAGTGAGTTTTGAAATTTGTAATATGTCAATTCCGTTCTCAGTTTGCACAATGAAAGATAGTTTCCTGCCACTTCCAAACAAATTTCGAATATATAATTCACAATTACTCTTATGCAAAGGAACTCTTAGAATAGTGACCTGGCAAGTATCCTCTCTGTGAATACTGAAGTTTGTTATGTGCAATTGAAGGTGCCTACATACAAAAACGACACATTTCATAATATATACTGTAGGTGCAGTCAACCAGTGTTTGCTTATGGAAATTGGCCTATAACTCTCTTAAGACACTAGATCTTATTAGGCGTTTCTAAGAAATGAAGATTCTAGAAAAGTCTCCCGCCTATCCACGAGACATTATGTTCAACTTGATGTGGGAGTATGCATATGTAAAATAATCAAATCTATCTAAGTAAATAATTTTTCAAGTGTGAAATTACAATTTTTATTCAGTATACTGCATTTATTATTTATGTTAGTTACGTAATGTCTGAGTAGAAGCTTTGATATATGAGCTACTGATTATAACAAAATCAATTTTTATTTCAAGATTCACAATTCATCTGACAAAATTGCCAGACCTTCTTTTCATTTTTTTTTAAACTTCAAGATATTTGAGTATCTGATTCTTACTAGATGATTGACACAATTAACCAATTGGTTCACACCCAGTTTTCCCTGGATGATCTGAAAATGATTTCAATAGTTCACTGGTTGGCATCTTCAATACTTGATACAGGTGAATTTTCCAAACAAACGTTGATACAGGTGTCGTTTTATTACCGCAGCTTCTTCTGTTTCAACAGTTATATTCCTTGGACCTCGAACTTCTTTAATACTACTGTTGACTACTTCTCCCTCCTTGTATAATTTCTATATATTACCTAGCCAAGATCTGTCAAACTTCTTGAAGTAGAAGTTTCATATTATTATACCTTTTCCAATTGTTTCATCTGCTTCTGAATTATTTTTGATGGATATCCACTCAGGTGAATCATATGATGTATTGACCTTATTCTTCTTCCCAATGATAACTCACAAGTTGGTTTTTTGGAGGTAGAAATAGGTCCCATTTTTTTTTCATTTTGTCATATGATGCTTGAATAGCAATATTTTAGCTTATCCGTTTGTTGAAGGATGATATGGAGATGAAGAAATGAGGCATATCATCCCTCTTTAAAAAAATCCTCAACTTGTTTGACACAATAGTTGTAGACAATACTTGAGTGAGTTTATATATAGTCTCTGCCATAGCTCTTCTGGGTGTTTCCATGGAATTGTTGCATCAGTTATAGGCATTTATATATTTTGTTTGGATAACTTTTCCAACAGTGCATGACATAATGAATTTTTTACACTTTTAGATAATAATAACAGTATTGAAAATAGAATGCAATAACAAGCAAAAACGTCACTTGATTTATGTGTAAGAAAAACTAAATAGTATAACTGAAGACCTAGAGTCTAAGCCTAATATATTCTGAAAAATATGAATGAATTGACGTGAAAATTTCAAATAAATATCAAGATAAAGTAAACCATTGGTGGTTTAACAGGATTTCACCATAATAGTCAATATTTCAATATCTGAGTTATAGTTGTCCATGTTTCATATCACCCAAAAAATCATCGATTTTTTAGGTAATATGGCTTATTGAAATTTGGTGCCTGATCATATTCAATTAAGCCAAAAAATAGTTTTGCACAGAATTTTCGGGCGTAAAGGCTTACATTCTTTATCGAATCTCGGATTTTTTATTGGTGTATCTTAAACCATGAGATCTGTTTTTTTCAACATTTCTGGGATCTTTACATGACATACTAGAAACTAGGTATTAGCAAAAACATTCTGAATACTCACCAAGATAACTTATTAAGGAATCATGAACCTCGATATTCCTATATATAATATCTTTGAGACTATCTAGATCTCCATTATTGTTTTTTGTTTCATTGTAATTCTTGGAATTTTCTATTTCATCCTTCTTTTTCTTCATGTCTATCACCCTAATTTGTTTTAGGGCATGTTCCATCTGATAGGTGATGGATTCCTTAGCTGCTTTATTTGTGGTAATATCACGAGCCTTTGCAAAGTATTCAGCCGATTTCTGGTGACAAGTAATACTTTGATCATACTCTTTGAATTTCTGAAAAACTTCGGCTTGATGACGCAGTTTATGGGCCTGAAAAATAGTGGAATTAAAAGAGTTGTATCATCATGTCACCTACTAAAACATACCTACTGAATATTATGCATACTATTGAAAAAGTTATATTAAAAAAAAGAGATTTCTTGATTGACTAGCATGGTGGAGTAAGGTGTTTAATGGCCAGAACATTGAATTGTTTATTTGCCAAAAATTGATCACTTCTGAAAATATACCCCTTCAATTTGAGGTATGAACGTAGTGAAAGGTTCCAGAAACAAGTGATGACAACGTTCCAATTAGTATAACTGCATTTAACATATTGCGGAATTAATAACATATTATTAACAACTTTTTATGCTTTGGCATTTTCCCAGAAAAGGAAGTTGCATTTATACTTCTTGTTCATAAGAAAGGAGATGTATCCAAGATTGAAAACGAAAGACCTATAAGTTCATCATCATTTGCCAAGATATTTGAAGAAATTACATGTAACATACTCATGAATTCGTTAGAACTTAATAACAATTTGCCGACGACTCTTCGTTCACTCTGAAGTCCTTAGATTATTAGGGACTGTCGCGTCAGGCAAATCAAGCAGTTGCTAATATGCAAAAATATTGTTCTCAAAATGGTCTCATTCTCAACAGCTCTAAAATGAGTACAATCGTCTTTTCACTCAATGAGAATGATCACAGTGTTTTGGTCAGAATAAATGGCAAGTCAATATGACAAACTTCATCTGTTAAATTTTTAGTTTTGAACGTTGATGCTCAACTCTATTGGAACAAGCACATTGATTATATTTTGAGTAAACTGTCGAAACATTGTTTTGTAATTCGTAACCTCCGTAATTTTGTTCCATTGAATATATTGAAGAGCTACTACTATGCTCAAATTCAATCTTCACTCAGTTATTGTTTGATCAACTTTGGCAACTCTACAAGAATTAACGAATTACTAATAGCTCAAAAAAAGATAGTGAGAACAATGTGTTTCAAAGAATATAATGACTCATGTAGGAAGCTGTTTACCGATTTGGTTATTTTAATCATTATTTCACTACCTATACATATTCAACTGTGTTGTTTATATCAGAACTCATCTCGACAACATTCAATCAAGCGATTATCTTTGGCTCGCCATAGGATATACGTTACAATCCAACTATAATTTCATTACCTGTACAAGCACGTACAGGTATATTCCTGACTGTTCACATCACTGTGGACAGCACAAACGAGCTGGGTTGAATTTTATAGTGCATCGTCTTTTGACTTTCCCTCTAACACATGATAGGTTCACAAAAGAAAGACGTATAATACAGGAAATAGTAGCCACTAACGGTTTCTCGAGGGGTATTGTAGATAACATAATAAGGAAGAAGAAGTTTAGGTCAAGAATGAACGAAATCTCGACTTTCAGAAAGGACAAAAACCAAGATATACATCTCAGTTCCATACCACCAATATACGATGAACTTTGGAAAAATTTTCAAGGAACTAGGTATGAAGGTGGTTTTTAAAACAAGTTATACACTACAGAGCCTTTTGGGAAGTCCAAAAGACAAAGTCGAGAATTCGGAAAAGTCTGGAATTTACGAAATTGAATGTAAGGACTGCGATGCAAAATATTATGGACAGACAAAAAGATCTATTAAAGTAAGATATAAGGAACACGTAGCACACTTAAAATATGGAAGACCTGAAAAATCAGCAATCACCCATCATATTTTGCAACAAAACCATTCCATAGACTTCAGTTAATTGAGATTAGTTAGACAAGTTAACAACAGGCAACTGGATGCCTATGAGAGTGTGGAAATGAGTAAACACAATAATATTATGAATAAAGATGACGGACCTTCACCAAAGAGCATACTATATAGCTTGTTAAAATAATATTGTTGGGTTTACTGATTACTACATAAGGACACATTTCAAAAATAAATTTAGATAGGCAATATTGAGAAATTATTTTTTTTATATAGCTGAAAATTGTTTTATATACAGCTATAACAGTTAAACATATATTGTAAATAATAGATAAGGCAAAATTGTAAAATAAATTTAGGTTGGTATACATGTATGGGTGGTATACCTGGATGGCTTACCTGTATGGGATATCTATATAGTATAAATAGGGTTAGCTTCGCATTAGTTTCTAGTTTTAATCTTCCTTTTTGAAGATGATCACTCGGTGATCGAAACACGTGTCGAGGTGTTAAAAATAACGATTTTTTGTTGGGAAAGAAACTCCAGTAATATTCATATAAATAGTAATGTAAATAATTAAGGCTATTTAGTCTGAATATGTTGTTTACATCTAATCAAGTACAGAATAAAAATAATTTCGTATAAGGAACTCTTTGATTTTCCTTTTGAACATATTAAAATTCAATTCAGTCACATTATATGGAAGTTGGTTAAATAATTTAACGTCCAGAGAATTTCGTAATGACATTTTAAGTCTAAATCTTGGCTATCTGAGTTGTCCCGCGTTCTAGTTTCATAATTATGCTGATTTGAGTGATTGGAGAGTAGTATTTGGTTTTTATGTACTTCTAACAGTGAGTAGAAAATCAACATACAGGGCAAAGACATTATTTCCAATTTTCTAAAAAGTGGTTGACAGTGTGCGTCGAGTGGAACTAGCTATAATTCTGATGGCTTTTTTCTATATGCAAAAAGCTCTTATCGCGTGAGTAGATCTACCCCAATGGAGTATCCTATATGAAAAGTAAAGTCGTCCAGAGGTTTTTATAGGATTCGTATAAATGCTGGAATTGTGAGTATGACTTGTGCAACTTTATAATGAAACCTTTTTCGTTATATTGACACTTAATTAGTTAATATAAATTCTACTCTTCTATTTCAATGAATTTGTATAATAACAAGAGACTATAAAGATCTTATTAAAAATCTTTTGACTACGAATTAGCGCACAAAAATGCAGAACTGTTTACTATTTTCAAAACCAGTCTCCAACGGCGGGTTTTTGCTTCACCTTTGCTTTACCAGGCTTATCTTTGAGATTGCAATTTGAATTCTCATTTTATTGGACTATTTGTATGATTGGGAAAGTTCAAAACGCATATCTGAAGTCATGTGTATTCAGGCCTGGACAACAAAGCACCGATATTATTCACTTTTAATTAGCATTAGCAATTAATCAATATTTATATATTTTTGTTAGGTATTCCAGATTATAGTTCAATTGTTCAACTATCTGTTGAGGAATGAATATGAGAACATTATTCAGTTCAGTTGATTTATACTTTTATAGACATTATTTAACCGATTTTGACAGTACTCAGGCAGTTATATTCTGATGGAACTACTCCAACTATTTTATTTCATTTTATCTTAATGACATCATTCACAAAAAATTTAAATTGTATTCTATTGATATACTTTTAAATTAAATTTTATTGATATACTTTCAAATTGAATTTTATTGCTATACTTGTAATTCAATAAATGTCAAGCTCTATAAGCTTCAGTGACTTGTCATGTTTATTTCTGTGCTTGCTATATGTTCATCTATCTTTTTACACGTTTTTGAAATGAACATTATTATTATTATTATTTATCTACTTGTATGTAGTTGCTATTGTGTTCATATAAAAAACAGTTCTCTTAACGAACGACGTCAATTTTGATAGATCTGTCAGTGATTACTTACTGTTTATATACCAAATTCAGTGATGATGAAATAATATACTTGATTCTCTTTGTCGTGACTTACTCCCTACTGGAAATAGCCAACAAGGATTAGAGAGAGTGAAAAGGAAATTAAAAGAAGAATTTCATATGACTAACCTTGGTAGGGTAGAATTATATATGGGTATGTACCTATATTCAACCAAATTTGGTGAAAAATGAGCTGGTCATCAGTTAGTTTTGCAGTAAATTACCTAAGTTGATTTCAATATTGTGCAATAGAGGAACACTGAAAACACCTCAAAGGTTTTTTAAGATACCTGCAAAGAGCTTCTGAGCTTAATAACAAAGGCGACAAGAAAAGGCCCCAGTATTGATTGGTTCTGCTGATTCTGATTGGGCAAATGACACCAATAGGAAATCAAAATCAGATTATTTATTTAAATCATTTGGAAATCTAATTTCTTGGCCAACAAAGAAACACTTTCAACTACTGAAGCCTAGGTATGTTGTTGCTTGTGAAGGAATTTGGTTAAAAAAATCTGACAACTGACACGAGAATATATTGTTCTAGTCCTATACAAATAATTGAGGACAATCAGGACCAAACATATTGATATCAAATAACACTTCATCATAGAAAAAGTAATTAGCAGAGAAATAGAGCTGAGATATGTGGAAGAAGCAGATATACTGATAAAAGGACTGACAAAGGATAAGTTTTTAGAGCTTCGAAGTCTATTATTATTGAATGATGGACTTTTTCTTATTCAGGCGAGGTGTTGAGCAGTGAATATGAGTTTATGAATATTCAGTTTATTTCATTTATACCTTTATTTATCTAGTTGTATGTAGTTGCTGTTACGTTGATATAAAAGAGAAAAACAGTTTTGTCAATGAATGCCAAAGGGAACATTTCATTTTCTTTTATTGGGAAAAGTAATTGATTCCAAAATTATCTAAGTATGTGTGATCATAAAATTGAATATCACTAAATTTCAAATCGTACGACTTAAAACTTGTTACTCACGATTTAAAGAGTTGTGCATGGATCCACCTTTAGATTTATCCAACATTTTTTTTTTCTTTATAATATAAAACATGAGAACATCCTATTGTTATAATAATTCCAACGTATAACTAACCTGATTAATTGGAGTGTTGAACATCCTTTATCAATTAATCCAATACACAATTAACGAATTCAGAAAGCGTACAGCTTGAATAACAAAGAAAAGTTATAAATTTTCCTGGTACTCAAAGACAAAATGAAAACAACTTCCCAATAAAAACCAAACACAAATATTTTTCTTCTTCTTGCAATGTCCTAAGCTACCGATGCTATCCGGCCAAAAGGTTCATTGCTTGGTCAGGAGTCTAGTGACGTCACAGTAAAGTGAGTCTAGACAACACAGTCCATTCGCATTTGCGAAAAATTAGGAATCCAGTGTGTAATAAAAATTTCAAATTGGGGAATTGGACACTATCACAAAATATTGGAACTACACTAGTCACTCAGCACTTGGTTAATACACATCAGGACAGGAATGAGGTTATGGCATTCAGGTTTTGTGGGTATAAACTAAAAAACAATGAAAATGGATATCATTCAATGAAATCGTTTGAGAGTTGAGAGCGACTTTTTGCGATGGTGAGGGTGTTAGGAAAGATACAATTTTGTTTCTATTGAGTGGGCAGATGGGGAATATATGCTATAAATTCTGTCTATCACAGCTATCATGGTTTTAAATTTTTATCGTCTAAAGATACATTTATCAGACATTGGTCATTCCTCGAAGTAAAAATATGTATCTTGAAATCATTAACACACTGCGGCCCATACCGTTCTCTTAAATATTCAACGAAAGTCTTTTTTTTTGTGGAGGAAAAATCAGTTTTTCATCGACCTTTTTTGGGTATTTGTTACCTTCCACAATCTTTTGCGTTTCGGAGACCAAAATCTGTCTCCGTCTTCAGAAATGGATAAAAATAAAATTCAAATATATTCGCAATTATTCCTTTTTTGATATCTCATTTCTTTACTTCTTCGACAGATGTCCATTTCCTTAGACGGAGACAGATTTTGGCCTCCGAAACGTAAAAGATTGTGAAAGGTAACAAATACCCAAAAAATGTCGATAAAAAAAATATGTACTTATGAGACTGGGGTATTTTTAAAGGTTCAGGCACAGCCGAAAAATCATTATAGTACCTTTGTATAGTCCCAAGGCCGTAGCCAGGGGGGATCAAGGGGGATTCATCCCCCCCGAACAATGTAAGGATTTTGTGAGAAATACTAAATAAGGGCTCGAAAATGTCAGAATTATGGCAGCAAAAAGTAAGTAATTTTGATATCTTACATTGCCAACAATGCTTATGCTGTTTCTGCGCACCGACATAACCTATAACTAGACTGCTAATGGTCATATCCCAGATACTCGAAAAATTCATTCAAATTGAATTTATGAAAACGTATCTGCGCAATGCGCAGAAAGCTCAAAGACTGTCATTTCTGACGTTGACACAAGGCTTCGACTATTTTGTTCATAGGCGTCGTCGGCTTGATAGTTATTAGTGAAAAAATTAGGTGTTTTGTACTTTGGTGTAGGAATTCTTTGTTGAATCACCCAGAAGGTGTTACATTCCATAAGTAAGTCAGTTATAATTCTAAAAACATTAATATCCAATACAATTATTTCACAATTGGAAATTGTTTGAGACTAGACACCACTTCAATTTCAACACTCCAAAGTATATCTAAACCAAAACAGAGAGAGGTATCTATTGATGAGCTGGGTTCCATAAAGAAGTATGGGTTTAATCATGGGGAAGTAATATATGATCACGATTATGGCCAAGAATT
Organism: Leptinotarsa decemlineata; assembly: GCF_025532065.1. Taxonomy (NCBI): domain Eukaryota; kingdom Metazoa; phylum Arthropoda; class Insecta; order Coleoptera; family Chrysomelidae; genus Leptinotarsa; species Leptinotarsa decemlineata. Next base: position 25,773,703 of record NW_027412529.1, on the reverse strand, counting down.
TGCATCCTTTTTTGATATAATCACTGAAAATGTTTTGGTTTACGTAGCTGGTTTTGTAATCAAAAATATCAAAACTGTCATTAAATGTGCAAAATGTTTATTAGCAGTAGAAGGTGTTGTAAATACGACAAAAGATGTTTGTATAGATTTTACACAGTTATTGATAAGTAGGAAAAATAGGGGCGGATTGATCAAACCATCCGATGATGTTGTTTCAGTTATACGTTTTGAAGAATTGTAGATCAAAATATTTGTATCAACAACAGGTAATAAATTACCAAATAACAAATAATTTCTCCAGAAATTCAATCTTCAATGTAACTTGGCATTTATGCCTTTCAAAAAGGATATGTTTTCAGATCTGGATGATCACTATCAAGATTCTGTCACTTTTTCAGAAAACCATAAATCAATTCTTATCAAGCTCATAATACAAGTTTACACTAAATTGGGATTTTATGAAGTTTCCGAGAAACAAACAGAAATTGATGAAAGGGGTGCTGTGATCAGAAAACAATTTTCCAAACTAATATTGTTTCGAACAATGAAAATTGGAACATGATGTTGTTTTTACACTATATTGAGAATAACAGTGCAATTTCCTGACAAATTGCATTGCGTATTTTCCACTAAAAATAAGTAATAATATTTAGTTACATTTACTATCTGAATTGCTAAGAACTGTGCCTATATGACTCATTGGAATATTGTATTGTAGTCTGAAATACTTGCTTCTCTATTCCATTTAACAAAATCAAATCCATATTCAATTGTTCCAATCTATTTATATTGATGTATCATTATCATTGGTTTGCAATTATTATTTTGGTATTGTTTCTACTGATGTTACATCACAATGTGATTTTATTTATGTAAGTTGCTATTATGTACACCAATATTTGCTGGTTCCGTGAATAAATATCAACATGTAAAAATTGCATGCTTTTTACTTCCTCAGATTTCAGTTTGCAAAAAAGATATATCTTTTTGGGAAAGAAAGTTTTTGGCTTTCTACTACTCCATCTTGATACAAAAATAGGGGAATCTTCTAAAAAAAAGGAAGGAAGCAATCAATTTTGAAAGAAGTAACTCTATACATAGATGTGTAGTAGATCATGCAAAGAAGTAACTTTCAGACACAAACTGGAAGAAAAAGCCTTCCTCAACATTGGATTACACGAAACAAATACTTCTATATTGAAATACAAACTGAGTAAAGCGTTTTTTGTAAAATTCAGTGTTCATATAGAAGTATTTGTTATGAAAGATTTTTTTCTTTCGTGAAATTCAATGTTTACATGAAAGTAGCTGTTTCATGAGGGTTTTTTTCTTCCAGTTTGTGTCTGAAAGTTACATCTTTGCATAATCTACACATCTATGCAATAAGTTACTTCTTTCAAAATTGATTGCTTCCTTCCTTTCTTTGGAAGATTCCCACATTTTTTTTGTATCAAGATGGAGAGAAAGCCAAAACCTTTCTTTCCCAAAAATTAATCACTCCTAAATATCATACAACATACTTATGTTTATGTTATGAGTACCTGGGTGACCGAGCTTTGCTCGGTATTAATATTATTACTACTCGACAATAGATATCAGGAAGAGTCATACAGAGTACCTGTAATAATACAAATATTTATTTTTGTTTCGAAGGTTTCTCTATGAACATGAGTATGAAAAAAAAGTATTTCACTTGATATCCCTAAAAAATACCCCTTTTCTGCGATACGCCCATGTGATTTGGAAACGTCATGAAACTTCATTGCGCATGCCTTGAAGGCTCACTGAAATTTCGTAAATGGATAAAGTTTTGTTATATGGAATTAACAGTCTAGATTGAGATTATGTCCCTCCCTCATGCCCCCTCTCGGGTTGAGTGCCCTGAAGTAGAAGCTTCCCCCCAGCTAGTTAGCGAAGAGAACCTACTACCCCACTCCATCCACCCCCGCTCTCCGAGCGGTCCTCAACTTACTGATGGGCACTTCAGCAAGATTGACATACGACCTCTTTTGGTCGAAAGCCAGCCTCTAGGTGCTTTTCTTTCGCGATCGGTTAAAGTGTTATGTCATGACTATTCCTAACTTAATTTTTGCATGGGGGCCCCCAAAATCTAACCGGTGGCTATTGTTATTAGCGTCGAGCGTTCCTCAGTGGTTAATAAGTTTCCGGAGTCGTGAGGGGGGTCGTAGATTCTGTTTCGTCGGCCTTGGGTGTTTGTCCCTTTCTCGGAACCTGGGGTCATCCATGTTCAACGCATCGTGTAGATCGCGTAGCGCTGGGTTGTTGTGCGATCTGATTCTATCGAACACGCTTTCTGCGTGTTCTCTCTCATATACAAGTCCACATATTGCGTGTCCAGGTCTAAGTCGGTGTATATAAATCTATTGGGGATGTAGTACGGTGCGTTCGCGGCGGCCCTTAAGCTCGCGTTCATGAACGACTGTATACCGTTCTTTCCACCTGTCTCTCTATTTCGTCTACCTCGTCCGTGAACGAGACCTTATTCTCTCTGCACTGCCTTTCGAAGTTGTCCGCGAATGCCTCCGCCTACTCATGGTCACTGTAGACAATTGCTTGCCCGCCGTGTATTGGCGGGCATGGCTGTCGAGGTCCGTTCCTGAGTACTTTCTGCATTCTCCATGCAGACTGGTCTTCAGTGTTTAGTTCTTCCAGACGGGTAGTCCATTGTCTTTCTCGTATACTTTTCAATTCTTCTTTCAGTATCCTGTTGGCTCTCTGCATGCACCTTTTGTCCATAGGTGAACGTGTCCTTTCGTACTGTCTTTTCAGGCGTCTTCTTATTCTTATCAGTTCCATCGTTTCTGCTGGAAGGTGCTCTTGGAAGTTATAGCGCAGGACTGGGACTTCTCGTGCGCTGACTATATCTCTGTTTCTCGTGTTTCCATTTCAGTCGCGCGACTGGAACTGCAGACATTTTAAATGGATAAAAGGCAATGCAAAAAATATGTAGAGTAAGGAATCAGCATTGTATGGAAGAGGTAAAATTAGAAGAATATGAAATTTTCAACATGACAACAGATTTACATTATCTGAATAAATTTAAATTGAATATTGAAATAAATAATAGGTTGTACGAATTTAGTGTAGATACTGGTTTGTCGGTTACAGTTTCAAGCAGAGAAATGTGTGAGAGGTTATACTGGCAATATAATTACACCTAGAGGATACTTTTTACCAGAAACAACTTTGAATAGTGGAGTCCGGATCTGACTGCAATACGCTTAACAGTTCTTGCTGTCAGTTCCATTCAATTTTGGATTCATTACAGTTATTATTCCGCTTCAAAATTTCAACAGTGTATAATATCTAAGAGGAAGAATTCTACTAGTTGGATCACCCTCAGTGAGTACGAAATCAACTTGTACAGAGGTATTTATCTGAACTATTACATCGTTACACTAACCGCTAACAGAAGTGAACGATATCTTCACTCGCAAGAAACACGGTCCCACAACCGCAGTACTGGGGAGTCAGGACCGTACTCAGGCGTCGAGAGAGTATGAAGATCTCGATAGAATATGATGGATGACGAACCCGATAACAATATGCCTAATCAAAATTCTACCACAAGCAACCCTCATATCCTACAAAACCATCCAAACCAACCTACACGTTCATATTCTGCTGCATTGAGCCAACATACTCCAGTTAAATTTACTACCAAAGATCAAGCTATTGTTCTCTTTTCATCGAGAATATCAAACAATAGAATTTGTGTGTATATCAGGAAATTGTCAACCAATTATTGAAAGAACATGGATCCATCACTATCGATGGAGAAACTATCGCAGTTCGAAAACTAATCGCACCTTCCGAGCGGTTGGTTATATCCAATGTAAGTCCTCCTATCCCACATGACTTATTAATTACGGAACTTCGAAAACTGAGATTGACACTAATATCTCCAGTAACTTTTCTGAGAATTGGTTCAACTAACCGGAATACATTTCCTCAGCTTCAGGCGTCAAGTATACAATACACCAGCAGAAGATATAGATATCCTGAATCTTTGAAATAACCCATGATGATTTAACTTACCGCATTTTCTCTCCAAATCTGTTTTAAATGTAGACTAACAGGTCAAATTGCATCCAAATGCCCAACCAATTCATCTTCCCAAAATCTACCAACCAACTCACGCCTCCAAAATTCACCAATCAAGTGTCCCATAACAAGTACACCCATTATTCCCGAAAACAATCCAATGATAATGGGAATGTTCCTCAATTTGGGTTAATACAGTAAATGCAAGTGTGACAAAATAAAGTTGAGTTCAATTCATGAGTTTTTAAAATTCACTTCGAAAAGTATTCAAATTGATGTTTCAAATGTTGGGTTTTAATTTTTAAAGGGATTTGTTTCTAATTCACATATTGGCAATAGCGCCTATTATGCTAGATTGGAGAGTAGTTGTTTACAGCTGATTCTCGGCCTCCCCCCACCACTATGACGTATTAATTGCTTTTTTTATTGGTTGTTGTTTGGTGAAGTTTTTTTGTTGTGCAGTGAAGTCAAGGTGTTGTGACCTTGAAGTGTCTGGTGCATGGATCGTTCAGATTTTTTTTTCATATGAGATTTTGTGTGTTTATGTGTGTGTGTGTGTGTGTGTGTGTGTAGGAGAATGCATGGTACAGGGTTTCATCATGTGCTTGTTTGTCTATGTACAAACATACGTCTGCATACTTCGAAGATCCTCCAAGTAATAAATGCTCCATCGGTGTTAGGGCACCAAGTTAGTAGTGGAGTGACGTCACAGCAATAACCGTTCAACGGCTAGAGAGCGACATGTTCACTCCACGACGTGTGGCAGAGTAATGCGTATTCATCGGTCTGCCCTCACCTCTCCCGAAGCGATGAAGGTTCGCTCTAGCCCCGCTATCGATGGTGACACAACGGCAGCCGAGGACCGTTTGCCTAGCGTCTACCCTCTCCGAGACCGCAACGACCACTGCTTGCTCGTATATCGACATCTGTTATCGCATTCAGTTGGGAGGTAATCTTGGCGCATGTAGTTGAGAAGTGGGGTTGGCTATGACGTCTTGACGGGTCCTATCAGAGTGTATTTAAGAAGCGTACGAGTGTTGGCTATGTCAGTTTACATCAAGTGAGTTAGTGAGAACTTTCTCACCGAAGAACCATGAGTCATAAAAATAATGCATGTGTTCAATTGTCTGACGGTGTTCAAATTATAACGAATGCATTCAATTGCCGCATTGCTACATACAGGGTGGAGAGTTCGATTGTAACCAGTGACTACATGTCATTTTTCAATAAGATTAGGCAGAAGGTCATTGAATTACTGGAATCAGCCATCAGGATCCATAAAAGCATCAAGGTGAATATGGAAGTTTTTGGGAATTATATTCTTCAGACTGATGATTCGAGGGACACGAAGTCATTTAATTCCCAAAATAAAATAGTGGACCAATCTTCAGATTTGAATGCTGTTTTTGATGGATTCCGTGATGTAATTGTGGCTCAAACGACTGAGTTCCAGGATCGTGACTCAGGTATTTATTTTTTAAAAATTTCAATAAGATTGAATAGTAATATTTTTTTTTTATAATTCAGGTTGGACTTGTGAAAAAATATTGTTTCTCGAGGTCAACATTAATAAATACAGTCCACTGGAAGGACGTTCATATGTGAAGCTGCCTCAATGTATTCAATGGAAGAAAGCTGTTGTGAATGTTCGTAATGAAGATCAATATTGTTTTGCTTGGGCTATAACATCAGCATTATATCCTGCAGATAGTCGAGTGTCCGAACTTACGTCATATCCACATTTTTCCACTGTTTTAGATGTCACAGGTATGGATTTTCCGGTTAAAGTTAATAATAAGAGTATCGAAATATTCGAAGATAGGAATGATATTTCAATTAATGTTTACGGTTTAGAGAGTACATTTGAGAAGGGTAAAATGAAGTATGAAGTGATTGGTCCATTGCGATACTCACAGAGAAGACTCCGGAGACATGTCAATTTGTTGTTTATAACTGATGACTCCGGTAATGGTCACTATTGTTGGATCAAAGATCTTTCAAGATTAGTTTCTAATCAACTATCAGCTCATAGACAGAAAAAATATTTTTGTGACGGATGTTTGATATATTTTTCTGATGAGAGATTGCTTTTACGTCATAATATGTATGATTGTAATCACATTAGTACCACAACACCAACTACTAATTTAAAGATCAATAAATATGGTAGAATGGTTGCGGAAAATAAACTAATGTTTGAAAACTTTGAGAGGCAAATGAGGGTGCCATTTGTAGTGTATGCTGATTTTGAATCAGTGCTTAAACCGATTCATGTGAATGAGCCAAATCCTGGAAGTTCATACACGATTAAAACATTCAAACATGCCCCATATTCATTTGCTTATTTGATAAAGTGTTCATATAATGATGATTTGACAAAATTTGTTACATATAGGGGTGTAGATGCAGCTCAGAAATTTGTGAGTAGCATTGAAGATGATTTGAAAGAGATACATGAAAATCATCTCAGAAACCCTAAACCAATGGATACACAAACTGTCGAAGAAGAAGAACAGTTTGTTGCAGCCAGAACTTGTGGTATATGTAATAAAGCATTTACTGATGGTGACGTCAAAGTAAGAGATCATTGTCATGTCACAGGAAAGAAAAGATCACATGCCGCTCACTCGAAATGTAATTTAAATTTCAAAATACCAAACTTCATACCTATCATTTTTCATAATTTAAGTGGTTATGATTGTCATTTATTTATAAAAGAATTGTATAGGAATAAAGAGAAAGTTGATGTTATCCGCAAACTAAAGAGAAATATATATCTTTCACGAAGCATCTCTTTACACACAGCTATACCGATAAAGATGGTGTGGTTAGGAAGAATTATCTCAAAATGAGATTTATCGATAGTTATAAATTTATGACTAATTCGTTGGAGAAGTTGGGTGCAAACTTGACCTCCGATCAATGTTTGGAGATGCACAAACATTTCCCACAAATTGAGAAATTCAATTTGATGAGACAGAAAGGTGTATTTCCATATAGTTTTGTTGATGACATTGACAAATTGAATTATCCATTACTTCCGACAAAAAATCAGTTTTATGACACACTCAATTGTGAACATATATCGGAAACTGATTATGATAGGGCTAGAAATGTTTGGAATTTATTCGAGTGTCAGAATTTGGGGGAATACTCTGATTTGTATTTGAAGTCGGATGTATTGCTACTATGTGATATTTTTGAAAATTCCGCACCACAAGTTTAGAGATATATAACTTAGATCCGGCACAATATTACACTGCACCTGGATTATCATGGGATGCCATGTTGAAGTTCACTAATGTTGAATTGGAATTACTAACTGACATTGATATGATTCACTTTTTTCAAAAAGGTATACGAGGTGGAATTAGTCAATGTAGCGAGAGGAAACATATAGCAAATAATAGATTTTTACCCAATTATAATCCCAATGAACCTTCCACATTCATTACATATTTAGATGCAACAAATCTATACGGTCACAGTATGTCACAACCTCTACCAACAAGTGAATTTACATGGTTGACACCAAATGAAATTCTTAATCTTGATGTGATGGATGTGAGAAGGAAAGTCCGTATGGGTATGTATTTGAAGTGGACATTCATTATCCACAAGAGTTGCATGATAAACATTGTGACCTTCCATTTTTAGTCGAAAAAATAATACCACCTCGTACACAATCGAAAATTCCCAAATTAATTCCAAATTTGAATGATAAAAGAAAATATATTGTTCATTATAGGAATCTACAGCAAGCTGTCAAAAATGGATTGATTGTAATGAATACACATAGAGTATTGAAATTCAAACAATCATGCTGGATGAAACCCTATATAGATCTTAATACTGAAATGCGTAATAGGTCTAACAACAAATCTGTTAAAGATTTCTATAAACTAATGAATAATGCGGTGTATGGAAAGACAATGGAGAATGTAGATAATCGAATTGATGTTAGACTCGTTACACATTGGGAAAATATAAAGAAAAATATAGGTGCCAGCACTCTCATAGCCAAACCAAATTTCAAAAATTGTTCAATTTTCACTGATAATTTCGTTGCCATTCAATTGGGTAGAGTGAAGGTTCATTACGATAAACCATTATATTTGGGATTTTCCATATTAGAATTATCTAAAACAGTCATGTATGACTTTTTCTATGGATGCATCAAACAACACTTTGATGAAAATGTCTCTTTACTTTACACAGATACCGACTCGCTCATTCTTAAAGTAAACACAGAAAATTTTTATGAATTCATAAAAACTAACATAAGTAGATTTGATACATCCAATTACAGTATAGTTAACCAATTCAATATTCCAGTAACAAGTTCAGTCTTGGGTAACTTCAAAGATGAATTTCCAAATGATCCAATCATGAGTTTTTATGGTACAGGTGCTAAAGCATATTATGTGAAATCTGTTGATGGTGAATTTAAGAAAGCCAAAGGGGTTAAACGATCTGTAATAAAGAATGAATTGACATGCGAAGATTATCAAAAAATCGTCGAACAAGGTGGTATGATATTCAGAAAGATGAATTCATTTAGAAGCGTGTTACATGATGTATACTGAATTGAAAAATAAAGTTGCATTATCATATCACGACGATAAACGATTTATCATTCCGAATACTACCCACACTCTTCCTTGGGGTCATAATGATATTGAATTTTATGAAAACGATCCAAATGAGAACATTCGTTGGATAAGTAATATTATTCAACAATCACAATCTCAGGAGACTCCATTGGATCAATTGATTAATTTATTATCTGCCGAGATCAATGATTGAAATATCATTCAATATCTTCAAAACCGGAAAATTCAATATTGATATTTATGTAGCCATTTATAATTAATAATATATGATAGAAGTAATGTGATATTAATGTATTATGTATGTATGTATATGTATTACTGTAATGAATATAAAATGATTAAAATTTTATTTGTATTATTTCTATTTCCCTAATCAATTACTGCAATATATAGTATAATGTAAATGACAGAAATATCAGTTTGAAGAGAATCATCGTAGAGTGCACAATGTCTAAAACAATCGATAAGTTTGGTAGAAAAAGAAAATGGGGTGGTAATGTCATTCGAGGTCCTCCTGGGAATGGTTTTAAATTAACAAAAGATGGTCATTATGACATGCAAAGGAAAATATTGAAAAATACAAGTGAACCAATTGACAAGAGTGATTGTGTAACTGTATCATATCTTGAGGGGGAAATTAATGGAGCAAAGGAAGTTATACTTCTAGCCCTACAAGCTGCAATACAATCCACAATAGGCAATATTGCTCGGGACGCCCGGCAAGCATTTGACGATAAAATTGCAGAGGCTCGGATAACTTTCACTCGTAAATTTGACAAACTTACAAGTGATGTAGACATAAAAATGTCTGACATAACAGCGTCTACAAATAAAAAATTTGATGCTATGTCAAACATAACAGGGACTACAATGAAAAAGTATGATGTACTGGAACAGAGAGTTGAAGTATTGGAGAAAAACCATAAAGAAGTTTTGGAGAGAAAACTATAAAGTCAGGCCATCATCATCAGGTGGACTGGGATATCCAGGACTGAACATTAATCCAAATCATAGAATAATACAACCAAAACCAAAACCAACTGATGATGTATTAATGGAAACAACATGGTGAATGTATTCCCTCGTTAGGTTAGGTTAATAGTTACGTTAGGTTAGCTGCATACTTACGTTAGGTTAGGTGTTAGGTTAGTATTCCCTCGTTAGGTTAGGTTAGGTTAATAGTTACTGTAGGTTAGGGTAGGTTAGGTTAGGTTAGGTTAGGTTAGTCGTTCGGTTGCATAGCGGTAGGTTAGCGTACTAGGTTAGGTTACGTTAATACATACGATAGGTTAGGTGTTCGGTTGCATAGCGGTAGGTTAGCGTACTAGGTTAGGTTACGTTAATACGTTAATACGTTAGGTTAGGTGTTCGGTTGCATATTATGTTACGAACGCGCGCGCGAAGAGGGCGTAGATGTCTCTCCAGATGTCCCGCCCACCTGGGGCCGGAGGCCCCACCCACCTGGGCGGAGCCCAGGCAGTGGGCGTGGCCCGTTAGGGCCACGCCCCCCCCCCCGTCGCCACCAACTTTTCGGATACCCCGCCCCTTTCCGAAGCCCCGCCCCCTTTCCGAAGCCCCTCCCCTCCCCTCCCCGAAGCAAGCCCCGCCCCCGACTCCCAACATTTGCGCATGTACACCCCTACCCTCATCGCGCATGTGCGCTCCCACCATTTTCCCACCGCTCACGCATCGAAGTCGATACCCTCCGGAGAGCACTCCACAACATTCAGTTCGAGAAGTCATCTCATCGAGAGCAGTCCACTCCACAACAAGGCAGTACGTTCCAACGACCAACTTGATATTTGAGTAAGTACATTAGGAATGTTATTTTTTATATCAACTAACTTTGTATTATTTCTTCTTTTTCAGAATGGCAACCAATACACAGGAGGTGAATAATGCTGTGGCGTCTATTCTGCCGGTGTCCGCTGACCAGGAGGAGGCAGCATCTTCGAGCGGTGACGGTTGACCAGCCAACCACTTCGCGTTCGCGAGTTAGGTGCAGATCTTCTAGCCCTGACTTATTCGAGGATGAGGAGGAAGTCAGGGCTGTGAAGAAGGTTTGCCAACGACCTGCAGCAAAGTTGGTCCTATTTCAAAGTACCGAGCTACTTGCAATAGGACTAATCCTTATGCAGGTAGTTTTTCGACCTCTCGTAAGAGGGCCTCCACACCAGCAGCAGCACCAACAGCAGTGGAAATTCCGAGGAGTCCTTCTCCGGAGTTGGTGATATTGTCGCCGTTGGTGACGCGACTACCACCGCTGCCAGCGACACCGGCGGATCCTGAGGTGTTGGTGCCACAGCCTATCGGAGAGGTTAGTGAAAAGATGAGTGTTTTTCTGCAGAGATGCAAGAAAGCAGAACGAGCTGCCCGATCTAGCGAGGCCGCGTTGGTTACCATGAAGCGACAAATGGCTGAAATGGATAACCGACGGAGGGAACTCCAAAAGGAAATGGCCGAAATAGATCGGAAGTATGCATCTCTGCAGGAAAGGTGTAAAGCAGAGACCTCTTCGATAAAGCTGTACAAAAAAATAGTGACAGTTATGGACACTCTTTTTGTAGATGAAGTGTAAATATAAGATTTAGTTTTAGGTTAGGGAGTATTTAATTATGGTAGTTTTAAGTTTATATTTGTTAAGTTTATATTGAATAAAGGAAAAGGAAGTGAAATAAAGGGTGTACACTGTTTTTTGATTTGGTACACATTGAACAATGCGATGGTTGGAGCATTTTTCTTCACTTCCTCTTATTATTATTATTATTTTTTTTATTTCAATTCCAAGTTCTTCTAGACAAATACCTCACATCAATTTTTGTGTTCTCTAATCACTTGTAAATAATTTCATGTGAAGAAAATTTAAAAAATAAAAAATAGACATGTTTCATAGTGAAATCGACAAGTATATTTCATTTGTATTTTATCCATTCAAGTATCTCTTTCATTGAATATGTCTTATGTCACTTTGCAATTTACCCCTACTCATTGAATATGTCTTATGTCACACTACAATTTACCCCTACTCAATGTTCCACTCCTCTCCCACTCCCTCTCGAAAGTATAAAAGTAGAAATCATCTGATGAAACATTCAGTTGATCAGCTAGCATCGAGATGGAACCCGATTCAACCTCCGAACCCTATAGCTGCCCGGATCAGGGGTACAACTTCAATTACTGGGATAACAGCCAGGTACAGGTTGTCTCTTCCACCACGGAACCCCACAGTCCGCCATACGAATACGGGATCACGACATCAGGATGCAAGTTCAACATGTCACTGGCAGTGACGAAGGACACTTGGATGACTCGGAATATCCAGATCCTGACGGATGGTGGGACCCTGCTTATGATGACATTGTCCCAATGAGTAGCGACGACGACGATGATGACGACGACGACTCTGGTGATGATGCTGATGACGAGCTTGACGTTAGACGTCCTCCACCATCCCCTATCCTCATCGAGGATAGTCCTCCGCCATCCCCAATCCTAATCGATGATGATGTCCTCAATTCCGATGATGACATATAATCATCTACTCGTCCATCATTTCCTTTTCTTTCCTTCCACGGAGTACACACTTTTTGGTTGGTGTACACGAGGCACTGCGAGGCTGGGGCAGTGTCTTCCTCCCTTCCTCTCCCTCTTATTAGTTTTTTTTTTCCATAATAATCACTAGAATTTCTCCTAATAATCGCTCAGAGTTTCATTCTTGATGTTTTCGAATCTCAAACACTGTTCTACATTTAACCCCCTCCATTTCATTTCTTCCAATATAAATATAGCAACAATCCCAGTTCTATATCATTCTTCCACAATGTCGAGTACAGGACCCATCCAAGTACATGAAATAGATTCAACGTCTGATCATTTGAGTACAACCTTCGCTCAATTTCTGCAGCGAATCTATGATCTTCCTGATGATTTCGCAGAACGAGTGGAACAAGGTATTCAGGACGACATAGATGCTGTTGACGATAATAATGCGGATGATGTGATTAGTATATCATCTGATTCAGCTGATTATGACGACGACGACATCATGAGTATATCATCTGATTCAGATGACTACTATGAGGATGATATCATTAGTATATCATCTGATTCAGATGACGATACCATAATTATTGTTTCTGATGATGAGGAGCGTTAGTCCATATCATTGCATGGATTAATAAAAAAATAACAGCCCTTTTCAGGGCTACAATTAAAGACTGAACAATAAAAAAAATAGCTCTTTTCAGAGCTACCATTATACTTTCAAACAGAAACAGATTCATACCATTGTTAACATTATGTTAACATTATAATCTCAAACGAAATATATGTATGTGAAAGTATTCATCATTATATGCATATGAATGATTGACAAATGCCAACTTCAACTTTCATTTAAAGTAGTACTCATCATATGCATAGATATTCAATGACTATCAAATTCCAAATTTAGACTTTTCAGTCAAAGTAGTAATTTATTTGTCATATAATGTATAGATATTCAAAGACTAACAAATAGTAATTTATTTGTCATATAATGTATAGATATTCAAAGACTAACAAATTTCCAACTTAGACTTTTATTAGTCAAAGTATTCATTTGTCACATAATCTATGAATACTAATACAACTAACTACTGTTTGTGTGAATAATGTAGCCCTGAAAAGGGCTGTTGTTTTTTTTTTTGACCAGTAGGTCCACGGTTATTGTGCCACAGGTTGGACATTATTACATATAATACATGTAGATACTCGGGTGAAGTTTGTTAGTGGCCTCTCGCAAGCTTCACACCAATTCTGTCCCATTTCCATAATTGAGACAGTGTTGTGGGTGTTGACATGGGCATACCACCCTCCATTATTGTTTCTATGCGAATAAAACCGAAAGCAGCACCAACATAGTTTTTTGTTCTCTCCATCTATTGTGCTGATCAATACGTATGCATCCAATGCACAATACAAATCCAAGGGATCTTCCAGTGTCTCACTGACATTGAGTGTTCGCATACCGATCCTCATAGCACCATCACCTTCAGTTGTGTCAGCTTCTATCCCTTCATCATCTCCTTCTTCATCCATGACCCTCTCAAACTCCATCACGTCATCATCTTCGTCGCTTTGGTTGGCCTCGTTTTCAACTTCGTCTATCTCATCTTCATCGACTCCAACATCTTCTGCTTCAACTATTACTTCCTCTAGCGGAACATTGACATCCTCATCATCTGATTCGTCTATCCAATTGTTTTCATCAACAGCAGCTATTCTATTTAATGCAGCATTTATTTTTGCAGAATTCATCTTGTTGTTGTTTGCTCACAGTTGTAGAGAGTGAATGAATGAACTCTAGGTTTGCAAGTCAACTTATATAGGAGGTGATGCGACTCCCACTTGACTCGTTTAGAGTGGAATAGTAGGAGAAGTTATCCCACTATACTTCCACATGATGTTGATTTGTATAAATAGAGATCGTAGGTATAGGAGAGAGCATTCAGAGTTTCTGTAAGTCATCTCTTTATATTTCTAATCGAATTAGTAAAATGCCGTTTCCAAAAGAGTGGAATGAAAAACCAAAAGTGTGTGTCTACCCAATGATGATTGCAGGGGCTATTGTGTGCTACTTTTGTCAAATAAGTAGACCTAAGGATTCAATCAATCCATGTACTGGTATGTGTAGTGATTGCGTGTTGCGGATTCAACTATCGCCTCCTTCTCATCCACCGAAGCGAACAAAATCGGATTATCGTCAACAACAGTTACAGTGTCTGAAGTGTTCCGAACCTATAATATTTAACAATATAGGTATCTGTAGAAATATTTGTGGTACCTGTGCTGCCGTTCCAACTCCACTGCAACGTTGTTTGCGTTGTGATACATATTCCATGAATTGTTGGAATCATGTATGCAATGCATGTAGAAGTACTTGGGATCTGTGTGAGAAGGTTGGTCAACTCTACCCCAATAGGAGAATCCATTTTTTTCAATGTTGGTGTTTGACGCACGAGCAACAACTATTGAGGAATAGAGTCAAAGAACGTTCCACATCCACAGAGACATATTAACATTTTTCATTTTTTATTATCGTTATTGTCCTCTATTATTAATAAATATATTTATATATATATATATATATATATATATATTTTGATTTATTTGTATTATTTCTAACATTTAAAAATACATGCATGCAACACAAAGTTTTCCTCTTAAATGACAAAGATTGTTACATGCGTGAATAGTTTAGTGAGAGAGCGCATGTGCCAGTTGATGAAAGAGCGCATGCGCTAGTTTATTTTCTTCTATAAATGGTGAGGTCTCAGTAACATCATCACCTTTCCTATCCACATTCTATTGCTATCACATATCATTCCTCAGACCTTAATAATCATGAGCTCTATGCCGCTATTGATTGCTGAAGATGGTTCACCACTTGTTGATATCGATCAGACTGATTTTGAAAATATTCCAGTATTACATTTATCGAGTCAAGATTCGATAAATGATTTTGATATTAACGACTTCGTTAACTTTGCAGATGTGCCAGAACCAAATGAGCAAATTATTATTGAAAATCCGATCGTTTCGCAATTATCATCACTCAAACACTCTTCATCTACCCTTCCTCTTGGTGTTGATAAGAAATCTAGAACAATCAAGAGGAAGGTTACTAAGGCATCTTCATCGATTGTCACTGACTTCAAAGAAAAGAAAGAATCCAAAAGTGTTGTGCGACAGAAAAAACCGCAACGAAAAGTGACAGATCGAAGAGGAAGCCAAAAGGTACTCCTAAAGAAATGAAGAGTGATTTGAAAGCTGAACCGCTATCTTCTTTCAGTCCCCTCCATCGGTTTGGGGAAATGAAAAGGAAAGCAAAATGCCGTCTTGTAAAGGCACAGATGACTATTGCTGAACTTGAAAGAGAGTGAGCGAGCTATTAATGCAAATAATGAAACTCTTGAAGCATTAGATGCCAAGATTGCATTAGCGAAGGTTGAATTGGCTAGAATGTCTAAAGATGCTGATGAACTCCGTTCAAAAATTGGTAAAGATAAGCAATTCCATCAACGTTCGAGAATGCAAGCTCAGGCTGAGCTTGAGGAGTCGACTAAGCTTTATGAGACAGCATTATCAGTGAGAGATAATTGGCAAAAAGAGTTGGATACTGCATTTCAAAGTGACGGCGATTAGTTTTGGGAATGATAATGTGTTTTCAATATCGTGAGTTGAAAAATATAAGCGGGAATGGAGTATACAATTAATTTGGTTTGGTATACACAGAACATTGCGAATGGCTGGGGCAATGTTTACCGCTGCAATATTTTTCAGTTCACATACTTATAATTGAAATGAAAACAATAATGAACTTTAATATTACTTTATTCATAAAAGTCACTATTATATACATTTAAACCATATTTGATTCATCAATCCAAGAATTTTGTTCGCTAGGAAGGCCTAACCACTTTACATATACTTTATTTTTCTTCTCTTCAACACCTTCTCAATCAGATATACGTCAGGATTCTCGGTTCGTAATAACTCTTCTTCGTAAAAACATCCTCTAATCGGCTGTTCATTCATATCTTCAAGATTATAAGTCGTTGGGATGGTTTTATTAATTTTAACAATCTTGAATAGCTCCGTGGTAAAATTCGCAGTGTAAGACTTTTCAAAAATATGTTTGTATTTACTTATACGTACAATATCATTTAATTGGAATTTGGGTTTACTTTGTCTTCCTCCAATTCCATTGATACCTTGAATTTTAATTTTGTTGTTGAATCAACATTGATGGGTGCCATACCTATTGTACGATGAACTTTATTATTATATCTACTAGTTATAATTGGAAGAATATCAAGCCATTTGTGGTGACCTCTCATCGAAAATTCCTTGTAGAGCCATGCCTTTATTGTACGAATCACTCTTTCTGCTATAGCTGCCTTCTTTGTGCTAAATGTTGAATAATGATTGATATTATATTCTCGCATGAGAGATGAGAAGCTTTTATTGAAAAATTCTTTCCCTTGATCGCTTTGTATGTGTTTGGGGGAGTATTTGGCTTCTTTCAGTACATGTTTCATTGCATTAGTTACTGTACTACCTGTTTTATCTTTAACTGCTACAGTCCACAGATATTTGGAGTAACAATCTATCACTACAAGTATATATCGGTATCCTTCATTACTTTTTGCATAAGGTTGCAGTTCAGCTAAATCTATTTGCCATAGATCTGCAAAACCTTTGATGGTGGTTATTCTTCTACGAAAATTACGTCTTGCAGGTTTATGTAATTCATTAACAACTTGTCGTTTGACATCACTTATTTCATTAGTCATTCTATTTCAATATGATTAAAGAGAAAAGGTGATAATGTTACTGCATTGAATGATGATGTGACAGTGATCATTACATGTGAATATGTTAATATATTATACCTTCTTCACGTAATTCTTCAATTATTGAAATTATTTCATTATCATGTCCGGTATGTCCGGCTGACTTTGAAGCTACCAATAGTCGTAGGCGAGCAACTAACTCTTTCGGTGAATTCCAGTACACATAATTCACAGGTTTAGAATTATATATTTTCTCCATTTTCACTCGTTTGAGTGCACCAATTTTACTTCTACTTCTTATTGGATATTGTCGTGAGTCTAATAGAGGTTTGATAACTTCACGAAATTTTTTAGAATTTGTATTTTTAAAACCATTCTTCAGATGATATTGTTTATATGGAGCATTCGTTATTTTCAATATTTTGGAATATACTTGACGAGTTTCTTCATTATCAACATCTTGTGGATTCTTCAAAAAAATCATATCATACAATTCTGGACTACCTGCGCATTCATATTTTTTCACTTTATTAGCATCCCAAAATGAAATGTTTCCATCTTTGAAATTTACCACTAGACTTTCCCATTTTCAGCTTTTGTGTAATTGGATCCATACGTACGCCAAATGTTCCATCATATGCTGGATTTCTAGATTTTATATTATTCAAATGTTTCATCAAAACCATCTTCACCACTTTCATTCATAAAAGGTGAGATGTCAGGATCCGAGGAATCGATGTGGGACGATGATGGTGTTTCGAATAGAGTTGTTCTCATATCGTCTTGAAGTGTGCTCGTGTCACTATTCACAGATGATACATACCAAAAGATTGTTTTTTCCTATTGGAGTACTCATGGGATAATTTGAAGTAGATTGAACAGTTCCATGATTTGGTGATAACACTGGTGATTTAGAAGTAGCGTTTGATGATAAAACATTCAATGGTTTCATTATGGGCTCATACAATCTTTCAAGTGTCGTACGATTTTCAATATTATCATTCTTGATAGAGTTGAATTTCTGCTGACAGCTTCTGTTGTCTCTACTAGTTGACGTTTCAAATTTATTTCATTGTTTTTATTTCAGGATCTTTTTTTTGTATTCATAATGCCCTTTTTTTGAATTAAAGCTTAATTCGTTGGTGAAGTGACCACTACAAATTCAGTGATCGAATAAGTTCCAAAAACAAGATCATGGGTATATAAAACTATCGAATCCTTTGCGATATCTACCTTCATCTATTTTTCTATCCTTATCAATGACTAGAAATCCATATTGTCCTCCCAGCATTTAACACACATCAATTGGAATTGTTTGAATGTTACATCGGGTGAAACATGATCTGAATAAATGTGATGTAAATTCGTCTATCTTGTTTGAACATTATAATGAAATTGGTATTGTCACGCACTAACTGTTTTGGGTACCCGTGAATATGTCTGTGCTAGATAAAAACAATCAACATCCTTATGACGTCCCATACAGAAATATGATCTAATAATATCTTGCTTTTCACATATCACATCATGAAAATGAAAACAGAATTAGGCTTAGCGTCGGAGGGTTCCACTATTTCTGCATTATTGCTGAATGTATAAAAACCTAATCCTTTTATAGTTCCAAAACACTTCGCAAGTACTGATATTTAGGTTGATTGAGTGATTTCGAATAGAGATACACATTTCTAAATCTCAGTCCTTGTGGATGTATTAATGTGATATCATTGCATTCGTCTTTCCACAATTTGAAGGTCCTATTAATGAGTCCTCGAAA